>NC_040903.2:37610429-37917476 GCF_004126475.2 Phyllostomus discolor
CAGTTTTATATCCCACATATGGGTGCAATGATATAGTTCTTGAATCTTTCTGTCTGACTTGCCCTGCTTAGCATGAATTCTCAAGGTCCATTCATGTTGTTGCAAATGACAATGTTACGTATTTTTTATGACTGAGTAGTATTCCATAGTATAAATGTGCTACATCTTTTTCTTTTCAGATTTCAGACAATTTTTTTCATTTTTTATTGTTGTGCAATTACCATTGTCCCCACTTTTCCCCCATTACTCTCCCCTGCCCTACCCAGCCCCCACCTTCCACATTCAACCCTCCCCCCACACCGTTGTCTTTGTCTGTGGGTCATTTATACAAGTTCCTTGACTTGACCTTTCCCCTTCTATCCCCAATTATTCCCCTCCAGCTTCCCCTCTGGTCACTGTAAATGTGTTCTTTATTTCCAAGTCTCTGGTTCTATTTGCTCATTTGTTTGTTTTGTTGATTAGGTTCCAGTTAAAGGTGAGATCATAGGGTATTTGTCTTTCGCTGCCTAGCTTATTTCACTTAGCATAATGCTCTCCAGTTCCCATCATGCTGTTGCAAAGGGTGGGAATTCTTTCTTTCTTCTGTGTAGTATTCCAATGTACCACATGTTTTTTATCCAATTGTCTATCGAAGGACACTTTGGATGTTTCCATGTCTTGGCCACCAAGAATAGTGCTACAATGAACACTGGGGTGCATATATCTTTGCAAATACATGTTTACAATTTTGGGGGAGGTAGATACCCATAAGTGGAGTTGCTGGGTCATATGGTAACTCTATTGTTAATTTTTTGAGGAACCCCCATACTGTTTTCTATAATGGCTGTGTCAGTTTACATTTTGCCAGCAGTGAATTGTTTCCCTTTTTCTGCTTCACTGGCTATTAAAGAATGCAAATCAAAACTACAAAGAGATACCACCTCACACCTGTTAGAATGGCTATTGATAACATGACAAGTAATATAAGTGCTGAAGAGGTTATAGAGAATCAATTATTTTAAATGGTTTTACTTCTGGGATAGTTATTATTCATTTCTATAAATCATGGTTTTAGATATATTTTAGTATTTAAATATTAACTTTTTATTATTCTTTTTTGTTTGCCTAAAAGTTTAACACCATATTTTATTGTCTTTAAAATGATTGCCATGATAATCAGTGAGTTTATTTTATAACTGTTTAATAAAATTATGTGGTTATATTTTCTTAATTTGATTTTATAATGACAGTGAGTCTTCCATACCAATATTTTTTGGCCAGTGAGTTTAAGCAGTACTTAACTTTTAAATTAAAATCATGTTGTGTTCAATCAGATATTAAACTAGTTAATATGAGTAAACTGAATAATTAATTTTTACCTCTAGTTTATTTTAAAGTATATGAAATAATTTCCTTGGTAAGTCTAAAATCCTAAATATGTGTGATAGGAACCAATTTGAAATTAAAATTAGTATTGGTGTTAATAATGATTTAACTTTGCATAAGCACATTCTTTCTTTCTTTTTCTTTTTCTTTTTTTTTTTCTTTTTTTGGCTTCAGGTGCAATAACAGAACGCAGTGTGCGGTCGTGGCAGGTCCTGATGTATTTCCAGACCCGTGTCCAGGAACCTATAAATACCTTGAAGTGCAGTATGAATGTGTCCCTTACAGTATGTATATTCCTATCATTTTCTTGTAAAAAGAAAAGATATTAAGTTTTCTTTGCATGCATGGACAAAATATTCTCTATGAAAACAGTAAAGTAATAGCAATTATATGAAAAAACTGGGCAATTTTAATTTTTCAAGACCATAAACTCTTCTTACCATTGGAAGAATTAGATGTTGCTTACATGATACTGCAGCTTTTAATTTTGACTGTACATTTCTGTACACCAATATCTCTTCTAAAACTCACTTCTTAATGTAAGAATAAGAAACATTTTTAAAAAAGGTTGAAAGTGTTATGCCAATATACATTGCTCTAGGTCCAAGTAAAAGGTAGTGAACATGAATAATATCAACAAATTGATAAATTTTGAATTTGGTAGAAAAAATTCTATCTAAGTTTCCTGTGCTGTCAGTATTTCAAGAATAAAAATATGTTCATCAAAGGAGAGTAGACCGAAAAGAAAATACAGGATTACATGAACTAAAATACTCTTCAGAATGTATCTTTTACAGCCACAATAAGTAGGACTTTGCAACCTTTATGTCAGATATGGTATATACCAACAACTTATTTTTTCTTTAGAAATAATGAAGAATCAAACAATGAAAAATAAAACATTTTCTGACTCTTTTACCCAAGGGAAATATCACCATCTCAAAGGAAAATATTTTTGAGCTGTCTAGTTCATTATTCATGAGGTTCCTTAGTGAAGCTCACTCAGGGAATCCTGCATTCTCCTATTAGATATTCAGTTTATCCCAGAGGTACAAAACACCTGAGATCATAAACAAAACCAAAGTTCCAACTCCCTTTGACATCTCAGAAGAAGCAAAGTGTCTAGAGATAAGCAAGATGACTGCCAAGAGACAGCTACAGGCTTGTCTCATTTCTGCTTATTTAAGAAGCAGCACGTTACTCATGAGTTATAAGTGACCGATTTGACCAGCAAAAAGTGAACTGAATTTTTTCAAGTGATAATGAAAGCAAACAAGACAAAGTTTTATTTGTGCTTTATTTATAGTGCGTTTGATTAGATCAAGTTCAGTGAAATTTTATAAAGCTGATTTTTTTAGTTTTAAAAATGTAAGCATGTAGGTTTGGCTGAAGGATCAACTGAGGTTATGCTTGTTACATTGTTATCTCAGGAACCTTCCTATGAAAATAGGAAGTTTATACTGACATTTTTATTTAGTAATAGTTTAAGGAAATACTATTTGAGGTCTGTTTTAACTTACATGGGGCAGCATGTTGCCTTTGTTTACATTACCTTTAGTATGTTTCAGTTAAAAGTATAATTGGTAATACCCTTAGTAAGTTTAACTTCATTTAAAAAATAATCCAAAATAAAATGTAAACCATTCAAATAAACTATAGGGACTCATAGAAAAGGTAGATCGGTTTAGTAGAAAGGGCTCCAGAGATCAGGAAACCTGGGTCTGGTTATGCAACTCACACCCTGGGTGCTTTAGTACAGGTAAGTTAATGAAATTTTCTACATCTCACCTTGTAGATCTTCCCTGATCTGCAGTAAAGTTTGATTTTGACCAACACTGAGCGTTTTTTCTTGTCCCTAGCATAGAGCAAATAGTCTTTCCCAAAGCTGAAAATATCCACTTATTTATAATAGCCATCATTTATTGACACTTACTGCGTGCCATTTACAACATGGGTTAAGTATT
This sequence comes from Phyllostomus discolor, assembly GCF_004126475.2. Classification (NCBI taxonomy): domain Eukaryota; kingdom Metazoa; phylum Chordata; class Mammalia; order Chiroptera; family Phyllostomidae; genus Phyllostomus; species Phyllostomus discolor. The sequence continues at coordinate 37,613,759 of NC_040903.2, forward strand.
TACACAGCCCACTTTATTTAATTCTCACTATATCCTCACTGTTAGGTACCAGTATCACCATTTCATTGGAGAGGAAACGGAGGCTCCATTGGATAAGTAAATGTCTCTTGGAAAATGCAGAATAACTAGAAAATGGCAGAACTAAGACTTGAGGTGTCATTAACACCTGTGCTTAAGGACCCAGCTATGGTTGCCCTCATAGATTTTGTTCTTTATATTTTTATGACTTAGTAAATCTTTAGTATTTGACTTAGAATTTTGTATCAGTACAGCAATGGCACATGGTGAAAGCAAGTCCTCCAAAGACTCAGTCCTCTTTTCTTAGTTCTTTTGCTGTTTACTTTTAAGAGGTTTATATGTCTTTCTAAAAGCAGATGGATCACTGCAAACTTTTATTTTTCTCAACATGTAATGAAGGCTTATGACATAAAGTAGTTTTTTTCCATAAAAAATGCTACCCACTGTTTAGACTAAGGCTCTTAGCAAAGTAGTAAATTAAGAAGTTTTTTAAAATACCTGTATTGTAAGAGTAAATTCTGTGTGTAACACTTGTTAAGATATCCCTATCATATTATTAGAATATCAGCTTAAGAGTTAAGGTTAATTAATGTTTGAAGATTTTCATTTTTTTTATTGTTCTATAAGTACAGTTGTCTCCACTTTCGAATTGAACAACTTGAATAAACAAAGAAGTAATGTTAAGTGCTATTTCTTATTCAATTCAGTAATATCCAGCTTCTTTTTTGAATTTAAGACAACAAAATGCACTGCATATAGTGATATATGTTTTCTTAATATTTATATGTGGACAAATATTACTGATATTTTCTTTTAAACATACTCTTTGTGTGCATTTCCATAGTAATATTGATTTTTAAGGTGATACTTTTTCATGGAAAAATATAGAAAAAATGAAAATATAGAAATATAGAAAGAACTTAAATACTTAGGAAAATATATTGATATCAATGATATTTAAGTATATCACAGGTAATTAAGACAAAAATTCAATAAATTTCATTGTATTACATAGAAAAAATATACAGATAAAAATAGCAAAGGGAAGCTTGCAATAAATTTTCACAGGTTTTTAGGAGTCAGTAAATAGGTACATAATTTATCAATGGTAGTTTTAGAAGAAACTGAGACTGAATCAAACATTTGGTATGGCTTTTATTAAAAGATACTGACCAGAAAGAAATTAAGAAAAATTAATGATTAAAAACAATTTAATGAGGCCACCTTCTTTGAGTGTCTTGTACTCAATTTTTCTGAATTGCTGTAGTCTTTTAACTTTTTTCCTCCTGTCCTTACTTTCTTGTTTGGGTTCACAGATACCCTGTTTGTGTCCAAATTTGGGACAGATAAATCGATACTTTTCTCTGTTCCCATCACACCTTAGTTCCAATGTGACTTACAAACTTTGTGTTTTCTTTTGAAGTTTGATTTTTCTCCTTAGCGATATTTTCTCCCCAGGAGATAACACAGGTATTCCAGAGGTTAAACCTCAGCGTTTACCAATGCCGCATTTTTGCTCTCCTAGCTTCCTTCTTCTCACCTGACCAGCCTCCCTTCTGGTGAGATTTGGGATTGAAGTTGTGCCACCCTTTTAAGTCAAGTTTCCTTCATTTACCCAGTTTACAGAAATAACTTGTGTTAGGAAGAAAACAATAACACTACATAGAGTGTTTCTGAGCAAGGAAACTTACTCTGTATCCTGCTGACAATTTGTCTTTCTTCTAAGGCATACAATTTCACGCACATTAAACTCAAAAAGTGCTCATCTTCTCTCCCAGTCTCGCCTTTTTCTTCAATTCTTTGTTTCTTTGTTTCAGAAATACAAAGCACATATTACTTATTCTAAGAACCTTCTGTCATGATGGATTTTCTTCAGAAGTAGAGGGAGGAAGCATTCAATTTTTAGAGCTACTAAAAATCAATGTTTGATTAAATCAATCTTATGTTATAGCACTTAGGGACTTTCTCACCAGTTACATTACCCATCTGAAGAGTTATGTGGATGGTCGTCTTTATGGAAAGATGTGTAAAATAAGTACTATTAAAACTGAATATTTTAAAAAATTATATGATCTTTTAGTTTAGCTTCTTGACTATAAGAAAAATGTTAGCATTTAAAACAGACAAAAGTCTTTAACTCATTATAAATAACTACAACTAATGTTCAAATAAGTGCATATTTTAATATATGCATATTTTGGGTTTTATTCTATAAATAAGTAATTACATATTTTAAAACTTCATTGTGCTGAAAGGAAACCATATGTTTAATTTTTAAAATATCACACAAATGACAAGATATAATCTGATTCTCAATACACCTCAATACCATTTTCAGTTTCTGACATACAGAAAACATTAAATACATACATACTGCATGATTGAAAGGAAAAAGGAAGTTTAGTTAAATGACTCCATAAGTATTATATCCATTGCTAAAATAATAAATATAAGAAATCCTTGTCTACAAACAAGACCTTATTAATTCAAAGGGAAGCTCTGTTACAGAAGTGCAGATTATATGAATTTTAGTTTCTCCAAGTTGTTTGGTGATTATGGTATATTCTTCAATGCTGCTAGCAGCCAATTTGTTTTTCATAGTCTTCTACATACCTCCATGTAATATAGCAAGTATTGGCCCTTAAATATTATCCCTTCTATTAGAGCAGTGCCAGTATCTGAATAATTTTATTTTAGAATATTTATAACAAGAGGAACGATATTTGTTTTCTCCCTTTCTCTCTTACCAGTTTCTTTCTATCTCTGTCAAGTAGTTTCTATTTCACAATTTCTTACATCTAAAAGATAATCCACAAAGCTTTTGCAAAGGGATCAGTAATTACTTAGTATTTAACTTACACTTTGTATTCCCAAAATATTATGTATTTATGAAAAATTGCTATCATCACTTTAGAAACCAGGAATAATAGATGGGCTATATTTTCTTGGAGTTTCTCATACTAAACTCTCTCATACCTTCAGCTGGCTGTTTCAAATGTTCATGGAAATTATGCTCAACTACATTATATCATTTGCTTTCAATACCTCTCACTTTATCTTTCTTTCTTCACTCAACATCTATTGCAGACCAGGAAATAGGCTAAACATTAGGGTAGAAAGCTAGGATAAAGATTCAGCTCTTAAGGAATGTAGTCAAATGGATCTCTAAGTCCCAAAGTTACTGTATTACTCGTTCAGCAAAGCAATTGAACATTTTGTAGTAGCAGTTTACAGAGAGAAGGCATACCAGAGTGGGTGTTTGCATGAGGTAGGGTGGGAATCTTTAGGGAAGGTTTTCTAGAGATGACCCTTGAGCTGAATCTTAATGAGTATACTTTAGTGAGTTGGACAGTCATTTTTAGCAGACAGAACAATGTAAAATCAGAAGCTGGTAAATGTAAAACCATATCAGTTTGTTGCCTATATAAAATAGAAAACACAAGGTAGAAATCATAGACTTCCTGCATGCTGTGATTCCTCTGGGACCTAATATGCATCACAGTGTGTAGCACAGGTACAATAAACTATTTCTGAATGTAATTAACTGTCATATTAATAAGATGATTGTTTGGAAAGCTTTAAAAACCAATTTTGACTAATTTAAGTTACAAAAAGAAGCCTTTTTTTGGTGGGAGGTTGGCTAGGGGGGTGGATTCAAAGTAGTAGTTACAGAATCAAAGGAAAGAAAGGTGAAAACCAGGTCCAAAAAATTGGGAGCCAGAGATCTAGGGAGCAAGAAGCATGTGGCAGACAGTCTCTTAAGGACTTCCTGTTGCGATGAATTTCAAATTGATCCATCTAATCTAATTCCTGTAATGATCTATGTTGGGTCATCGAGACTGTATGAAATCCAGGATCGAAGTGTTGTTTGCAAGGAAGGAGAATGAGACTGGCAAAGAGCTTACAAGTGATTAGAAAGCCTCAGGCCCCTCAGTGGACTTGCGAGCAAGGACTGTAGGTTGGTGGCTCTGGGCCAGATTCAGCCTGCAGAGGATTCCTGAGGCCTCCCTGACACCTACAAGTCAAATAAAGTCTGGAGTGGCACTGAGCCTGCTTTCTCTTGGGCAACAGCGGGCTAGAGCTCAGGAGGTGCTGCCCTTTTTAAACAGGACCTGTTCTTTGCTACTTGCTGTATTTTCCAGCACTTATTGTGTTATATCTGGTGCACCACAATCGTTTAAAATGTCTCTTGGCTTCTGAAGATACTTAAATTTACAACTCTTGTTCTAGAGCTGGACCTAATCAATGCTAATAGGTGTAAAAGCAGTCTAAATCATTACTACATATATATATTTTTTAATTTGAAAAGATAACAGTAACTTCTTGCACCAACAGTAATTCAACCAATACAAGTATATCAGTGTCTACTATGGGTCAGTCACTGTGTTAAGTGCTGGAGAGAAATAGATTTGGGCTCTTTGAGCTGGCAGTCTCGTGGCTAAGGTAAATAATAAACACATGAACCAATGTATATATTCATCAATGATAAAATGCAAGAAGAAAGTGAATATGATCATATGATCTTGAGAGTAATGAAAGGGCCAACTTATAAAAGTCTGTTCATAAGATAGGATATTTGAAACATAAAGAAAGAGAATGAGACACTCAGGCAAGGAGCCTGGGAAAGAACTTTGGAAGCGTAGAGACTGTCACTTCCAAAGACCCTGAAATTGGGAAGAGGTTGGCCTCGTCTAATACCTGATGCAGTCCAGTTAGAATGGAGGTGAGTCTCTCTTGCACTGGCTGGATTTGGAATGTGCAATATATCATTATTGGCAAAACTCATTTTAATTCCCTTTATGAATATATCAAACCCAAGTCAAGTGAATGTTTAGTGAAATCAATTTTAGGATATTACATTTATCTACCATTTATGTGAGGCAGCTAAAATAATGAATGGGGAAATAGTGGATTTTAAATATATGAGCTAGGTAAATAAAATGAATAAATGTAGTAAGTATCCACTGACATTTCCTTACATCTTTAAACATAAAGGAATTTCTCACAATGACTGACATATAAACATTGAATGAAGTTCAATGGATATTTATGGATTTCTAAGTCTGCTGTGTATCTGGTAATCTGATTTAGTTTACCAGCACTTAGTGAAGACCTAGTTAACTTTAAAACATTATACAATGTCCAAATACCCTAAATGATATAAATATAACTGGTTCCTAATTTCCTAGAACCCATAATCTCTTCATCATTCTATCCTTCAAGTAATCAGATTAACATAGAATAAAAGACTGGAAAGGCAAGTCAATAGTATTTAGTTTTTATTAATATATATTTTCTTCTCACTATACTAATTACTTTTCTACTTCAATTACATCATCAACCAATGCAGAACAGAACAGTAAGTGACATGGAGAAATAAGAAGTGGCTGTTTCTAAGTATGTGCCAATGGCAAAGGTATATTTCTAATTCTTGCTTAAGCTCCCTGTCAGGTCCTACCACATTTTCCCCTTCTTGGCCTCTGACAAAGGGTAACATAATGGTTAAGAGTTAAGAGCCTCAGAATTTCAGTTCTGTCCTTGGAGTTACCAGCTGTGTTATGATAATAAAACTGTTTTACTGCTCTGTGAATGAGTCTCTTCACTTAGAAAATAGGGATGATAATCACTTCACACAGTTTCCGTGAAAATTAAAATTAAATATATGTAAAAAGCTTTGTACAGTGATGTTCATATTAGCAACACTCAGTATATTATAGCCATTCAAATTAATGTGCCTGTTGAATTTCAACACTTTTTGAAGTATTTTGACAATCAGTGCTATTGTGCACTAGGGATGGGAATTATGTAATGCTGTTAACTTGTCCCAGGATTTGAAGAGCCCAGGCATCAATGAGTTAAGCATTCTGTAGCACTCTTGACTATTTGTATAATTTTGCAGACAAGACCTCTGTAAGTCTTTATTTGTTTATTTTATTTTGGATCACCTCTGGATTTTGAGTTTTTTTTCAGAGCTAGTTACAAGGGCATTTTCATTTTTTAAAAGATTTTATTTATTTTTAGAGAGAGAACAAGGGAGGGAGACAGAGAGGGAAAGAAACATCAGTGTGTGGTTGCCTCTCGCACACCCCATACTGGGGACTTGGCCCACAACCCAGGCTTGTGGCCTGACTGGCAATCAAACCAGAGGCCCTCTGCTTCACAGTCTGGAGCTCAGTCCACTGAGCCACACCAGCTAGGGCACGAGGGCTTTTTCTATATGACGTAGTGCTCATTTCCACATCTCACTTAAGAGGTTGCTCTGTTTCATGCCAAGTGATACTAAGATAGATCAGGCAAATTTTTGAATCTACACTCAGCCCACTGTGTTTCTGTGGATTCCTTTCTCATTTACGTTCCTTAATCTGCATACCCCTTGGACTTGCCCTGCTGGTAATGGCAATTGCATGAATCACACCCAAGCTTGCCATTAGGTCGAAACATGAACTTTCCTACTGGTGTTAGCTTTTACTACGAGTTTATCTGCAGCCCCATTTCTCCAATTAGATAGCAATAGATGAGAAGCTGCCAGTCTCCTCAAATGTTTCCAGGTGGGCTCTGGCCATGTCATTTATTTCACTCAACAAATAATGGTGGAGCAACTGCTTTATGAGTCTTCACATACTGGATTTAGGCAATAACAGTGGGATTAATTATAAAGCAAACTAAACCTATCTTTTTATTTCTATAGGTAAAAAAGCTGAAACTTGGAATAAATGAAATAGTCAATGATTATATATTTAAAAATCATTTACTCTTAATTGCTGGTTGAGTTGTCTTTCCAACATGCTTGTCTGTTTCTTTAAATTTCAAAGTTGTTTCTCTACTTTCTAGATGGAAGGAGTGGTTAAGACTATCAAAGAAAAACATATTAAGAAAGATTGTAATATATTCTCTTTGATTGAAATTTGGCATTCAAACTCAATTTCTCATTTTAATTTAAATTCTTCCATGAAGATTTCAGGATTCAAAATGATCCTAATGTGACTGTTTGATTATTTGGTATTTGTTTACCTTCAATACATCTTATAATTAACAAAATTAATGATGGTATTTTGAGACATCAGAAAAAAAAACCACAACTTTCCCAATATTTTGAAAGAAAAGTACAGTATAGGAAATGGAGCAGCCAAAGAATTTACATACATGACCCATGAACATGAACAAAGGTGGAGGGATTGTCTTAGGGAGTGGAGGTTACTGGGTGGAGGGGGGCAAAGGGGAAATTTGAGACTACTGTAATAGAATATTCAACAAAATATAATTTAAAAAAGCAAAAAAAGAGCAATTTTTTTTGTTTATGTGGCTTGATTTTAAGCCTCATGGCCTATCTGATAAGTTCAGTTCACAATTACCAATAAGTGAACCTTTTAGAGAAGGTGGAGCATGCAGCTTGCTTTTATCTTCACACTAACCATTTGTTTTGGAAGCCTTCAAATATGCATTCAAATTTATGTGGCAAATCTCTTCTGGTCTCAGTTTTTTAGAGTAGCTTGAAAGAAGTGCAGTACTTAATAACACTGATATTTCAGATTCCAAAAGAGTTTGCAGTTAAAAAAAAATCTTATGGAACTATGGGAAGAATGAATCTCTCCCAAAAGGCAGAACCTACCACTTGCTTCCCTGAGAATTGTAGGAAACCATTCCCTGGACTTGCTCTCTTCCCCATTCTCCTTACCTATTAGAGAACCTATCTGTGTTAAGTTTATCAACATAACAGGGTAGGCTTGGAAAGAAAGATCATATTCAAATTTGGTGGAAACAGAATTCATTTATTTTTGCAGGAAGACTTTCATTTTTGCTCATTATGTTTGCTAAAGCTGTAATAGAACTTGTAGCCAGTTACTCATGTATGTCAGAGTCCAACAGAAAGTGCGTTTTATGACAGTATTTTGGTCTTATCCTTATGAGTTACTTAAGAAGAGCTATTCATCCAGACTCATCAAGATTAAATTCAATAAAATATCTACCTAATAAGAGAATATTATTGGGGATATTGTTAAAGCAAAGCTCTAAGAATCCTCATTTCACTTTATTATTCATTTACTATTGCTAATATTAAAACGGTTTAATCCAAGCATGGGTCTCATAAATTATGAATGGCATGCTCTGCAACAGATGGCACATGTTACCCTTTTTAAGAATGAGTGAAAGTGTAAAGCATGAAACATAATGCTATTTTGTGTCTTTAGGACTTGGCAATCTTTGTCATTTCTCAATATTGGCCTGCACTGATTCTAATACAAAATTTAAGAGTTTATGGTGAATTATATTAGTTGATTGAATTTTACCAGCTGCTGCTTCTTGAAAGTATCAAATGATATTTTCTAAAATGTTGAAATACATTATTTATTCTCAGGAAGTAGCTTGAATACAGTAGGAACTCTTCCTTAAAAATCCCACTATCATTGGTCCTAAAGTATTGGAGATCCAGAGCTCATAGGGACGAACCTCGAATGACCATTTTATTTTATGTAAATAGTGGAAAGCCAGGACTTTGTTTTCCTCTTTCATGGATAATAGGATGAAAAATCTCATTGTTTACTAGAAATATCCAAATATATTGCTTTTGAAATATGGTTAGTTTACTTCTTTAATGAAAGCATTTTCTTCAAAATTTTTGACCATTCAAATAAATAATGTACAGAACAGAATAAAATAATGTCCAGCACACAATTAGTGCTTGATAAAACTTTACTATTATTATTTTAATGATTTCCATACATTATGGATAGAGTATGTAGCTTATTATTGAAAACACTAAATCATAAAATTCTGAATACCAAGCTATAAATAATATCGCCCACTCCTTACATAAGCACTTGAGATATTCTGGATGTGTTTTTAAGAGTAAAAATTCTGACATTAATCAGTATTCTTTTAGTAGATATAGAATTTTTTTATAGAAACTCAAGTCTAATTTTATATTAGTGATGGTTGCTAGCTAATGATTTGATGCAAATTAATCATTAAACATTTAGAAGCTCATTCTCTGATTGGAGTGGAAACTGGAGTGACTTAGAAACTGATGTCCCAGGAAATAACTGATTGAGAAAGAATATGTTGGGGTATTTAATAAAAATAGACTATAAATCCTCCACTTGATTTTCTTAACTCTTTGTCAAAATGAAAAAAGAAAGAGAAATTTCTGGAGGAAAAATGTGAGCCTTTCTTTAAAAGTAGGTACTGTTCTTTGAACAAGTTCCATGTGCTAACACTATGCTAAATTCTTTGTATACAATAGCATTTTGTTCTCACTGCAAAATAAGGAAGACAAAACTATCAAGTCCTTAGCTTGTCCAAGTTCCCATGCTTAGAGGAATGGCAAGTGCCAATAGCAGAAATGGAATACAAGTCTCTTTGACTCATGTGATTTTGTTCTTTTTCATTCTGCTGAAGAAAGTAGATAAAATATCTTCTTGTCTGAGAATTAACAAGGCTAAGCACTTATCTTTTGTAAAATATTTTACTGTACCCTGGCCTGGTGCCTAAAATGTCTGTGGAAGTTAGCTTGACTGCAGAAGATTTTTAATCACGAGGTAGGGATCGTTGTTGGGAACCTAGTGCTGAAACAAGGAGGCAGAAAAACCAGTTGATGAGTGGGGTGATCACTGTCACTCATTCTGTAACCCTTGCCCTGAACTGAATCTTATTTATAATATGTTTTTGCTATTAATAATTGTGAAGCTTCTGCATTAGTTTTCTACTGCTGCTACATTAAATTACCACAAATATGATGGCTTAAAACACACAAGTTTATACTTTTACAGGTGTAGCAGTTCAAAGTCTAAAATTAAGGTGTTCTCAAGGGTACCTTCTTTTTGAAGGCTTCAGAGGAGAATCTGTATCCTTGTCTTCTTTTTTAAGATTTTATTTATTTATTTTTAGAGAGAGGATAATGGAGGGAGAATGAGAGAGAGAGAAACATCAATATGTGGTTGTCTCTTACATGCCCCTCACCAGGGACCTGGCCCACAACCCAGGCAGGTGCCCTGACTGGAAATCGAACTGGTGACCTTTGGTTCACAGGCCAGCACTCAATCCATTGAGCCATACCAGCTAGTGCTGAGTCTTGTCTTTTAATCTTCCCAAAGTCACCGGCATTCTATGGCATGTGGCCCTTTGCTTCAAGTTCAGATCACCTCATTCCAACTTCTACTTCTGTTCTCATATCACCTCTCTGTCATTGATCCTCTTGCTTCCCTTCCATAAAGGGTGTTGAAATTAGATTGGCCTTCCTGGATGATTCAGGATCATCTCAAAATCTTTAATTTTAAAAAAACATTTTATTAGCCCTGGCTGGCGTAGCTCAGTGGATTGAGTGCAGGCTGCAAACCAAAGCGTTGCACGTTCGATTTCCAGCCAGGGCACATGCCTGGGTCGCAGGCCACGGCCTCCAGCAACCACACGTTGATGTTTCTCTCCCTCTCTCTCTCTCTCTCTCTCTCTCCCCCCCTTCCCTCTCTAAAAATAAATAATTAAAATCTTAAAAAATATATTTTATTAATTTATTTTTAGATAGAGAGGAAGGGAGGGAGAAAGAGAAAAGCATAAATATGTGGTTGCCTCTCGTGCACCCACTACTGGGGACCTGATTGGCAACCCAGGCATGTGCTCCGACTGAGAGTTGAACCAGTAACCCTTTGGTTCACAGGCCGGCAGGCACTCAATCCACTGAGCCACATCAGCCAGTGCTCAAAATCTTTAATTTAATCACATCTGTAAAAATGTCTTTTGCCATGAAAGGTCAACATTCACACATTCTGGAGGTGAAGACATGAACAGTTGGGAGGGTTTTATTTAGCCTAGTTCAGTTTTGTTTGAATTAAGTAAAATTTGTGCTTTAAAAAGTACAACTCAGTACAGAACACATGTAAAGCTCTGTTTTTTAATGAGGAAGTATATCTGATAACCAAATTATCAGTGATTATTTAATGAATATATAAATATTTAGGAGAAAATGGGCAGTTCATGGCTGGTTTCAGACTGATGGATTACATTGAATCCAGGGCACTTTCCTTATTCTTGTACAATAAAATGTCTTTTTTTTCTGGTTACATAAATAAAGAATAAATAATCAAATAAAAATACTACAAACATTTGTGTGAAGATGACAGTGAAGTTTACTTACCTTTTTATCACTGGGGATAAATTCAACTAGCTTAGTAGTGACCATTCTTTTAGGCCTGCCTTAATGCATACGTGGACCAAGTATGATTTTACAAGGATAGGATTTATACACACACATACCCCCACACACAATTTACTGTATATTCTTAACAGTTCTCTCTGTACCCAAGTGTTATTTGGAGACTTTTGCATGAATATAGATTTGTATATATGCATTTACAAAAACGGGATTGGTCATATTATATACATCTTGCTTTTCTCACTGTACAATAGCTTGTGAATTTCACACAAGTCAGCCAAGTCACACAAGTAGAATTTTATTAGCTTACAGGTTGATGTAGATGTAGATGGTATTTTGTCATTCTTCTTTTCATGGAAATTTTTTATTTTGCTATGTATGTGATAAGGTGAATGTTTAAATATTTTCCAGAAAGATTATCTTGGTCGGTTTACTAAGAATCATTTGCTTCATCTTTTCAAACATCAATGAGGCACTTGACACAGGAGAGCCTGTTTGCTGACTAGAGCTAATGGTTCAAGCTATAGAGTAAAGTTGAATGGGATTGAACCTGTGACCTTTAATTCTTCACCAGAGTGACTGACCAAACACCCCTGACAATTCTTAGCCTTTGCCAATGTTTGAGGCATTTGTTTTAATATCTGGACAGTCACTTGCTTTGGAGAGGTCTTATTTAATAAACTTTGGGAGTATCATAACATTTTTCACAGGTAGTACAGCTCACTTACTCAAGGTGGCTTTGAACTATGCAGAAGAGAAGGGACCGTTACACATATGACTTAATTTCTGTAGTGGCAGCGAGGCTGCAAGTTTCATTCTATTTTTTGGTTTTCATCTTAATTTTATACTGTAAGCAGTTAGTAGGTACCTCATGGCAGTCTGTCTTTTTCCTGCACAAATTTACTGATAATATTTTATCAAAAATCATTTGAAATGTTCTGTTGACTCAAACTTTGTTTTACTGAAATCATTCTTCAATATCTCTGCAGTAAATATGACCATTTACCCTCTCATCTTTTACCAAGCATTTCTTCTGCATTGAGTGAAAATGTTATTTTCTATGTATATGTCTCTCTAATTGCACCTCTCAGTTTTCTTTTTATTTCATTTTGGAAATCCTTTTCTACCCTCTTCACTTCCTTTTGTTTTCCTCTTTGTCCTCAAACCCCATAAAAGGAACTATACAACCAGGGACCAGATTATTGAGTTTTATTTGCCTTTTAACTGATCATTATTATTTCAGTTCTCTCTATCTCTCATATTGATAGTGTCAACACCTTTTTTTTAATTTTGAAGAATCCCTTCCCAATTGAATCTCATGTTATAATTATTATTTTACTTTGTTAAATTTATTATTCTTTGAAAAATTCAATGATCCTAATATTCACCAAACATAGTGGGTAACTGCAGTGTGTTTCTGACTAGTCACGTTCCTGGCTAGTCACATGGAAAATGTGACTTCTTATCTTGAAAATTATTATGCTCCAATCTGTTTGATCCTTAGCATCCTTTCATATCCCCAAACTATTGTATAATTTTATCTTTTATAATGCTGACCTGTGTGAAAGTACTTTAGAACTCAGGAGAAAATGTCAAAATTCATGAATAAGAGTACTTACAGTTAAGGACAGGTTTTTAAAAAAATATTTCATTCTTAGCTTTGTAAGACCCAGTAATCTCCACTTTTGTGAAAAGAAAAGCAGTGATTGGAATAATAACAGAAAAGGTACCTTTTTGCTGTACTCTGGTACCATGCTTTAACTCACTATTAAACATTTTTGTTTAGTTTCCTACAATAAGCAACTAGATTAACCTTTAAACTATCATATTCACTTTTCTAAAGCTTCAAAGGGAATATATAACTTTAGCTCAAACCAAATTTTATTCAATTATTTTATGTGTGTTTTAGACAACCCTTTGTCTAAGGTTTTGCCTAACCTTAGACAAAGTTATAGCAAGCCAGAATGCTAACTGGCATGCCTAAAGCTTATGATGTTAGACCCTTAAAATCAGTATCATTAAATCACCAAGAAGTTTCAAAGTGGTAAAATAAAGATTAAGTTAAGTATGAGATTAAGCTGTCACATCAGAGTAATTTGATTTTAAGTCTGGCTCCACCAGCTCCATTAGTAATCATATCCTTGACAGAGACAAAGTTCATCTACTATGAGTTCTCAATGTGAATGAGGTATTGATGTTTCCGTGTTGCTTTGGTCAGTCAATAAGGTTAAAAAGATAAAGTTTATTTAGTTTTCAACATTGCCTTCTTGAACTCAAATGTCTATTTAATTAGATTTTCCACTATTTGGCAAGGAAGGACAGGTGGTGTCAGCTTTCTGCAGGTTAATATTAAATATCATCTTGTGAAATTTGGTAAAGATTATCTACAGTAATATGAAACAGATATACTGCAAGTCTACTTAGAAGAGCATTAGGAAGTCCAAAACTTTTGTCAAGATAGTTAATAATTTCTATAGTCTCCTAAAGTTACAAAATTGAATCATATCTGTGGGTCTTAAGTATGACATTTATTTTCTAACTGGTTTTTGATAAGCTGTAGTATTCTACTTCAAATATTGGGGAAAATGTATACCTTGTATAATTCTCAAAATTCTTTCTGAACAAATCAAGTGATAGTGACTTCAGAACAGTATGTTTACTGTGTGCATTTATTTGTAATATAGGTGCCCATCATGTGATCATCTCATTTTCTTTCTAGTGTAGCACAAAGTCATTAAATACAAACAGGGATCAGCTATGTTTATGATAAATACTATTTAAAAAGAAACTATAACAAGATATATATATTGAGTGGTAAATTTTTAGGGTAGAATTTTTTAATGATTTTTAAAAAGTTTTCATTTATGGATGACCTACAATATTATATTAGTTTCAGATGTATGACCCTGTGATAAAACATTATATAACTTACAAAGTGATCACCCTGATATGTCTAGTACCCATCTGACACCATGCATAGTTATTACAATATTATTGAATATATTCCCTATGCTGTACTTTACATCCCCATAACTATTCTGTAACTACTAATTTGTACTTCTTAATCCTTTCCTCTTTTTTTCTCATCCCCCTCAACCTATTTTTTCCATCTGGCAATTATCAAAATGTTTTCTGTATCTAGGAGTCTGCTCCTTTCCTGCTCATTTATTTCATTTTATAGATTCTACCTATAACTGAAATCACATGACATTTTTCTTTGTCTGTCTGACTTACTTCACTCTACATTCACTCAATGATTAAATTTATCATTTCAGAATCAATACCTGACTTCAGTCTACAAAGTCAAGGGGGATATCCTATTCCAGAAAATATTGTGATTTCTAGGACAGAGTCTTGCCTGCCTAGGAGTTGACAGTTACGTGCAAGTGATATTTATTCTTCATGCTAATTTTTCTTCCTTAAGAAAATAGTATATTTTTAAAAGATTTTATTTATTTTATTTTTAGGCAAAAGGGAAGGGAGGGAGAAAGAGAAGGAGAGAAACATCAGTGTGTGGTTGCTTGTCATGTGTCCCCTACTGGAAACCTGGCTGGCAACCCAGGCATGTGCCCTGACTTGGAATTGAACTGGCAACCCTGTGGTTCATAGGCTGGCACTCAATCCATTGAACCACATGAGCCAGGGGAAGAAAATAATATTTTAAATGTCATTTTAATTGTCTACTTTCTTTTTTTACCACTGTTATTATGGATTTAAGTGATATTTTAGTAATTTATTTAGTAGAATCGAAGTCCAACTAGTTTATATTTTAATTATAATTGCAACAAATGCTGTATCTTACAATCCCAACTACCACAGAGGGGAAAATGTTTTCTCATCTACATTCTATAAATATTTGTTAAGTGCCGTCAATATGAATGGCATGTATTCCTCAAGTTCTATGTGGTCAAGGACTCTACATTTTGTTTTGTTCATATCCCATTATGTGTTACATTATCCAAAATATAGCAGATACTTAATAATATTGATTAAATGTTTAATTGAAAACTAAATAGAAAGATGACCTCAATATTTTTAAGAAGTTTATCACCAAATAGGTGAGATAATACAAATGTACAAATAACTACTGTAGTGCCAAATGTGTAAAGCAGCAAAAAAAAATCATATACCAGGATATATAGAAGTTGAGAGAAATATTAAAAAAATAAATATAAATGAAAATTTTAAGGTACACATAATGGTGGTGAGATGAGTTAAAAATGGACCTCAAGAACCTTTTTAAATCAAACATATTTGATATTATTTAAAAATTGATAAAAGTAGGTGAGGGCATCGAATAGTTCAATGAAATATTAGAGAGAGCCCTATAAGAAAATTCTCCAGGAGTAAGCTTAATAATAATTCTTCAGGAGTTGACCCAGTAATTACTAAGGAAACACTATCATCTGGATTTCTGTTCATTTCTGAATTATCCAAGAGTTGGCCTTTGGTTAAGTTTAGGGGACTTTGCTGTGTCTTTGAACTTGAACTAGTGCCCTCTTTGGAAATCCACAAAGAAAACTTTTGTACTAGTTCTTTCTTAGAGGGCCTATGCTATTAGCATGGAACCTCACTTACTAATTTAAAGTAAATGCAATTTACTTTACCTGCTCTATTTGCCACTAAACTACAAAGATATTTCTGCCACATATAGCCCAGGAGAGATCATTCATTAGGCTATAGCAAATTATTCTGACCTGTACCTTTATCTCTGAGGTATGGAGTAATATTTAGAATACATAAATACTTTTCAGGGGGCTTCACACCATTAGGAATTAGAATGTGACTCATCTTAGTTTTCTCTGTTGGGCATCTCTTATTTTGTAACATTAGTTCCAATGGAGTTATATAATATTAGTGCTTCTAAACTTCATGATTCATTCAAAATACATTTGCTAATCTCCAGTGCTCTCTTTGTTAGGCACTAGGTGATAAGACTGAAGTGAAAGTATAATTGGTTACTGATCTTATAGAGTGGAAAAGGGCTCTTGTGAGGTTTTCACTTAAGTTCTTAAGACAGCCATTCAAGTTCTGATGACATTCTCAAATACCTATTTTTAAAATTCCACTAATTATACATTAAATAAATTATCTACAGAATTTTAGTAGTAGGTGAGTTTATCTTAAGAAACATGTATCATTAAGTATTATAATGATTTTGTGTGTAATTCTCCACCAAGTCATTGGGTATCACTTTCTTTGATTCCAGTCCCAGTTTATAAACTGAGATAAATTGTGTGTTACATGCACTTCCAGAAAATCCAATCTAAAATTTTATCTTATTTAAATGCCAGGCTGTTCTTATGCAATGGGCAGCATTATTTAATCCACTTAAAATTACTTTCTCTTTAATTCTGGGGCTCTGACTTAATTTATCTTGAGATTTCAGCATCTTACTTAAACCATTAGTGTGCTTCTCTAGAAGCCCCCATTTATATGTTTCCATTCAGAATGCAGCCCTGTCAATAATGGTAATAATATCTTATATTTGGTAACAGATTTCATGTAAAGAAGTCTTGAGCACTTTCAGATATAACCTTAATATATGTGACATCTGAGATGTTGTCACAAGCTGAGAAGCATTCCTTCAGGTTTACAAATGGGAAGATCTGATACAGGAGAAGGGCGGGGTTCTCCAGAAGTGATTTTAAAAGGGCACTAAAATATAATGTAATAAGCATTTTATAATGATGGAAAAACAGGATAAGAGTAAATTGAATATCAAATATACTCCAAAGGAATATAGAAAGTTTGCTGAAAGGCTTAAATCAGATTTTGGATTATTTTTTAAAACTTACTTTTTGTAGAATGTGAAATAGGGGATTTAAAAGAGTGAACAGAGAAGGCTCATTATGATTTTTATTTCTAACCCTGTATATTAGTTGTTTTTGCTCTTATCTCTTAACTGAATTTTCAGTGGTTCCCAAACAAATAACGATCACTTACAGAAATACATTCAACTATATGAAAGTAAGTAATGTTCAATGTATTGAATTTTAGAATAAAATATTCTATTTCATTCATTCAAGAACTACTTGAAAAATACTTATTTAACTTGAAAGTATTGTGGAAAAATCATGCTTATAAGAAGTTATATTCTGATAAGAAAGTTCAGATATGTGCTGAGATAATAAGAACATATTTATGTGTTACATATATATATTTTATGTGTTAGATAAGATATTATAGGAGTTCTGAAAAGAAATCACTTGAGAAAATGACCAATATTTGAGAGTCTAATGTGAGATAATCTATGAAAATGTATACAAATAAATTCACAAATACTGTGCCATCTACTTCACAAATATTATGGAAAGTAATAGAGTATATAGTTATAAAGATTGTTTCTGAATTCAAGTGCATATGGTTTATTGGAAGAAATAATTACATAAAAACTCTAGTACTAGACATAATCCCGTAAGTACCACAAAATGGGAATATGTAAGAAGAAATTTAATTCAACTACAGAACCTAAGTAAATTTTACATTAGAGAGTAGTAGAAATTGAGATAGCAAGTTTTGATAGAAGAAAAAAATTTTCCTTTGTTGGTTTGAAAGAAGACAAGAGTATTACTAGAACAATTTCAGAAAATACTATGACTATTGCATTTAGATTCTTAGAAAATAGTAGGCAGGTAAATGAATTAGCAGATGAACACCACAGTCTAGATGTTGAGCAGTTCCAGCAGACCTATGGCGCTGATTATGGTGATGGGAAGAGATGAGAGGGGGCAAGGTGGTAAAGAAAACTTGACAGAAAGATCAAATACTCAAATGCAGTAAAAATTCAGTAATGGGTTAAGCCATGGTCATTGTATAAGTGCTGATGCCAGTATTTGAAATAGAAAAACAAGGCATGTTGTTTTACAAAGTTGTGTGATGCAGTGTTAGGAGTTAGCCTTAAACGCCTTGAGGTGCTGATGAAATATACAGGGGTCAACAGTGTTGATGGCCTGGGGTCAGGGAAAGGTTGGGTTGGGAAAGAAGAATAATGGCTGTGAAGTGTTTGAGTCATTTTGTCTGCAACCTAATTTAATTCTCCAAACTTATTGAGCAAGTATTACTTAAACCCACCATTGTATAGCTAATAAGTAGAGACCTGAGGTTCGATATCCTTCAGAGTTATTACACCTGTTCCACATGCTGCCACTGAGGAAGGAATGAAACATTTGAGAATTATTTGTATGGAGGTACAATTAAAAGTTTAAGAATGGTGGGAATATCTGAAAATAACTAAGCAAAAGGTATAGAACAAAAATTTAGTTAAGTTGCAGGTCTGGAGAAGGAAAACAAGCTGAAGATGTATACAGAGAAGGTATGTCAAAGTTGAAAGCAGCTCAACCAAAATCTAGGAAAGAATCTAACGTCACAAAAACTAGGGAAAAAAATTTTAAGGAAAAAGAAGCACATTCACTTATGGAATTTTTAGCCACTCAATATATTTGGTGGGGAAGTAAAAGATTCCATTTATTGTCAAGTACATTTGTAAGACACGAAATATTGGGTTAGCCAAAAAGTTCATTTATTACAGTAAGATGGCTCTAGTAATGCTTAGTTGTCTTTAACTTCATTCAATTCAATTTTGTTAGCTTATTTTGACAGGTGTCATATATATCTGCATTTAAAAAATCAAAGTTGGTGAATTTATGTGTAGCCATTTTAACATTGAAAATGGAAGAAAGTACACAATATTTTCATCATATTATGCACTATTATTTAAAGAAAGCTAAAAATGCAACTGAAAGGCAAAAAAGGATTTGTGCGGTGTATGGAGAAGGTGCTGTGGCTGATCGAACATGTCAAAAGAGGTTTGCTTGAAAAGTTTCATGCTGGAGATTTCTCGCTGGATGATGCGCCATGGTTGGGTAGACCAGCTGAAGCTGATAGAGATCAAATCAAGACATTAATTGAGAACAATCAACGTTATACCATGTGGGAGACAGGCGACATTCTCAAAATATCCAAATCAATAAAGTTAGTGGTAAAAATGAAAAATGTGCCCTTTTTTGCAGAAACTGTACCAATGTTTAGGCCAGCCTAATAATAAGCTGCCAATGCTGTCCCCCCCCCAATCTTCTAGAATCACAGCATACATTAGCGTGTTAAGGTACCAGGAATTAATTAAAACAGGGTATTAACTTCATGTTAGCTTAGGCATCATCTTTGTTTATTTTTTAACCTAGAAAATACAGATTTGAACATATTTTTAACAACATAACCATATTTAGAGATAGGGTGAAGAGTCTGATAAAAGGATCCTCAAATTACCGGGATCTGAGGAATGTTAATGTAACATTAACAGTGTGGAGATAAATGAAAAGTTTAAATCTGAGCATAAAAATTGGAGGAAAAATGAAGGAAAGTCATGAAACAGACTGACAACTGTGGCTTTACAGAATGAGAATGAAACAGAAAGACCACTAGATTAGTGACTGTGTGTGTTAGAATTACCCTAGAGTCAGGATGGGTACCGGGCTGACCGTAGATGCACCACAGGGGATGGTAGGAACACCAGGCCCTGAATTATTGCTTCTTGCAAATTACTCCAGTCTTTTTTTTTCATGGTTTCCAGATACCACCCCTGTCTTGTATCAATGTTTGGACTAGTCCACCTTGATGATGTTTCACTGAGAATATGTTGCTCAGAAATGGAAACAGCACTCCCATTTTCTTCTCCTTGGCACTGTGTGGTTTATCTCTTTTGATAGCACTATCAAAAGAGGTCATGTTGTCTTGTTTCCTTTGAATTTTGGTCAATTTATCTGATTTAGGTGAATTTTTTTTAATTCTTCTAGCAACTGTACAATATTTGCATGGGAGTAGAACACCTTTTAGAGGTTATTTTATAACTTTAGCATTTGCATTGTCGCTCCCTTACTTCCAACCCTTTATTCCTGCCTGGCCTTTAAAGACTGCAGATCCTCATTAAGACTTCTTTTTCATTAGAGCCCCTAGCTTTGTGGGAATGGTAGAGTTTACTCTCATGCCTTTCATAATGACAGAGGTTTGCTGAAAGTCACCACAAATCATTGTCTGACTGAAGCTTACCTGGGAATCCCTTTGGGTATAGTTATTACCTGTGTTCAGCTTGTTGGGTACAGCTCTGAGTCCTCTTCAATGGATCATCACTATTGTTTTTATTTCTACAATCTGTCCACTTATATACCAACTTATATACCAACATAAACTTTGTCAAAACCATATGGAGTCCAGTAAAATCTTTACTCCTGCATTTCCTGGTTTTCTATCTATAAAGAAAGTGATAGTAATTTGATGTAATATGTGATTCTGTTTTCATGTTTGGGTGCTTAGTGGTCATCTCTTCATTCATTCTAAAATCTTGCTGGTGCTCTAACCTAGTATCACTAATATGTTTCTCCAAACATGTTTTCTCCCTTTTGACAAACAGCATTTGCCTATATATTTCCCCCACAAGGTTTCTTTGTGTTTTATTATCTTTATTTGTGAATTAGTATATCATAGTGGCTTTGGATTCTAGAGTAATTTCCTCAAATTCTTTGCACCTCAGTTTCTGTATCAGTAATGTGGGAATCACTGCAGTATCTACCTTATAAAACTGTTGTGGGAATTAAAAGGATTTAAATCTTAGACTATATCTTACACAGAGTAAAAGCTCAATAAATCTTCGTTGTTATCTTTTCATTACCCTAGTCTTGACTAAGAAGTATGATCCATTTACAACCTTAGTGAGAAAGTGCTTTGGGGAACTATAAATTGTTGATAAATACAGAAGTGTGTTTTTTTCAGTTACTAAGCTTGAGAAGCAAAAACATTATGCTGCAAACTTAGTATTTGATTATTTTTACATAAACAGCTTGTGGGAGATATCTATCCAGTTAAAAATATTCATTAATGGAGGGTTCTGTTTATTCATTCAACATCTGAAAATAGCTTTCTGAATTTGAAGTTAAAATTCCCAGTATCAGAAAGATAGAGTATGGTTTTAGGAAAAGTGGACCAATTTGTAAAAGATGTAGACATAAAGACTGGTATCTCTATTGTTAGGGAGACGGAATTAGGACGGTCTTGCTGGGCAGTGACTCAGAGAGGCAGGTGACAGAGACAGTGGTGCTAAAAAAAGAGCGAACCGCCACTACACCCCCTCCTCCACCAGGCTGTGTGATGCTCCTTTATGATATAGCTCTGCTGTTTCTCTGCTTTGATGTTTATTTTAACCACTTCCCATTTTACATAAAAAGGGTTTGTTTAGAGGCCCAAATGGAGAAAAGATAAAGAATAGGATCTGTGTTCTAGAAGGTGGTTAGTTGTCAGTATGGGCTCAGAATCGCTTAATTCAATTATGTTGAGCGGGATACTCTTTCTCTGGGGTAGTACCTGTGCTCTCTAGAAGACCTAATGTATAACAGCTTTCAAATCTAATTAACAATGCTTCATGGAACAACCCTGTTACTGCTGAAGGATTTTAATGGGGGACATAAAAATTATAATCGCTAAAGAACGTCATTTGCCCAGGCTTTGTTATTTGATGTCACAGGAAATCTAAGATTGACTAAAAAAATGTATTGTGGTCTCTCCACTTACCAATAAGTAAGCATTTCCATGTAATGCATCCTTTTATGTTGAGTATTAATACCATCAAAGAAAGGTAAAATACAGAATCAGAGTTTTGAGTTAAATTAATATTTGTTATCTTTTTAATGTATTATATTTCTGTCTATTCAACTAATTTTAAAGGTGTGTGTTTGACTTTGATTTCCTTAAGGTTGTGTTAGTTTAACTCTTTCAAGCATGTGAACATTTTTAGTTTTCTAATCAGAACCTAGCGGTACTTTTCAGCACATGTACGTGCACTGAGAATATTTTTAAACAAATGATGAATAATGAAAAGAAATGAAAGCCCCAGAGTTTCATGTACTTATCTCCGTTCATGTGTATCCCAGCATGTCCTCTGTGGTGTGCAAGATCATCCACTGCTCAGAGACCCCCTGACGATAGGCCCATATGTGCTAGCAAACCTGAGGCAAGCCTGAAAGGACCCCATTACAAGCATTGCAGAGGGCTTACCTCACCCTGCCACTGCTTGTGTTAATTTATTTCAGACTCAGTGTGGGTCATCCCATCTCACTTTTATTCTTTCCTTTCCTTTGTGGCTATACTGTGTGATTTAACTAAAGGTCCTTCAGAATGCTGCCTTCAATTTACCCATAGTTTAGACTTTCCCTTCGGAAATTCAAGTTTTGTGGGTCATTTGGCAGAGGTATTGGATTATTTCCAAACTTGCCATGTCCTTTTTGTTTAGCACTGATGACACTTTCATGCTTATTCCTGAAAAATACCATGTGAATTTACACTGGCGCTGGAAGAAAGTGGTCGCCGTGCCAACAGTAAGTGTCATTTGGGATGCAGGGAGATTTAGAACTGTAATAAATCGTCTTATTCTAAGTAAAGTATCAAAGCCATAAATCTTACCTTTCAAATTCCTTTCCTTAATTGTAGTTACTGGGTACTTTTTCTTTTTTTTCTATGTCATTAGCAAGAAAGCTTTGAAGACTGTTAATGTTTTTATAGGTACTGTTTTTTTACTAATTTACGGGTTGTTTAAAATCTTAAGGTCTTTGATGCTTTTTTAATGAAAAATTTTTAAGTTGGTAATTTAGAATTTCTTAGACCTATTTTTTTAAAAGTAGGAATAGGACACCTCTGTAAAATTCCAAGAAGCACATGATGCTTTCTACTTATATTTTTATAAAAAATTGATCACAGTTAACTATTACCTATTTAATTCTAAACAATTCTTAAACTTTCAGTTTAAGACCCACTTTACCCATAGAACCTTTTATAAAGAGTCAACGATCTTGATATTATACCCTTGTCTGACCACTGTGTCTGCTTTTTAAATTTAGCCCATTATTTTTGCTCAGTTGATATTTAAGATGGTATTTTATTTTACATTTAAATGTTGCCTAATTGGCCCATGAATTTAATTTTCAATGAGCACAACTCATGTCTTTAGTAAAATCATAAAACTATGAAAGCAAAGAAAGGCTCTTTCCTTCTTTTGTGTTTAGAATTGGTCTTCCTTTTATGAGTCATTTTGCATAAAATAACAAAAACAACAGCAGCAACAATACCTAGGAATTGTCCAGTGTTTCCTCTGTGCCAGACCCTGTTTAAGGTTCACAATGTAAAATAAAGAATTCACAATAAACCAGAGAGGTATGGACTTTTATTGTACTTCGATTTAACAAGGAAACTGAATCATAGAAAGATTCTGTAACCCACCCAATGAAACATAGCTACACAGTAACGAAGCCAGAATTGGAACCCATTTGAAAATAAATGACTTAAAAGTCTTCTCTCAACCACTACAATACTCTGACCCCTCAAAATACCACCCAATGAGATACTTGTTTAATAAATTATTTTTAAATGGATCTATCTGAATTCTGCCAATAAGGGTTAGTTTAAACTTTATTAACGATTATGATCAAATTTGGTATATTCAGGAGCATTAATACTTGGGCTAGGGGATTAAACTGCATGATAGTATAGGGCTTAAGTAGGTAAATCTATCTAATTTCCTGGGTTATTGGTTAAGTCCCATTGAACTGTACCAGTGTGTGGGCATGCCATGATCTAGATAACACTTATTTAAAGAAGCATGTTTTTTATCATAGCCAACTTGACTTTACTATGACTAAAGCTTTGAAATGATTACCATAGAAAACTCAGTGTTTTTTAAAACTGCAATTATTTAATGGAAGTGACTCTATGGTCGTTTGAAAATGTGGGAGGTTTCATCATCTTATCCAAATATGTAGACTCTGTCCTTAAAAGTAATTCTGAAGGCAGTGCCTGGGTGGTAGGTTTGTCCCAGGCTTTGGAGGCAAAGCCTGTATGAAGTTGATATTTCTATATTTATAAAGGAAAGTTTACTAATGACTTTGTTGTTTGGAAACAATAAGTGATTTTTACAGAAAAGCTGAGTCACTCTTGGGACTTGGGCATTGATCCAGTCTTGATATTTAAAATATTCTTAAACTTACACAGGGGAGGCTCTGGCCTTCAGGGTTCTCTCTTCACGATGCCCCTGCACTCTCCTGACACCCCTCCCTGCAGGATCCCAGACGCCTCCCTGCTGGAGCCATTGCCTCATGTTGTAGATGGGGGATCCGCTGATTCTTCTGCTCCAGTGTCAGGCCAACAGGACCACAGCTCATTGAATTTCTGAATTCCTAAATAGTATTTTGAAAGGATGACAGATGACTCTTGAACAATGTGGGTTTTAGGGGGCACCAAATCCCTGTGCAGTTGGAAATTCCCATATACCGGTATGTAGTTTTTGATCTCCAAAAATGTTAGCTACCAACAGCTTACCAATGACATAGTGTGTTAACACATATTTTGTATGTTTTATGTATTATATTCTGAGTTCTTATAATAAAGTAAGCTGGAGAAAACAAAATTTTATTAAAATTATAAGAACTCTTTCTTATAGGCATTTATAGTAGTCACTAAAAATTTGCATATACATGGACCTGAACAGTTTAATTATGTGTTGTCCAAGGGTCAACTGTACACTGAGTAAGGGTATTCTAGGTGATGCTTAGAGCATCTATCAGGGGCCCTGAATTTGTATGTTTACACGTACATATTTAAAACATACCCGACTACTACCAGATTCTTGCCAGTTCTGTTGAATGAATTAAATTTCACTCACAAATACAACATTATTTATTCACTTATTTTGTTGCCCTCTCAACATAACTATTTACTGACCTGCTATACTTATATATACTTGTCAAGAAAAGGTCATACATTTCAAATAAATATAACTGATTTGTTTTTTGTTCATATTGTTTTCATTTTTTTTGTTGATGTTTGCATGTTTGAGGGGCTTCAGCATTGTCAGTACTTTGAGTTATCACACCCCACATGTTACCTCATGACTCCACACGATTTACTGTTCCACCCACGAGATGCTTCTAATTAGACACATAACTTTTTGAATATAGCTTCCTCTTACATCAGTGGTTGATTTTTACCACAAAATACATGTTGTAGCACCACTGTCAGCATTCACAGGAAATGCAAACACATATGATTTGACTGTGAAAGTTTCACCAGGAGAATATATTTCATTGCACTCCTTATAAATGATATTTAGTTTGCAATGTTGAGTGATCATATGAAAAGAATATGCAATGATTGCTGGAGCCTCTTTCTGTCCTTTCCGTCCATTGCTGAGGTTAGGATGTAACTGGCAACAGCGGATGCTATGGACCTAACAGTGCTACTTCAAAACATATTGTTTAGAGATTTTGCTATAACAGGGCAATTGTAGAATGAACACATGCCACTGTTTTAGTCAGTCAGAATACACTGACTTTGAATAGTCAATGAAAAACATTTCTAGGGATTTCTGGGGATCATTGTTAAAAACATTCTATTTTACATTTGCATTCCATTTCTATACTCTGTTATATCCACGAACAACAGTATTAGGATTTTTTTTTAGCATATAGATTTTGGAATGTTACACATCTGGATTGAAAACCCAAGTTTGCCCTGGCTGGTGTAGCTCAGTGGATTGAGTGTGGGCTGGAAACCAAAGTGTCCCGGGTTCGATTCCCAGCCAGGGTACATGCCTGGGTTGCAGACCGTAACCCCCAGCAACCACACATTGATGTTTCTCTCTCTCGCTCTCTCTATCTCCCTCCCTTCTCTCTCTAAAAATAAATAAATAAAATCTTTAAAAAAATTAAAGATCATTGATGTTAAAAAAAAAACAAGTTTTTCCATTGTGAGCTGTGTGTCCTTAGACCCATAGTCAGCAGTCACTTTGCTGAGTCTCCGATGTCTCATCTGCCAAATGAAGGTAATCACTAGATGAATAAGTGAGAAGTTGTGAAATATTAAACTCAATGCCAAGTATACAGAAGTCACTCACACAGAATTTAAAAAATAAAGTATGTAATTCACTACCATATATCCAAATTCCCAGAAGATTTTACTTATGGTTATAGAAGGGGAAAACATTATTTTTCCTTCTACCTTCCTATTTTCTATAGATCAGCCCCTGGACATTGGAATGATGGAAGACATTAACAAGTAGAACTCATGAAAATTTAATATAGATTCTTTGTAACACAGGAGAAGAAATGAAGATCCAATGAAATGGTTAAACCTGAGTATTTTTTTTCTAGGTTTGATGTGGAGTAGAAAGTTGTGGAAAACCATGATAGGACAAAGGGTAGGAGTCAAGGGTAGTAAATTGAGAAAAACTTAGGCCTGCTCTTAGATTCCTCTTAGCATCATCCCTCCATCTTTAGAGATGAGGATGTTCCATTCTTCAGGGGATAGGTAGGACACCTCTCAAAAGAGAGTCTATTGTCCTGCATCAGGGAGGAAGAGGGTGGTCAAAGAGTTCTTCCTACAACTTTTTCTTTCTCACAGCCCTTCAGATTAAAATATTTAGTATTCTCCATATTTTATGGTGGTATATGCAAATCCTCTTTATGGTCCACAGTTACATAACTGATATCACTGTGTAAGCATACTTGTTACCTATTGAAATTCAAGAGATGGCTGTTGTCTGCCTGGAGGCAACTGATGCCTGATTCTTCACTGTGGTTTTGTTTCCTTTTGTCTCTTGATGTAGCTCTCTTTATACACACTATGTTCTGTGTTTCTGCATTGAAATGTGTTATTTTAACATTAAGAATGCCATTTTGACAAAAATGATTGTCATATGCTTTCCAGACTTTCTGTCAGTTAAACCCAGGTACATATCTGACTTGCGTAACACCCATGAATGTGGAAAATGATGAGGACTTAATGTTGCAGCTACTGCCAAATACCCTGCTTATTAAACAGTAATTATATGTACATGTAATGATGAGATGTTATCAGTATTTAAGTATGTAAGTATGTAAATATGAGTGCATATTATTATATCACCAGCTTGATTGCAGTGCCTAGTTTTGTCTTAATAAACATACTGTCTTTTATATTAATTAAACCAGTTGTTAATGGCCTTTTGTGCTAATTTCCTTCAATGAGAAAACATTTTGTAGCCAATTATGCTTGTATGATGAGCACTGAGTGTGCTCAAATTTTTTCTGTATATTCTTCCTCTATCTAGATGTCAGTTTTTATTAATTCATCATTATGTTCATTAGGTCAATCAGTCATAAAGTGTGTATTGTATATCATGTTCATTAAAACATATCAATACATTCTTTTGCTTTTAAATCACTTATGAATATTTTAGATGGCTTGCTAATTTTGTTTGTTAGATTAACTGACCCTGTTCTAGTTCTAGGTGTAAAATATATTCTCAGAATATTAATATTGCAAAGGCTCATTTTCTATATGTAAGTTAGTAAATGCAAATGTATGAGGTGAAATTTCAATTCTTTGTCATCTCTTTTGTACTTTTTATTCAAGGATTGTGGACTCCTTTTAACTATACTGAACAGCAGACAATTTCTTAATGTGCCTTTCTATGACATATGTTACTTTGTATGACATATATTGTAAAGCCAGCAATACATAACATAGAAAACGGCCATTTTTTTAGGAAGCATTATAATAGAGTCTTATGATGGAGGTCTATCTAAACACATTTTCTTATCAAAATAGGAAGAACTATCCAAATAAGGCTAAATTTTAATGGATGTTATCACAGCATAAAATAAAGTGGTAGAAAAGAATTACTACCTCTGCTGAAGGCCTGCTTGTTAGCTGGGTCTCAGCTGCCTATGAACTCAAGATACCTGATCTTAGTGATTTATCTTTCTCTTTCTCCATTCCTGGGACTAACACGAGAATAGACAGGTCTGCCACAACAAATTCTATTTGTTCCCTTTCTAGGTCTTGAGCAGAATTTCTGTGGAATGTGTAAATTTTAGACTTCCAGCTACAAGGTACCTGGAAAGGGCATAACAAAAATAAGGTAGTAACATTGCAGTAATAAAAAATAAATTATTGGAGAAAGTAAAGAAAGCTGCCATGTAAAAAACTATGAGATTAGCAATACCTTAGGCAGTATCTAAAATTGAAGTGAGTGCTAAGTAAACATAAAAGTCACTTTCATGAGACTATAGAAGTTAAAGATTAAGGTCTAGGTACTGTTTTGTTTACATGTGTACACACACACACACCTTTACCCTCTTGGCAGATGCTGCTGGCACTCATAGAGTAGGCTCAGCTCTTACTTTACCCAGACCTGAGGTGAACTATTTCATGGGCAGTCGGGCCTACCTCACTCACCCAATTCTCACTTCAAACCGCTTCTATCTGTCTTTTAACGTTCTGCCATAAGGATTTCCCCAAGGCCAGTAACTTGCTCAGC
This sequence comes from Phyllostomus discolor, assembly GCF_004126475.2. Lineage (NCBI taxonomy): Eukaryota > Metazoa > Chordata > Mammalia > Chiroptera > Phyllostomidae > Phyllostomus > Phyllostomus discolor. Next base: position 37,642,261 of record NC_040903.2, read on the forward strand.
TGGGCACCCTTCTGCTTGTATTTAGGGGAGTTTGTGCCAGTGAATTTGTCCTTAAACACTAAGGAAGAAGTGTCCATGCACCATTATCTCCACATTAGATTTCTCAGAGATTTGGGCAGAAGTTGGTCCTCCTCGCCAATAGTGGGACCTTCAATGATGACACATAATGTGGCTTTCCTTCCTTTTCTGCACCTTCCTTCCTGTTCCTCCATACCACTTTCCTGAGATCACCTCCCAAATAAACTACCCACATCAAAATTATCTCACCTTCTGCTTGCTGGGTACCCTGAACTAGGACACTATACCCATAGATATATTTGGATTATATTTGAGCAACTGAAAATGTTGGTAGGCATCATCAATCAATGAGTGTTTAACAACTATTATTTAATTATTTAGTGTTACAAAAATATTGCATAGTGTTTTGTAAATCTGGTTTGACAAAATTTTAATAATCTTACCACCTCTTTTAATATTTAATATGTTATCTACCTTTGTGGAGAGCAGCTGCAATCTTATCGGTGAAATAACATTTACGTGTTTGAAACAGTTGGCTGATATTACAGAAAATCTGCTCCTTTCTGGCATTGTACTGATTACTGCATTTCTTGTTAACATACTAATTGGAGTGATGTCTTATTCCAGATCCCCCAAGGCAGTCTCCCAGTTGTAGCAAAGCTTTCTTCCAAAGGTGCATCATTCCAAAGCAGGGTTTCCATATAGTTGGGTCACACAAGAAGTTTTTGGACACTTCACAGAAGAGTGGAATTTCATCCAATCTTAGATCAATGTTTTGGAGGCCGTGAAAGTCAGTATTAAATGATAAGTGGTGTGTGCAAAAAGGGCACAGGTATGGGAGAATTATGTTTCATCCCAGAAGAGATGGTTAGGGAGAGAGTGTCTCTAGAACAAGCTTGTTTGTTTTCTTGGGAGGAAGGGAATTTTATGTGAAATAAACCAGTATATAAAAATGAAAGAAGGCATTCATTTATATAAGCTTTTCAGAAGTAAAATTAAGTATGTCATAAAAATTCTGACATGTATCTACTGAGAGAGATATTTTGTACTTGTGGTAGGTATGTAGATAATACAGTATAGCATTTTACAGCTGTGGGCATAATCCAGTTTAATAAATATCATCATTTTTTTTCCATTGTATTGTCATAACCATGGATAAAGTGACTGTCAGACAGAATTGGGAGAGAGCAGGGTGTGTTTTCTGTGAGCATCTATTCTAAATGTTGCATGCTTGGCCAGTTGGTCAGAATGGCTCTAAAGGATCAATTAATAAGCCCAACCCACTACCATTTACTCTGGGACATAAGAGACTAGAAAAAGTAAGAGTTTGTCTGTCTTCAGAGTATAAAATTCTTTTGCTCTACAGTACTGTCACGAGAACTACTGACTGTATTTAAACATTTTGTTTATTATTCATTTAAGATCTTAATAATGTATAGGAATAAATTTTATTTTGTTTTGTTTTATTTTATTTTATAATATTTTATTTTATTTTATTTTATCCAATTGGAAATAAACTAGGTTTGTTAATGACCTGTTGTTCTGGTGATAAATTTAAGAAAGACATCAACTAACCTAAAATCCAAATAATTAATTTAAGCCATCTTCCTTTTCTAAGTGAAGTGAGTAGCTCAAGAAACAATAGAATCTCTTAGAATCTTAATATACCCATTATTGACCCCTTTCTAAATATTTCCAAGTGCATATCAGAATATAGATCTGGTCCTATTAAACTGCCATTTATTAAGGTTAATAATGTAGCATTGCTCTTGTGAAAAACAACTTATCTCTCTGCCTTCAAGATAAACATGTACTGATTTTAAATGGAAGTGAACTTCAGGGAACTAGACAGATTTATTGAGTTAGCTTGTAGCAAAATGAACTTGTTCCATTTCCACATATTTTTTCTAGTAGTAAAGGTTTTAATCTATTGACGCCATGGAGAAATGCTACACTGGCTACAAAACAGAGAGAGGGCACTGCTCAGTGACAGGGCCAATAATATGTGTCGTGCCGTAAACACTTTGCAAGAATTTAATGGCCCTGAATTCAAATAGGCAATGTATGGTTTACTAAGTTGAACATTCATAAAGGCTGCTGATTCCTCCCAATGCTTAAACTTAACTTAGATGTTATATCAAGACATACATTTTATAGCAGTAGAATAAAATGTGTTTGATTTCAAAAAGAAGGAAAATCCCATTCTCATAGTACTGCAACACACCAAAATTTTACGTTCTGTTCTTCCTTTCCTAAAAGAAGCATTTGATTTTTATATTTGTTGCTAAGGAGATATAATTTTCCATCACAAATCTCTCTTGTTCTCCAAAATTGGTAGGCCTCCCCAGCATGGGACCTCACAATGGTCTTGTGAACCCGCATTCTCTTAACAAGAGAATTGATGTTTAGAAAAGATTTGTGAGTTAAGATGCCATTGAGGAATCTAAAAAATGTAAACCTTCCCTTAACACTCTATAGTCAAAATTTACAACTTGAAATTTTGTTCAAAATATCATGCATTTGAATCTACTTTTTAAATGTGTTGACATTTGAAATAAGTCATCAAAATGTTGTGTTACTTCATTTCTGGGGTAAGAAAAATTGTAAATAGAAGTACCTAATTAATATTAGTCATTCACATTATTTTCATTCTTACTTGCTAGAGGACCATAGCATAAAGGTTCAGAGTGTAGGCAGAAGTTCAAATACCAGCTCTACTGATTGCTACTAGTATTTGCTGAATACTTTATCTATATTATTAAATACTAAATATGTGAGACCAAAAATAACATTTCAATACCATTAAGTAGAAGTGCTACAGAGACTGAAAAATATTTCTTTACAGTTGATTGTAGAATGAATATTTTGCAGAGTAGATCTATAAGTAGATAATGAGAAAAGTAATGGACTCCATGGAGAGATAAGTGTTAGTGCCTCAGGAGGATTTTATGTGCCTACTTAGCAGAAGTAAAAACCAAAAACCATCCTTTTCCATTATTAAGATTTGTCTCCTCCCTTGTTCACATCATTGAACAAACCGTACCACATTCATATTTGGAACCATTTCTCTGTGATCTTGAAAGCATTTCTGTGCCAACATTTAATAACCAGCAGTTACAGTAATACATTGAGTTAGCACTCGATGATGCCTGGGTGAGTGATACAGGGTTCTTTGCCTTCAAGGACCTCCAAGTATTTCTAGAAGAAAGACAGAGAGAAGGTAAAAATACCAAGTACCAAGAGAATAGTAAATGAGACAATATAAGTGACATGTACTAGGCTATTGGCAAACTACAGCCATACGAGAAACATCCACTGGTTTGCTTTTGAACTGGCCTATTAGCTAAGAATACCTTTTATATTTTTAAGAGCTGTAAAATAAAAAAGCATACAAAAAAACCCATATCTGTGCCACACAGCCTGTATGTGGCTCACAAAGCCTAAATTATTTACTATCCAGCCATTTGCAGAAATATTTTGCAAATCCCTAAACTAGAACATTGTTTTAAAAAAAACTCTCCCATGAACTATGTTAAAAGTACACAGTTATTCAATATAGATAGTAAATAAAGTAGTGTTCATGAAAAAATAACTTAGAGCCAAAAGATAGAGTTTGGTTTAACCAGGAAATAAGAGATGTGAGGAGTTCTAACCATGCCAACCATGAGAGCCAGGGTTGAGGAATGACTTTGGGTGTGGAATATGGAATATATACCACAAAAATGAATAAACCATTGTGAAAAATATAGTCAGCATATAGGGTTAGTAAAGCACAAAATCACAAGAATACTACAAGAAACACACTTTTGGAAAGCTATAATAATGCATCTAAAATCTGGAATTTATTTAGATGAATTTATGTTTGCATCCTAATTTTATGTAAGACCAAAAAACTAAATGAGTAAGGATCTTGTGAATTCTGAACTTATAATTGTATTTGTTTTTGTTTGTAGTTATAGAAATCATATGTGTATCATTAACCAGATCATTAGGAAATAAAAGTATGTTTTGCTCTTTGGCTAGTGTGAATCTAGTCTCAAGTGGTTTGGAGTATTTGGAAGACTTCTACCAAGTGGCAGAGTATGTGGTAGCTCCTCAGATTCCTGATCTGTTCCTCAGAAAGTTGGGGTTTTTCCCCTTACTTAATGCCTCCTTACATTTTGTTGTCCCAGTTTTTGTACCAAGTGATCATAAAAAAAACCCTTTAATTGTAAGATTAATTCACAAGATTTGAAGAGCTCTGGCAAAGGCTAAAAGAACAATGTTTAGCCAGAAGTAGAGTAACAATTTCTTTCAGCTTCTAGTTTATCTCATCAGTAAAATTAGGATAGCCATTCTGGTTCTCAAAATATATAAAATTGAGTGAATCAAAAAATTATCACATATTTAAGTGTTTTTAATTCTGTCCAGCTAAAACATTGTGATTTGTGATTAACATCTTAATTCTCTAGCTTCATTTTTTTTATTTGTAAAATATCAGCTGGAACTCAATGACACCTAAAATATATTTCAGTGCCCAAACCCCAGGCATATCAATTATAAAGTATTTATTAAATATCTGGGATTAGATGTAGATTCATTTTGAATGTCTAATTTGTTGCATATCCAGAGCTGGGTATATAGAATCTAGTTATAGTCATAGTCAAGTAACTATATATTTCTCAGGAACAAATGGACAACATTTTCTGAAGAAGCTTCATTTTAGTCAAACTGTTTTGTGTTTCTAACTTCAGCTTCTCTTAACAATCCCCCCTGTCTCTGTCATTCACATCTATTCTTGTCTGTTTTTAATCTATTTATACAGGTTTCTTTGAAAGATTTTGAAAATAGCTTATGTTGCTAAATAAGTATACTGAAAAGCACAAATTCTTAGATTGTAAGCATCCCCAAGACAGAGCTCAGTTCTTCCTCTGTAGCATGCTCAAAATAGTACCACCAAATCCATGGAGTTTCCTCAAGGATTAAATAAAATAATGCACAGGTAGATTGTTCGCATAGTACATGTTCAGTAACTCTTCAGTACTGTGGTTTATTATTGTCTCTGTACTCACAGCTCTGAGGGTCTTGCACATAAGAAATGAAATCAACAGTATATATATATATATATATATATGCATATGTATGCATATATATGTATATACACACACATATACTTATCCACTCTGAAGGACTTTCCCTCTGTATTTTGTTTAGCAAGTATAAATGCCACACAGTTGTTGCATATTGATGAAACTGAGTATGAAAGGTACATCTTTAAATGAAATGTAATGTTGACTTTAATTTTTACCAATAATAACTTTGAAAAATTATTAGTTTTACTAGAGCTGTTACCAACAGATCCTCAAAAGACTCTACTAATAGCACCATTTTCTTTGAAAAAACTAAATTGTTTGAAAGATTTTACAGGTCCATCAATGGATGGAAAAATTTAATACAAAATGAAAAGCGATCTCAGTTTCTGCAGCATCTATAGATACCAAATTTTTTGTTTATTTGTTTGGGCTTTTAATTTTTATTTATTTATTTATTTATTTTTACTTACTTTATTGTTGTTCAATTACAGTTGTCTGCATTTTCTTCCCACTCCTACCTCCACTCTAGCCAAACACACCTCTCTCCCTTGTTTCCACCCTCTCCCCCAGTTTTGTCCATATGTCCTTTATAGTAGTTCCTGAAAACCCTTCTCCCCACTGCCCCCTCCCCCACCCTCTCTGGCTATTGTTAGATTGTTCTTAATTTCAATGACTCTGATTCTATTTTGTTTTCTTTTTTCTTTTGTTGATTATGTTCCAGTTAAAGGTGAGATCATATGGTATTTGTCCCTCACTGCCTGGTGTATTTCACTTAGCATGATGCTCTCCAGTTCCATCCATGCTATTGCAAAGGGTAAAAGCTCCTTCTTTCTCTCTGCCTGGTAGAATTCCACTTTGTAAATGTACCATAGTTTTCTGACCTGCTCATTTGCTGATGGGCACTTAGGTTGCTTCCAGCACTTGGCTATTATAAATTGTGCTGCTATGAACATTGGGGTGCATAGGTTCTTTTGGATTGGTGTTTCAGAGCTCTTAGAGTATAATTTCAGCAGCAGAATTGCTAGGACATAAGGCAGGTCTATTTTTAGTTTTTTGAGGAAATTCCAGGCTCTTTTCCACAGTGGCTGCATCAGCCTACGTTCCCACCAACAGTGCACTGGGGTTCTCTCCCCCCACACCCCCACATCCTCCCCAACATTTGTTTCTTGGTTTGTTTGTGTTGGCTGTTCTGACAGTGTGAGGTGGTATCTCATTGTGGTTTTAATTTGCATCTCTCTGATGGCTAGTGATGCTGAGCATCTTTTCATATGTCTCTGGGGCCCTCTGTATGTCCTCCTTGGAGAAGTGTCTGTTCAAGTCTTTTTCCCATTTTTTAATTGGATTTTTTGTCTTCCTGGAGTGGAGTCCTGTGAGTTCTTTATATATTTTGGAGATTAAACCCTTGTCCGAGGTATCATTGGCAAATATGTTTTCCCAAATAGTCAGTTCTCTTTTTGTTTTAATGCTGCTATCTTTAGCCATGCAGAAGCTTTTTAATTTGATGAGGTCCCACTTGTTTATTCTTTCCATTATGTCCCTTGCTTGAGGGGACATATCCGTGAAGGTGTTGCTGTGTGGCATGTCTGAGATTTTCCTGCCAATGTTTTCCTCTAAGACTTTAATAATTTTATATTTAAGTCTTTTATCTACCTTGAATTTATCTTTGTGTATGCTGTAAGTTGGTGATCAAGTTTCATTTTTTGCATGTAGCTGTCCAGATCTCTCAACACCATTTGTTGAAGGGGCTATTTTTACTCCATTTTATGCTTCTTCCCCCAATGTCAAATATTAATTGACTGTAGAGACTTGGGCTTATTTCTGGGTTCTCTGTTCTGTTCCACTGCTCCATGTGCCTGATTTTATGCCAGTACCAGGCCATTTTGATTACAGTGGCCTTGTAATACAGTTTGATATCAGGTATTGTTATCCCTCCTGCTTTGTTCTTCTTTCTCAAAATTACTGCAGCTATTCGGGCTCATTTATGGTTCCATATAAATTTCTGAAGTGTTTGTTCTATATCTGTGAAATATGTCATGGATACTGATACTTTAATAGGGATTGCATTGAATCTATAAATTGCTTTGGGTAGTATGGCCATTTTGATGATATAGATACCGAATTTAAGTGTTGAATTTAGATTGTGGTTAGTGAAAGCATTTTATAAATTATTGACATTTTCAATCTACACACTTCAGAATGAAATTCATTAGGAGGTATTAGTTTTGGAAACACATTATGTAAAGTCAATATAATACAAGGTGCTTGAGTGGCACTTTTATTCACTGATGCACAGGTATTATTTGAAAAACATAATTTAGAAGCTGAGCCACAGTGATTACCCCTGTCTTTCATCAAATAAAGGATTAGCACTTTATTTACTGAAAAAGACAGATGTCTGTCAGAGTTTTAGATATGCCATATACAAAAAATAATAATGAACTCCACACTTTTTATCTCTATTTACTGAAGTGCTTCTGTATTTCTTGGTGGAACTGAAATGGAATAAGAGAGAACTTTCTATTTCAGAACAGTAGGAATTAATAGGACATGAGGCATTTGACATAAGTTCTTTTGGGGCAATAAGAAATATCCTGTTTCCTTGGCAAATAAATGAGTAACTCATTTTTAAATATTATTTTACCTTCTCCAGAGGAATGCATTGTGTCACTAGTCTCAGGGTTGATAACACTGGAAAGTATTATGTTCAGTCCCCTTTTGTGGAAATCCCACAGTGCAATTCATCATCACATGGAGGCATGAGAAATATTAATTGAATGTTTTCTCTGTGCTGGGCACTGGAGATGCAATAATGAGTAAGATTAAAACATGGATTTGAATTCCAGCCCTACCACTTACGAACATAAGAGCTATGCATCTTTGTACCTGTTACCTCACATGAAAAATAAAGATAATGAGAATATCTACCTCATAAAGTTGCTGTAAGATAATTAAATAGTATTGCAGGCAAAACTTTAAAGCAATATGTGGCAATGCGATACATGCTCAACAGACACAGGGAGATTTCTTTTATGTTGCTCATCTCCTTTAAAGCACGCTCTTGTGTGGATTTGGTGACTGGGAGGAAATGAAGAGCAGAATGCAACAGTGTTTCATTGGGTTGACATGTTGTGAGAACCAGTGGATGATGCTCTGCCACCGAGCAGGGTGTTGATCTTGGTTCTTTCACCTCTTTAGTTTTGGTAGCTCATCTCTGCTCCAGATATAATATATACAACAGCACAAGGTTGTTTAAAGAATTAAAGCAAGGGATTCATGTGAAGTAATTTTTTTAAATTATAAACTGCTATACAAGTATAAACTATTATTTTGAGCTTTTGATTATCCACTTATGGATGACTTCATCCGTGGTTGATTCACCAGTAAATTTTCATGCAAGACTGATTTTTTTTATTTATATAACTACTAGTTTGCCTTCTGTCATTTCCCTAGCTGCCTAGGGGCCCTGCGATGAGAATACCCAAATATATTTTAATAGTCTAAGCCAATGTAAAAGAAAATGCTTCTGTTTAAAATACTGCTATATTTCAGTGAAAAAAAAATGCTTGTTTATAAATTATTTAATATCATAGCCATCTTGTGTTCCCAATAATTAGATTTTCACTTTTATATTATGGAAATATAAGTTATCATTGGATTGTAAGACTTTCCATTTCAAACATTTAAATTGTAGATAGAAAATATGTAGTATGGCTTACAGTTTAAAAGAAAATTTAAGCTACAGTAGAATTAGATACAATTTCATAGGTCTTAGTTATAGCACTAAGAAATTTTGGCCCACACCAATTTTATTTGACTCTAATCCTCAGTGCAATTTGAAAATACGTGGCAATGTATGCATATGCTCCCTCATCCATACCTTTTCTAATTAAAGAATGCAATTGAAAGGTATTACATATGGTATAGGGATGGAAAGAACTAATAACATCTTATTTTCTAAATAGTAACATGACTATATATTACATCTGTTTTATGAACTGTTGGGAAATGAAGGGAAATTGCAGGAGTCCTTTTCTTTCCTATTTCTTCCTTTTATACACAGTAAAATTACCCTTAGTTTGAATTTGTCATTTATTCTAACCACAGGATATAGCTTATGATGTTAAGTTTGACAAAGGACAACAATGAAATCGCTTTAAGGAAACTTATGAATGTATTTGCAGAGGCTGAATGGGCAATAAAAATAGTTTGGGGATTAAAAGTGAAGAGAGAAAAAGAGAAACTAGTTCCAAAGAGGTTTGGAAATGAATAATGACAGTCATAATGTTAGAAGTCAGAATATTGGACCAGACAAAAAGACAAGAGGTCTTGAAGAAAGCCTAACACAATTGACATCGTACAATTCATTTATTTATTATCTTAATACAGAGAGGAGAGAAGGAAGTATTTTTGAATTACGTAGTTAGGTCATTTCAGGTTCTTTTATAGCAACACGTTTTTCTTGCCAAACTAACCCCCAAATCCATCTATGCATTTTTCTTCATTTCCTTTTTTCCCTCCACTTTTATGTTTAATGAGTTGTAGATACAAACTGCTCATTCATTTCACTGTCTTCCTTGACCGTTGAAATATTTAAAGATATTATGCAGATTATGCATTGAACATATGATTTGATATAGTAAATCCAGATTCTGTTTTACCGCTTTTTTTCTTTTTACTACATGCTTAAAATATCAAGGAGGATTAATCATCTTTATTTGAATTATGTATTAATTCAGTAGCTGTTTACTGAGAATTTATTATGTGCCAGGCACTGAGGTTGTAAACGATAGAGTGGTAATCATGTTTCTTGTACCCGTGCAAACCATGTTTGTTTGTCTGTTTTCAGGGAAAGGAAGCTTCTAGAATTAGATGATGGACAAATGACTGGCTAATCCTAAATGTAACTAAGCGTTTTAATGACAAACTCTGTTTGCCTTGTCAGTTTTTGTTATGAGAATATGATTTGTGTGTGCTTGTTTCAATTTAAATTATGGGATTGTTTTACTTCCATCTTGAAAATAGCAAATGCATGATAAATGAGCTACAGCCAGTCATGACATAGGCAAGACCGTAATAATTTTTTCCAAAGTAGAACTGCCAAGTAAATCTTAATTTTGAGTAACCAGAAAATAACAGAGGCAAGCTTTACTTATGGTAGAGCTTATGTCGATATTTCTGAAATTAGGTCAGGACCCAAGAATTAAAAGCAAATGTTTAGCTAATGACAATTAAGAAAACAGAGGTGAAAGGTCTCTGAAAAATAAAAAGGAGTCCATTAAAGTATCACACAGTATTTACTGACCATAATACCTTAACAATACCTTCTACCACATATTCTATTTTCTTCATTAAGTATTTCTGGAAGAGAGGAATACCAGTCACCGAGAAGTTAGGATATTTGCTTTTAAGTATAAGAGCAACTAAGAATTTTATTTGAAATAAGACTAAAGTTGCATGAGTATACATTCAACATTTCAGAATACAAATAACTTCCTTTATAATTCTCAAATAAGATATCTATTTAGAGCTATTTCAAAGAATAAAATCAGTTCTACAAATTTTTTTGTGGGGTAGTCTTTGAAAATGTCAATATCAGTATGATTTTCCACTCCTAGCTTCTATATTGTAATGAGCCTCAAGTCCAAGCCTTTGAAACTATTGATTAAATAATTGTCTAAGGCTCTTAGTTATGCTTCCAGTTGTCAGTATGAACCCAAGTTTGTTAGTATTCCAGTCATAGCATGAAGTGTATTTCTTAGGTAAAAATTTCCCTTACAGTCAGAAAACCCTGCAGTTAGTAAAGATTAATTGAGGATGAAGATAAATTATAATAGTAGAATAGTGTTTTAAGAGTCTTAGAAATATTTACTGTTAAAAATGAGGTTTGTATATTAGTGACATAAGGACTCTAAAAAACATAAACCCATTTTTAACTTGTTAAGCATAACTTGATATATAAGAATATGATTAAGCTTTCAAAAAATCAATTAAGCTTACAATCAATCAATCAATGTAATTTTGACAATAATTGAGGCCATGAGCTTAGGTCAAAGCATAAAAACCTCACCCAAATATACTACACAAAACAATATTTCTCCCTTGTTTTGAAACTTTCCTAGAACTTTAAATACATTTGTCATGCATAATATTTCGGTTTATTCCTTCCTCTGAAATTATCTTTGATTTATGTAACTTCAAATCTGTGCTTTTTAATTTTTAAGTTTGTAATATGGGCCCATTCTTCCCTGACTTTTTTTCCTCTCTTTTTCATTGCTTTCTTTTTTTTTTCCTTGTTGTGATCTAGGAAAATTGTCCATGATGAGGCAAATATTTATAGGATAGTAAAGTTACTTACTACTTGATGAGTTTCATGAATATGTTACAGTTTCCCAGAATTTTCCCTGACTCGTATAGATCAGTACCTGAAATATAATAATGGATTCTAATTTGAAAGATATGTAACCATGTTTGAGGATCTCAATTTATTCTTACATGAGTGTTGAAAAACTCAGTTAAAATTTTCAGAAAAGGGCAGAGCAGTGACTTATTATTTATATCATACTTCTAATACAGATTTTTCTGAAAGGCAGTATTTTTTCCACTATATTATAAAATATTGATGAGTGGGAGGAAGAGAGTTTCTTCAATAGGATTCTAAATCCATTTTTCATGGTGAGAGCATTCCCTGTTAATGGGTAGCCTCATGAGCTGCATTTCTTATAAGACTGACAAGCTATGGAAAATCTTAGGCCCTAGGAAATGACTGAGAGTCCTTTCTTCTGAAGAGATTCATTTCTGAGATGGATAAAATGTGATACTATTATAATGAGTAGTAGTATAAACTTTAGTATTTCAAAAATGAGACTAACTAAACAATTTAAAAGCTTTCTGTGTATATTACTGAGATGCCTTTAAAATGGAAATATTGGTGTTCTTACTATGAATATTGTATTTCCAATTAATAGAGCTGAAAAAAGATATATTTATTTAATCTTAGCTTGATTAATTTTTGACTTATTTTTTCCAAGTTTGTACTGTATTTTCAAGCTTATAATATGATTGTCTTTAAAAAAATAATTTTGCTAGAGGAATGGGTTTGTAAAAACACATATAATGTTCAATAAAGCAAGTATGAGTGAAATAAATTATTTACTTTCAGTTTGGAAGAGGTGATTAAAAAGTGCTTGGCCAATACCGTACCATTAATCTATTCTCTTTTCTCCTTTCTCTCTCTTTACTTCTCTCTCTCCAATAGAAGTGGAACAAAAAGGTAATTAAATACCTTTCATAAATTATATACTATTTATTTATAGGCTAAGTTATTTAACAGTTTAACATTTAGTTAAATTAATTTCGTTATTAATTCTCATCTATTTATGAAAATTTATTTACTGCTTCTGCTGCTCAGCTTCACTGTAATTTGTTGTCCTGACCAGTGCTGGTTTGATTCTTTTATCCCAAAACAGTTTAATAGTGTGAAATTTTCAACTGTGTATTCTATTCCTCTTTATTTTTAAATAAGTAGTTAGAAATCCAGTAGATGGTGATGGATAGTGAATGCTTCAGATTTGTTTTTTTCCTACTCTAATTTTCCATAGCTCCAGTGTGGCTTCCCCTGTTTCTTTATTTTTTAACTATTGAGGGGAAGAAGAGGTGGTTTTCTTGAAATACCTTAAAATAAACTAGTTTAGTAACCAAGAGCTGACTATTAACTAACAAAATTTACATACAATTTTGACAACAATGCCTACCCATCCTTTATAATTATAGTCATCATACTAAAAACCTTGAGAAACTATTCTAATCAGTTTTATTATTGAGTATAAATTGAAAATGGCTCTTGATCTTTGCTATGTAAGAGTTTGATAGTCAACTTTCCCCCCAAACTTTTCATTTCTCCTAAAGTAAAACTTTGGGCACTTTAATAATGTACTTTCCTTTTTAATAACCTCCAAATCCTAGCTTAGTTTTATTTTAGGCTGTTTCTATTGTATCTAGGCATATGGTTTCTGTTAGAGCTAATGACTAATATCAAGAAAATAATACCTTTTTTCATTAATCATTAAAATGCAGGTAAACATCCAAGTTCCTTGTGAATCTCTAATTCCTCCACCCAATATACTTACTATCATTTCAAACATAACAGTAGACTGCATGGTTATGTTTCAGTGTGTTTGCTTTGCAAAAATAGCAGAGCAGTGTTTCCCACAGCAGGTTCAGAAGAATAAATACTCCACTACTAAGAGGCTCTGTAGAAAGGGTCAAACGTAGTTGGTAAAATGTGCTCATGCTTTGGAGATTCGTTAATGTACCTAAGCTATTGGGATCTCCTCCACTGTTCTATTTAACACAATATGGGTTTATATGTGGCTAAGGATCCTCTTTTTTTCTTTCTGTGTAACATGTAGCTATACTGCTAGAAACAGGTGCCTCGAGGACCACCCTTTGGGAAACATTGCTTTATAGCCCCTTCATTACAGATCAATCAGCCAAGCTTTCCTACAACCACTGACCCAATGTGCTACCGAGTCATACTAAAAATCAACTGCATCAGATAATTCTTGCCCACTTCAGTCTGAAGTATGAGCAGCAAAATATTATAGCAAGTAATCTTGTTTTTTAATGCTCTTCTCATGTAACAGTAAAAGGTACATGTTTTTAAGTTCCAATACTACTGTATTTAACAGGACATTTTTAACTGATTAAAATCTAGATCTTGGGTTCTTCTCTGTAACCTTTCACCTTTTCTTCTTTCCTCCTTCCTTCTTCCTTTTCTTTCTCTTCCTTTCTCCTTTGCCTTCCAGTATTCATCCATCACTCATTTTAATTGTGTGGGTTGCATGCTCTGTGTGTGCTGTAGCAGCTTGAAGAGCTTTTTTGCTAGAAGATTCAGTGGCTTATTTGCAGAGTTTTTCTTCCTTTGTTATTATATTTAATTAGTATTGGATTTCTACATATTTCCTAATGATAAGTATTGAATAGCTAGTCTCATCAGAGTGAAAACAATATATTTTTTTAAATTTTTAAATAAGGTGAATAAAACCATTACATATAAACATTGGCATTTGCTATGTCTATGGAATACATACATCACATTTGTAGACATATGTCCCAAAGTATTGTAATACATGTGTACAAAGGTAAAAAACAAAGGAAAGCACAACTACTCATAAAAAGGCCATTTTTTTCAGCAAATGATATCAAAATGATTTCAAACAAAAGTCAAAATAATGTGTATGACTATATTATGTTCTCAGAAGAATGCAGCAAAGTAATTAAGTGGTTGGTGGGTAGTTCTTGTTAGAGTTGCATTCATGTTGGTGAAAAATAAGAATAAATAGCAAAATATTAATATTAATATATTTATTATTTTAACTCTCTCCCTTCCAACAGTTTTTCTTTGTCCTGGACTACTAAAAGGAGTTTACCAGAGTGAACATTTGTTTGAGTCTGACCACCAGTCTGGGGCGTGGTGCAAAGACCCTCTGCAGGCTTCTGACAAGATTTATTACATGCCCTGGACACCATACAGAACTGATACCCTAACTGAGTACTCATCCAAGGATGACTTCATTGCTGGAAGGCCAACTACAACCTACAAGCTCCCTCACAGGGTGGATGGCACTGGATTTGTAGTGTATGACGGAGCTCTGTTCTTCAACAAAGAGCGTACCAGGAACATAGTAAAGTTTGATTTGCGGACTAGGATAAAGAGTGGAGAGGCTATCATAGCAAATGCCAATTACCATGATACCTCCCCTTATCGGTGGGGAGGCAAATCTGACATAGACCTGGCAGTAGATGAGAATGGGCTGTGGGTCATCTATGCAACAGAACAAAACAATGGTAAAATTGTCATTAGTCAATTGAATCCTTACACCCTACGGATTGAGGGGACATGGGATACTGCGTATGATAAAAGATCAGCTTCCAACGCATTTATGATTTGTGGGATTCTGTATGTGGTCAAATCTGTATATGAGGATGATGACAACGAGGCCACAGGGAATAAGATTGACTACATTTATAACACCGACCAAAGTAAGGACAGTGTGGTGGATGTACCCTTTCCCAATTCATACCAATACATAGCAGCTGTGGATTACAACCCCAGGGACAACCTGCTTTATGTATGGAATAACTATCACGTCGTGAAATATTCTTTGGATTTTGGACCTCTGGATAGTAGATCAGGTAAGTTTGATTTTTGATGGTTCCCAAGCAGGAAAATATTTACAGTTTGTTCTGATCAACTTTATTGTACTTTTTAATTTAACTGTCTTTGTGGTCTTTTTTCTGGCCTATGTAGTGAACAATGGTTCATTGTCTTTTCATCTCAATGAATGTTGCTGTTAATCTTCATTCAGCTATAAAAATGTATAAGAAATTGATTCTTTCTCCTTTGGGCAGCTAGTATTCAATATTTAGACCTTCTTAAAGAGCATTTTGATTATCAGCTGATTAATTCCTGTGTAGTGTAGTACACAAAATCTTTGCTAAGATAGAAATCTATCTGTCTAATTAACTGTGACTTGCCTTCACAAGTGTTCTCTACTTGGAAAACATCAAAGGGTTGGCTTGTATTAATGCTTCAGGAGTCCTACACAATATATTCATACAATTCAAAGTGTATTTTTTTATTCCAGTGCTTAAGTGTTAATATTTTTATTTTCTCTATTGCTTTTACCATAATTTTACTATTAAGCTAATCTCATCTTCTTTCTAACTCCGTTCCTTTTTACACATATCTTCTTTTTATTGGATTTATTGGGGTGATATTGTTTAATGAAAATATAAAATGATCTAGGTTTCAAGGTATACAGTGCTATAACACATAAATGTATCTCCTTATACAACTAGGTTCAAAGTTCCCAATACCCAACAACCTTCTCTTACCCAGCCTTTCATTATATTTTAATGTGACCATTATTTTTGCCTTCTCAGACACTAGTGTAATATGTAGCATATATAAAAGTACTCAATAACTCTTTGATGAATGAATGAATGAATGAATGAATTCCTTTCCATTCCTTACCATAATAGAATGCCACATCAGGTAGCATTTTCTCTAATGCCTGAGAGGCTTCAGAGTGACAGCATTCTTTCCATGGCCAGCTGTGCTGATATTATTTAGAATTGCCTTTATGGAAGAAGTCCAACTATGTAAGAGCTTCAAAAGCAACTTCTCTTTACTCAGTCCTCTAGAATATCTGAACTCAAGTGCAGCACCTGACTCACCTCTGTGCAGGTAAGGTTTCTTAAACCAGTGCACCTTTCAATTGAAAACCTAAGCAAAAATCAACCATCCAGAAGATTGTGGGAAAACAATTTTTTTCAGAGCTGTGATATTCTTAATCACAATTTTTATTTTGACACAGAAAACTCTGTTGATGAGTAGTCCTTAGCCTTTTTATTTTTACTTCTAATCGGGACAGGAAGTAATTTCTACTTGTCTCCAGAGAAATAATTAATAATGTAATAAGCTAATAGCTACATATCAACTCTACAAAAAACATTATTATCCATATTTTCTAAATGAGGGATCTAAGATACTCCAGCATATAATTGAGTCAAAAATCTTACATCTGTACAGTGCAGCCCAGTTTTAGTTTCCCACTCCCTTCTGTGACACTAGTGGTGGAAAGAATGGTTACTGATGCGAATCTAATTTGTAGTTCTCTCAATTAGATAATTACTTGGAATTGAATTCTAGAGTTCTTTAGTGGCCCTATTCTTCTGGGCAGAGTACTGAAAAATCTAAAACTTGTTCTCACTTTCCTCTCAAAACATTTTCAGAATATTATACTCTCTTTAGTTATTTTGCATTATCTTAAATGCATGTTTGCCAGCTTTATTTGAAGTTTTCCAGAATGAAATTAGTGGGAAAATGAATCACAACTTGTTTGGTATTGCTATACAAATAGTTTGTATTTGTAAAATTTTGTAGAAACAATTTTTAATGATATAATTAAATCTCATACCCTCAAGAATATACAAATAATTTTTTTTTAATTTTTAAAAAGCCTGTTGAAGAACTAGTGAGACTGTGGCTCACACTGAACAAATCATATTGATATTATTTTAGTAATTATTATTTATAGATTCTTAGTGAGTATCTAATAAATAATAGGTGATATCTCAGGACTTGCTGAGTACTTTAAGAAACAAATGAATGAATTATATACAGGGTCTGGCAAAAATAAGGCCTGCTTGAGTGTGCTTAGTAGGGTAATTATAACATGGGATAATAATTTATAGTTTTAATTTGAACATTTCACCTAAAATGCCATATGGTATGCTTGAGTATGATATTGTTATGTTACACACCTAAGAATTTGTAATAAAAAAAGGGGTGTTATTTGTGTCAGACCCTGTTATGCATAAATGTTTAAAATCTTCTTGTTTAGAATATTAGGGGAATTAGTCCTAAATTTTGCTTTATTGAGATTAGATGTATCTTTATATTTCCCCACACTTAAATATAATGTAGAAGATTTATAATTCACCTCAGTTATTCCCACCCCCACCTCCCACACATAACTTCTTCCTTTCTGTGCTCAGATTGTGGTGAGCTGTAGTAACCTAAAGGAAGGGTTAGCAGGCAATAAGAAGTGCCAAAGCACATTAAGACCTAATGTACTTTTCTCCTAGAAATAATTAGAAGAAATTGAAGTCACCAGCCTTAAACAACAGAGAAGAAAGTGAGCAACTGTTCAATGAATTTTGTCTTCAGAATAGTCTCAGATTGTTCAGTTGATAACTGCAGGATTTCTTCAACTTGGAGAAAGTGGAAAGTGTATATATTAAGAAATGTGTAAAAGTTATGCTCTATTGAAAAATACATTTTGTTTGTATACCAGGTGATTCGGTTTTGGACACCTATAGTATACATGCTTGTAAGCATCAGCACCTGAGTTTGATACAAATGTGAAAGTGCTTCCTCCATTTTTCCTGAGAAGAGCAGCAAATTTAGAAATATCTGATCTAGAATTTTCTTCAAAAGAACTTTTAAATGAGCCTTGTTCCTATCTTACAAAAGATGATGTAAATTATATATTCATCATTGTCTTCAACTGGCTGTTGTAAGATATATATTAAAAACCTCCAAATAATATTTGGCTATTTCACAGTGGTTTGAGTGATTTTCAGGTTGACATTGTGATTCAGAAATAATACCTTACATCAGCAAATGTCAAGAATTTTTAAAACATGCAATACTTGACTATTTAGTCAGGAGCACTGACCTCTTTTCCTATAGATTCTCAAATTTAAAACAAAAATGATGACAGTCAACACAGCATTATCCATCCAGTGTGAATGAATCGATATTATACCTATTTTTGTCAGGTTGGCAAAAAGTATTCCATATTTTTTATTGCGCCACACAATTTTAGTAATTAGTTTTATGTGTGCCATGAGATGAAAAGGTTGAAAATTGCTGCCTTATATATCGATCTGTACAGCGTGGGAGAATCACGTAATTCCAACACTTTCCTTTAGCTATTATCAGTGACTGCTGTTGACTTTCACTATTTAGTTCTTTGTCCCAAACCACCTTGTGCCAGTTCACTACTCATTATTCATTAATAAACAGGAGTGAGGTGAGGTGTTTTTCTTGACTTTCCCAGTTTGTTTCTAGGCTCTTCATACAAAAATTTAAACTTGTCAAATATACAAATGTTTTCCAATATTTCCTACCTAAGAGGGAGGGAGTCGGCCCAAGTTGATAGCAAGAACAGGCAGAGAAGTCTAGCTCCAAAATTTGCCTAAAATTAGTGCCTCTAAGAGATAAAAAGAAACAAATTGGTTGGTTGACATTTAATGAAATATATCAAGCGATGAGTACAAGCAACCCAATAATGAAGACAGGTAACTACTGTCTTGCATCTGCTCTTCTGCTTCCCAAACACAATCCACATTTTCATGAAAACCATTTGAGATCATGTAAATGTGACCATTCTTATATGTGCTGAAGATAGTAGACTCTAAAATAACAACAGAAAGCCTACATAACACAGTTTAGCAATGCAGATAAGGTGAACCTTCTGTCCTTATAATATGCTAATTAAGTGAATTTGTGTCTCCAGTAAAAGCTGTGGCTATGTAATGATGAATAAGAACTTTAAACACACATGACACCTCGTTAAAATGTAATTTCACATTATATATCTGAGCCCTTTACTTTGACAGCTGAGTAATGTGAGTGCTAGGCAGAGAATCTTGAACATTTTGAAACTGACATGTTTAACAGGTAGCTGAATTTGCTTTTTGAATGGTTCAGTTAAATATGGTGCACCCTCAACACAAAAAAAGGCCAGGAAACAGTGGGGTCTTATATCAAACTTGTCCTCAGCCTATGGGTTATGATTGCTTCACAGTTCCACTAGGGATGCCACGTTGTCTCTAAAGTTTAATCTATATCTGTGTTAGTAGCTGAGTGAACTTTACCAAAACAAAGAAAAAAGAGTCAGCTACTTGTTGCTAATTTCATACTGGTCTCTATCTTCATGCATCAGCTGTTTCCCTATCTGCAGAGAAGCCCTCTCTCTTTCTCTCTAATTCTTACTTCTTCCTCACCTATAGTGGCAGCCACTGCCTCAAGGGCATTGTTTCCACTGATTTTTCAGGAGCACAGGCAAAACATGCCACTTTTGCAGTAGCTATTTCATTGCCACGTACCATCAGATCAATTGTGTTCTGTTTGCTGTACCTTTCTTGTTCTTTTCCCTCTTCATAATTGAAAGTTAAACCTTTCCAGAATGGCACCTTTTACTTTTCAGGCTCTGAATATTAAAATCATATTCCTGTATGTACAAAGCAAAGCTGGACCTGGCTTTTACAGCTGAGCCCAGTGTAACATCATCAGTCTAACATCTAGGTGACCTTACCAATAAATTTGACAAGATACAAGGGATAAGAGGTTTCACAAATGTTACTAACTTATTCATTTCTTTCCTTACAGAACAATGTCCCTGATAAATGTATAATTACGAGAAAGCTAATCAAAATCATATTTTACATGTAAGGCACAGTCAAAAAAAGATGAGTTCTTGCCCTGACTGGTATGGCTCAGTTGATTGGAACGTTGTCCTGTAAACCAAAAAGGTCAATGGTTCAATTCCCAATCAGGACACATGCCTAGGCTGCCAGTTTGGTCCCCAGTTGAGGTACATACAAGAGGCAACAGATCAATGTTTTTCCCTTCACATTGATGTTTCTCATCCTCTCTTTCTCCTTTCCTTTCCCTCCCTCAAAAAATAAATAAATAAACAAACAAACAAACAAATAAATAAATAAATAAATATTTTTAAAAGATGAGTTCCCTGGGAATAAGCTTCGCACTCACACCAGCTGTCCATCCTGTAGCCATGTCACTGCTCATTAACACACCCATCCAAGGGCAGGCAGCTGGAGCTGAAAGAGTTCTGTTGCACATTATCAGCATATCTTGTAAGGGAGCTAAAATGAGATTTCTGATTATCTAGGATGTTTCAACTTCTACCCATATTAGCACAGACAAGTGAGAATTGTCTTTATTACATGGTGAAGGCTAACGTTTTCTCTATCTCTGTGTTAGAATTTTACACTGCATAAGCACCTTAGAATAAACTGACAAGAGACAGTATGAATTTAAGCCCAAGGGCATTTCCCTTGTAATAACTAGTTTTCCAATGAAAAGCTAAATTCTCAGATAGTAATGATTAATGAGTAAATAATTTATGATACACAAATGACAGGGAAAATCTACTGTGTTCTATAATTTTATGGGATGAGATGTCATATCTCATTGAAAATAATGAAAAATATCTTTTTTTACATTTAATAAGTATTCTGCCTGTTTATCTTTATGCCTTTCAATAGTAAAAATGCATGACCAAACTCTCTGCATTTACTTAGCCCATTGAACATATAAATGAAAATTATTCAGTGCTTTCTCTCTGAAGCATATTGCTATAGAAGTATTTAGCTTTAAAATCTATATTGTTAAAAATAATGTTAGAAAATTAATTTCAGTAAAAATATACAAGCGAAGGCAAGTTTAAGCATTTGTTGGCTTCATGACTTAGAATGACCACCCACTCCATTTTTTTTCAAAAAGAATAATTATCTTTGAAGAAACTTTTACCTTTGAGAAAAAAGAAAACAGTACTGTCTTTGAAAATACTCTACTAATAAAAATATAAGAGACTGTGGTTTTAAAACATTAAACTGTTCAAAATCAATGATAATTTTGCTATATAACATATATACTTACATATTAAACAATAAGTTTGGAATTTTTTAAAAAGAGAAGCTCACTAAGAGACATAAGGGGTAATGGTTTCTGGAGAAAAAGCTTGGAAGTATAATTGGACATACTGAGTAAAAGCTGAAGATGAACAGTGAGATTTAGACCTTCTGTAGAAAGCAGAAGCAGGAAGTCAAAACTTGGCTTAAGTGAGAAGCCATAGATTGTTTGATTGACGGTTCTTTCTTTTTTTTTCCCCATAACCACTATGCTGTCACACAATTTCTTCTCAATTTCTCTCCTGTCCCTCCCCCCTTTTCTTCCTTCCTTCCTTCCTTCTTTCCTTCCTTCCTTCCTTCCTTCCTTCCTTCCTTCCTTCCTTCCTTCCTTCCTTCTTACCTTCCTTCCTTTCTTTACTCAAAAAAACATGTATTGAAGCATAGCTGAGGCCAAGCACTGTGTTATGGTCTGTGGTTGCAACTATGATCAGGGCAGGCATTGATCCTATCTTCATGGGGCTCACAGAATAACAAATAAGAAACAACAGAAAGGAGGGGGATGTCAAAAATAGTAGTAGTGCCTACTATTACTCGAGGACTGTTTTTTTTCTGGCCATTTATGTAGAGTATTACATTTATCATGCAAAGAAAACAATATCCTAATTTCCAGATGAAGAAAGTGAGGATAAGAGAAGGCGAATAACTCTAATGTCATAAATAAAGTCCAGAGTTACCACCGTATGACCTAACAAAGCAGAGATTTAGCCTGCCTGTCACCACAAAAGCCAAACTCATGAGATAGATGCTGGGGTAAAAGGAAAGAGGTTTTATTCAGGTGCCTCACAATCTCGGAGAATGGCAGACTCCTGTTTCAAAACCCATCTCCTCAACAAGACCAAGACAAAAGTCAGAGTCCAAACTTCCTGCTCTGATGCAAAGTACTGTCCTTGAAGCCTGCAGGCAGATCACAGTCTCCATCCAGGTAGTGTAGCTTGTTCCCGGCTATTGTTCATGTCAGGCTCCCTCCTGGAGCCAGTGCATGGAGCCTGTGCTGCCAGGAGCCATGTGGATACTGTGACCACAAGGTGACAAGCTCCGGGGAGAGAAAGCATGAAAACACTAACAAATGCATCACTAGGTTAGTAAAAGAGAAAGAGAGATGTCTCCTGGTGGCCATGGGCTACGCAGCTCTTAAGGCCACATAGCCCATGGAGAGAACTGGCCAGTGCACCACATGAGCCAGAGTCACAAGCAAGAGAGAGAGAGCCCCAAGCCAGCCAGACACTTTGTTTTTCTGGGATTATAGTAGCTTCAATGTGGGACAGATCAGGTGCTTTTTCAAAATGACCAATTAGCTTCTCAAACTTTTGCTTCCTTTGGTTGGATCTAGTCCCAACCAATCCCTTCTTTCCCCAGGCTAGACTGACAACCTCTTTGGTCTAGCACCTCCCCCTGTGCCATTTTGACTTCTGTGGCACATGGGCCTTCCTCTTACTGGCCCCACCCCAATCTGGTACCAGGACAGGGGTGGGGGCTTTTTCCTCTAACCAATTATCTTGCTAGCCTTTTATGTGCTCCGTGTAATACCTTCCCCTGCAGCCATCTTGGCCGATGGGCAAGACTCACCAGGCACCCTGGACAGACAGTCTACTGGAAACAGTTAGAGTCCTAGTTTGACTTTCTTCTGGGTCATGTCATAGCGAAGATCTATGTTATCAGCGATTAAAAGGGATACAGGTGGCACAGCTAAGGAGCAAGAAGAAACACAGGAAAAGTAGTGTACACATACTAGAATGTAAGTAAGGCTGGCAAGCTGAGGTACCAAATGCAAGACAGCAAGGACCCACCCCCCTTTAGTCAGGTGAAGAATAAGTACACAGTGACTAATGTTGCAGAGCTCCCACCATTCCCTCCAGATTGTGCCAGGACTGTGAACACACACCCCTTAACCCTTAAAAAATGCCAGTGGGTATAGATGAAGAAAATGAGACTCAAAAATGTAAAGTCACCTGTCCAGAAAAAACAAATTTGTAAATGTAGGTGTGGGCTTCGAAGAAACCTAGGTTTATATAACTTTAAATCATGAAGCCAAAACACTTCATATTTACAATGGAAAAAATTATATTCACACAACTATACAATACAATGGGATATAATGGTGAATGGATATAATGCAGTGTGTCTGTGTTTCTAAGTGTGAGGGTGTGTGTGTGTGTCTAGGCAATGCTTGAAGAAACAAATTGAATTATTGGAGGATTAGAAGATGAAAATTTTTCAGAAATTCTGAGCAATGTGAAGTACTTGAGAGATTTAGGGGCTGGCTTTTTATTAGATTTAATTCTACTTAACATATTTTATTTCCATTTGCTTAATTTATATATTGCTGGCAATGCTTTCATGGTTCTTTTCCATGAGCAAGCCTGGCAAAATGTTGAAAAGTAAAACAAAGAAAGAAAATAGAAAGGGAGGAGAGGAATGAAAGAGAAATAAACATATCTTTACTAAAACTAAATAATAAGAAATGAATGAATTCCCCTTTTTTATCAAAGTTGATGAAAGACCACACATTGTAAAATTTAAATAAGTTATTTCCCAGGATTTATTTAATTACCTCATGTTTGAAGGTAAAATTAAGGACAAAGTGTGGAATGCTTATACCTTACCAGTTGGAATGTAAATTGTTATAACCACTTTGGAGAGCAACTTGGCTACATCTAATAAAACCTATGGCTAGATTACAGGCATTTATTATATACTAGCAAAACACTTCTAAGTTCCCTCCCAAGAGAAACAGTCATATTTGTGTGCAGAGAGACTTGCATGAGGATGTTTGTGGTTGTAATCTTTACAAAAATGTAAAAATATAGTATGCCCCAATGCCCCACAGTAGGTGAACAGACACAGGATGGGTTAGGGGAGGAAGACAGAACACAGTTTATGAATAATAAGCAGCCAAAATAGAAGATATACATGGACAACTCTCTGCACTGGCACCAGAAATTTTAAAATCCTGCTCAGTGTGGAGAGTAGAGGGAAATGTACATGATCAGCTATTCCATAGAAAGGAATACACCAAGTCAAGGATTGGTATCTATGAAGTGATGTGATGAGAAAAGATCTTAGAGTGGAATTTCCCTTTTCTAGTGATATAGGTAATGTAGGCCCCTGGGCATCAAGCTAGCTTTAATAACTCACAGACCTAGGATTGCAACTTCCCAAAGCATCAGCAAACTTCATCGCCCATAACTCTGTCTATGAAATCACAAAATTGATAATAAAAGAAGCCCTTTCTTGTCAAAAAGGAAAATTCTGCTCTAAAATTTTAACTGGTTGTGACTGGAATAGTAACTATCACATGTTTTAGCTACTGCATGTATTAAATAATTCTTAAGAATTTAAATGCCTAAAAATCATTGATTATATCATCTTCACTGAATTTTCCCTTAAGTGTAAATACATTGACTTGTCATACACTCCAGATTCTTATGACAGCTTTTAGTGTAACTATAATTTTTAAGCTTTCAGGGACGTAGCAAAGTACTTCAGTGGATGAACAAGACTAATGACTTGGCTGATCATGTTCCAGTGTTAAGAATTTGAAATTCCCCAACACAGGTTCAAGCATGGAAAAACTAAAATTTTAAAACTTAACAGTGAACAAGAAAACATATGTGAATGAGGGTGTTTTTTTTTTTTTCTCTCTGATTTACTACTACTGCAAAAGATAAGTCGGTCAGAATAGCTGTGTGCTATAAAATACTGAATTTCAGGACAGAATCAATATAAGCAATACAAAAAATAATCATGTAGTGGAGTTGAATTGTGTATTGGAGTTAGAGTTTGAAGTCCTATATTAAATAATTAAATCATCAAAATTATTTTTCAAATTCCTTGAATAGGTTATAAAACATAGTGAGTTTTAAAAATGCATTCCTATAGAGTACAGGGGTAGTATTACATATTACTGTGAGATATATATTATATATAGTAAAAAGCACCTTTACAAAGGATAATTTTGCAGTATTTTAATTCATAACAGAGCTATTTGAATTCATATAAATTGAATGTATTTATGATGCAACTCATCTGTATTAGCAAAGAGAGTTCCATAGGTATTCTGAGAAGATACTTACTGTGAGAACTTTTCCCCCAAACACTGCATATGTTCTTCTTGAATATATTGATTTCTACTTTTCCATTAAATGTGTATACAATTATTAGGTCACTTATTAAATGTCTCAACAGTGAAACTAAAACAGTTATGTGATATAAGATGATTTAATGATATGACAAATGTTCATTATGCATTCCTGATTTGAAAAAATTAGGTTTAAATGATTTGGAGTTTAAATTATTATCCATATTCTAGTATTGTTTGTATTTTAAAATCTCCATGAAATTCTTTGAAAATGATTGCTTTTGGATATGCCTTATTTTTATTACATGGAGTACCTATTTTAACAAGCATACGATCCAAAGGTTTAATAGTAGTTAATTCTTGAATACTTCAAATTTGAGTTTTTCTGGGTTATACCATATTTCCAAGTGAATATGTCCAGTTTTTGAAATAGCAAAATAAAACTGTGAAAATTAACCTAATCTTCATCAAGAATAGAGCACTGATAATCTATTTCAAATGTAAAAAATCCTTCTAATTTTGTTCAGGAGAATTACCCAACTAACTAATTAGTACCCCCTGTGACTAGGACATACAAATAAGAACATGCCGGAGCAAGAGAGTGAGAGTAAAAGAGGAACCTTTCTCATTTCTAGGGTATTTTTCTTTGTTAAAGAAGAAATATTTGTAGTTCTTGAAAGTATTGGGTGTTCCTAGTGACTCCTTCTACTCCTTGATTACAGAGTTCTCCAGTGTGTAACACAAGATCGAATCTACTCTGAAATGGGAATCTAAAATGACACAGTAGGCTCATCGCTCACTCCAAAGACTTAATAAATAGTTCTAATGCCCCATTACATTAGTTGGTTCAGTGGTACTCTCTATCAGTTTTCACTTTTAACTGTTCAAACCATCAGTTTTTACCAGTTGTTTGTAAGGAGAAAAATTGCAAAATGAAAAACATAAAAAGAAAATCATAAGTGTAAATATACCGAGGTTGAATTTGAGTGAAAAGAGAGGCAACCATTCTAATCAGAGATGAAATTTAAAACTTTTTACTTTTATCTTGACAGTAAAATAGGTAAGTTTACTAAAATAGATAAGACAGCTATATCTTTTTATGTTCATGCTTATATTTCTGGGAAGGAGTAGGTAAATATGTTAATTGAACATTACTATTAGCCATTAAAACTAGATATTCAATGACTATTTTTAATGAGAGAGAAGGGTCATTTTCATATTGAAATGATATTGAAAAACATTTGTAGAGAAAATATTAGAATGGTTTACCACAATATTTTTTGTAATTATTTTAGGAGGCAAATAATTTTGCTCTAGTGATGAGTGGGTTTAAGCATTTCAGTGAATTAGAAGGCTTTAAAAATATTTATTTGTATAATAAAACTTAAGAATATGCAAATAGATTATAGGTAACTGATTCATAGGTTACATAAGATAATGGATCTCAAAATGTGTTCTAATAGGAACTTGTTATGAATACAAATTTTTGGGCCCATCTCAGATTGAGTCAGAAATTCTGGGGGTGTATCTCAGTTATCTGCTTTAAAAAGCTGCTAAATTTGAGAATTACTGTATAGGCCATAATGCCTAGTTTCTACTAGGTTAGTATACACTACAGAGTGTAACATTAAACTGTTTTTTTTTATCTTTAAATTTCTGTAACTAGTTTTGTTGATTGCCTTTAAATAAGTGTTTTCCAACACTCTTTCTAAAGACTACTGCAAAGAAGAAGCATGAATCACCCAGGGAGCATGTTAAAATGCAGATTTTCTGTCTTTTTCCCATTCCACCAAATTATAGCCCTAAGATACTGATTCTGGATGTGAAGTGAGGCCCCAGGATAGTGTTTTTAAGAGGTGATTCTGGGTTTGAGAAATAGTCATTACTTTAGATTCCCTAATGTTTCAGTAGAATTTATACCTTAGCATAAATATTGTCTTAATGCATTAAGAATCTGTGGAGCGATATATACCAACTATCCCATCTCTGGGCTAAGGCTGCTCTGGCAGTGAAATGCATCACTTTGTTTTATTAAATGACTCTGTTTTGTGTCCTCATAGAATTACTACCTGTGTGGTTGACAGAAAAGAACAGCAGTATGATACAGGATGGACATGTCGCCTCTCAGACTTGTCCTGGCAAAACAAGGTGCCATTCATCTTCACCTTGAATAGCTGGAGTAAATTAGCACAGTGAGAGGAGCACTGAGACTAGGCAATCATGCAGGGCTTTGCAGCTGCTCTTGGTCTGTTCATGTTTTGGGAAAACAAACAACAAAAAGGTGAACAATGGACAAGAAAATAAATTAGACCTGTCACATAGTTAAAGAAATGGAGTCACCAGTAGAGCCTCATTGTCACAATAACCAGTACCTCAGATTTCCATATTTTAGTTTACAGGAAATGTATGTTTCATATTCAAAAGTGGGAGTAGGTAGATTTCTGGATTTTTCATTTATTCATAATTTTCCAAGTGTGTGAAGGCATAGGCCATAACACATGACTCCTATCCATTCCACTGACTTTTCTAAACACAGGCAGATGCAGGACTGTTTTCAAAGGCCTGAGTTCAGTCACTCTTTCTGACTGTGTTAATTTACTCTGGTGGTTCGAGGCTAGCAGGAATAGACTCCGCTTTGCCAACTGAGATCAGAGTGAACCCAGAGAATGCACCCGCCCTGAGCCAGGCCGATGTAGAAACCTGGTCTGGCCCAGCCCCTGCTGCTCTCACTTTTCTCTCTTAAGACAAAAATTTCTGGTGGCTTTGACCCAATAGGACTATGAAATTTAAAAGCATGCTTTCAGATGTGAATTTCCTTGGTATGCTTAAAAGGGATTAAAAAATTTCTATATTTATAATTTTAAAATTAAAATTGTGCATGGAAGTGGTGTCTTACTTAAACAAATAACCATTTTATGAGAAACTTTATGTTGAATGTTTGCTTCACTTCCTTGTTTTTATGTGCATTATTAGTTATTCCTAGAAATACTTGTGTTGGTGACTAGGGTGTGTAGTAGTTACTTGTTCCAGATATCTTTTGTTACATTTCCTTTAATTTTAAAAAACTTTACACCCTCTCTTTCTTCATTTTAGAACAGAAAATACAGTCATTGATTCTGGTTGCATCAAACTTGATTTATTAATTTAAATTATACTGTATTGCAATTAGGAGGTAAAGCAGTTCTGCTCCTGTTCATATTTAAAATAATATGAAATAGTAAAAGCAATAAAGTGTTGTAACGCTTTACATACCTTGGATGTTCTTGCATTTGTAAACTATAGGAAAAGGGAAAATCTAAAATATGGATCCATTTTTTATCTTACTTATAGCCATCATGATTATACATTTAGATTCTAAGTATATTTTCTACAAGATAATGTGGAGGCCTTTTAGATTTTCTGAACTGTTTTACGTATATAGCTAAAAATTTTATACAGTTTACTCTGTTAACAAATACTGAATTCTTAGTTTTGTGTTCATCTCTTTATTCAAGATTTAAAGTGACCTACAATGACTATGTAATAGAACTTATTTTTTTTTTTAACTCACGAGGCATTCTTTATAGTATTAAAGTGGACGGATTACACTGTTTTAAATGAAATGAGTAGGATGTAGTCATCCCTTGGCAGAGTATGGATGAGTACCATAGGCAGAAGTACAACCTGCCTGCATCCTGGATATGTGAGCTCCCCGGTTTTTGACATGCACAGCTTACATTAAATTTATTTCCTTTTCCATTAATGAGAAGGAATAATATTCACTTGTTCAGTCTGTGGCACTTGGCTATTATTTGTTGAGCTATATAAACAATAAGCAGCTGTATCATTGTTTATACTACATGATTTTGCTTATTCATTTAAAAATTTTATGACAGTAGCATGCTTAGCAACATGCTTTTGGTAATGAAGAAATAAATTAGCAATATTGAGCAAAGCTTCAAGTGATGACTTTTAATAAGTAGTGCTAAAAATATTACAATAGTCATCTACAGATAAACATAATAAGCCTCAGACAAATGGGGGAAGATTACAAGAAAAATTACAGATTACAAGAAAAATTACATTAGAATCCTTTGACTTTTTAAAAATCATTTTTATTGTTAGTTTATTATAGCTTTCTCAATTTTTCCCCCTTTGCTCTCCTCCTTCCATCCCGCAGCCCCACTCGCTCCCACAGTTCAATTCCCACACTGTTGTCCATTTCCATGGGTCATTCATACATGTTCTTTCTCTAGCCCCTTCCCCTTCTTTCCACCATTGTCGCTTTCACCCCTCCCCTCTGGTCACTTTCAGTCTGCTCCAGGTTTCCATGCCTGTGTTTCTGTTTTGTTTGTTAGTTTATTTTGTTCATTAGATTCCACTGATTGGTGAGATCAGATGGTATTTGTCTTTCACTGACTGACTTTTCTCATGCAGCATAAGATTCCCCAGTTACATCTATGCTGTTGCAAAAGATTTGAGTTCCTTCCTTCTTTCTGCTGCTTAATATTCCATTGTGTAAATGTATATTTTTTATCCATTTGTTTACTGATGGGTACTTAGGTTGCTTCCAACACTTGGGTATTATAAATAGCACTACTATGAAACAGGAGTACATAATTTCTTTTGAATAGGTGACTCGGGATTCTTAGGGTATATTCCCAGCAGTGGAATGACGGGGTCAAAAGGCAGTTCCATTTTTAGTTTTCTGAGGAAATTCCATACTGTTTTCCTCAGTGGCTGCACAAGCCTGCATTCCCACCAACAGTGCACTAGGGTTCCCTTTTCTCCACATGAGCACTTGTTGTTTGTTGATTTATTAATGATGGCCAGTCTGAAACGTGTGATATGGTATCTCAATGTGGGCTTAATTTGCATCTCTCTGATAGCTAGTGATGTTGAGCGTCTTTTCATATGTCTACGGGCCCTCTGTATATCCTATTTAAAAATGGGCAAAGGATCTGAATAGAATCCTTTGGCTTTTGATTTTAAAAGACTAGTACAGATAAATACATACTCCTTCACATATCAAGAACAGTCTATGTAATTTCCCTGTTTTCCTCCCAACATAAAACTACTACATGGGTAGAAAATGGAAGATAACTTTAATAAAAGATAAGCAATCATCTTTTAAATAATCAATTAACTCCCATAGAAAAAGAACACTGCCAGTAAAGGAGGCAGACAGCTTACCAAGAATCCTGGAATTACATGAGCTTTCCAGCCCAGAAATATTGACAGACATAGTCTGAGTGTGTTAGTCTGCTTCATTTTAGAGCCAAAAAGTCTTAATTCAAGCTCTAGGAAATCCATAATTGGAAAGAATCCCATAATCACTGCTGATATTATTCCTCTAATTATAAGTGACATTGTTGTCTCATAAGTGCACTTAAGAACTCTGGATTTTGATTTAAAAAAAAAAAGTATTCCCAGGCTCCATTGACTAGACCTGGTGTTAGCAGAAAATTCACTTCTGTTGGTTGTGCATTAGTGTCATATAGTATCTGATACAATGATTTGAAATGCTAATATCAGAGTATTTTAATATGGAATCAATTTTGCCTGAGGGCCAAACAGATTAAACATGCACTTCTTGAAATAGTAACTTAGGGTATGATATTATAACTTATTTGGGGGGTTCATTATGATTGTGGCAGGTGATGTTCCTTTATTCTTTTGTTGTACGCCATCAGCAGCGTCTTTCTATCTGGGCCAAGCCGACTAGGTGATTAAGTATATATTCAGTTCCCACAGGCCTGAAGAGGTTATTTTAATGAGAAAAAGTTTTTTTCCCTTGTCTGTACCTGTCAGATATGAGTCTCATATGAGTGGAAAATGCCAAAAGTTATTAAAGCCAAGAGAAGATAGATTGGTTATAGGAGATATTTTGAAAAGAGAGAGATCCAGGAAATTATATATAAAGCCTATGAATGGAGATTTTTTTTGTTCAGTGAGTTATGACTACCCTCAAAATATTTTATTTATTCAACATTTACTGCATGTTCATCATGTGCAAAATGCGTTACTGAGTGTTGTGGAACATAAAGTAAGAGCCTTGCCCCTGTAGATAATAAACTTATAATTGAGTTAGAGAGGCACACTTGAGCAAAGTCACGTTTGTGGTGGCGAAATGGCGCCAGGTGTTAGTACTTGGTTCAGCAACCTCAGTATTTGAGTTCCAGCTAAGAAAGAATTTACAGTTAAGACTCAAACTATAAAAGAAAGTTGATTTAGAAAGTCACAGAGGTAGAAAAAATGGACTCAGGAAACAAGTTACTGAGGCAAAAGAAGGGCCTTTGGAGTTTAGGAGAGAGAGAGGCAGGGAAAATGCCCTGGGCAAAGAGGATGGGGAAAGGCATGGGCACAAGGGAGGGGGAGGAGAGAGAGACAGAGAAAGAACCGAGCTGGCTCTTCTGTGGTAAGGGTTTTTATAGGCAGGGGTTTTAAGGGCGGTCCCAGGGGAGGATCTCATTGGAATATTTATTATTTCCAGGTGTGTCTGGTCAGGGCCGTGATCTTCACTGATTGGTCAGTGCCAGGACAGTGTGTCATTAGTCATGCAGCCAGTCCTGATGTCAGCTGTGGCGTCACTTCATCTGGTTTTGCTGCTTTTCTGGGCCTGGAAATGAAACACAACTGAAGCTTAAATGTTATCTCTAGAGCTTAAAGCTTAAGGAAGTGGTCATACAAGACCTTGTATGGGCATTGTATAAGGCTATTCTCCATCCCCCTTTTCCTCCTCTAAGGGGGTGTACCACATGACTAGTATGTCAGAAGAAGAAAGTTCAGGGGAGGGTCTGACTTGCATGACCTGTGATTTGAAAGGTCAGGATAGTCTATACTGCAGGGCCAGCAATATGAAATTTCAGGGAGTTTAAAATGCATGACCATGCTAGGGGAGCAAAGGTCACCCTCAGTGGGGGAGGTCCATGTTTTTCCAGTTTTGCCCATTGCTAGGCACCTCTGCCCTGGTGACCTTCTGTACCTGGCCCATCATCTTCCTTGCTCTGCTTATGTCTGTTTGCCTACCATAATGCCAAATAACCAAATATGTTAGATTTTTATAAAACTTATCAAATGAATACCAACAAACATACATACATACATATATAAACAAATAAATTAATCTTTCAAAAGTCATGTTTGGCATGGATTAATTTTTTAAATAGGCATTTTGCAAAATTTTACACAGCACTCTTAAGAAGAAGTGATTTGGATTAGATTAGTTTACCTTAAATTATAGAAAATTGCCAATATTTGACAGTTTTCGTGTACAAAATTACCAATACCATATGAGTTGAACTAATATAATACAATGTCTTCATAAATAGTTTGAATCACCAAATGAGATTAAATAAATATGTTGATTTATCAGAGTCAGCTTGGGAGGTGGTCTTCTGGGCATGTAACAAGTGTTGTCATTGGCTCTTTCCTACTCAATATTTTTAATCAAGAACTCTAATGAAGGTATAGAAGACATTTTGCATTGCCGGATGACTGATTGATGAGAATGATAGACTAGATGGTAAAACCAAGAATCAAATGGTTCTGGACAATCTGTATTAATAATGTAAAACAAAAATGATGAAATCTAACATAGATAAATGTAAAGTCCTCTGTTTAGGCTTGTTTGTTTATTACATAATTTCAAAGTGAAAAGATTGCTAGACAGTTGTTCATGTAAAAAAAACAAGCAACAAAAATTAAAAAAAAACTTTTAGTTCATTCTGAACCGTCAAATACATATTAGTTGACTCTTTCTTGGTCAGTCATTGCAAAACATACTGGCAAGGCAATGACCCAAACATAGTCAATTCCTATCTTCACATGCTTACAGGGATTTTTTTTATCAACAGTTTGGGATTGTAAGGATGAATGAAATCTTCAACTGTGTTGATGATGAAGAGGAGGAAGAAGATGATGATGATAAGGCAAAAAAAGGAGAAAATTCCATGCTATTCTCATCAGGGCAAACCCTTTCCTAAGAATTTGATTCGGAACTTCTTGGCACCAGTTTTCTGGACATTGTCAATATGTGATAGTTCATCCAGTGAAGGATGCCTAGTTTGTTGAATATTCTGGGGAACTATGCTTCGTTGGGTGGAAAGGCTCATGGATCATGATGTTTAATGAAAGGCTCTGAAATGTGATGGTCTGGGTTTCAGAATGGCTCTTCCACTTACTAGTTGTGTGACCGTGGGCAAGTTACTTGGCTTTTTGCCTCAGTATTCTCACCTATAAAATGGGAATTGTAACAGTACCTGCATACATCTCTGATTTGTTCAGAAAAGTTAATGAATTAATATTTGTAAAGCACTTAAAACAATGAATGGAACATGGTAAGTTCCATTCATACATATGCTAAAAATGCATAAGAGGTAGGTAGAGAATAGATAGATAGATAGATAGATAGATAGACAGACATATTAATAGTTAAATAAGTAAGAGGCTTTAAGAGCTAAATCGAGAGGTGTCTTCAGATATCTGAAGAAGAGCCTGTGGGTGAGTATTCATACATTTCTTCCTATAGGGAACATGAACAAAAGGTTAGAAACTACAGGGTGAAGACAAGCCCTGGCTGGTGTGGCTCAGCTGATTGAGTGCCAACCTGTGAACCAAAGGGTTGCCTCTTCCTTTCCCAGTAAGGGGCACATGAGGGGAGAGCATGAATTGATGTTTCCCTCTCTTTCTCCTTTCTCTAAAAATAAATAAATAAAATCTTTAAAAAAGAAACCACAGGGTGAAGACAAATTATAATTTTTTGTAAAATATAATTTTAAAACATTTCAATTCAGTCCATTTTATTTTGACAGTGCTCTTCTTTTGTAATTTGGGTCATTTCCAAAATGATGCAGAGTTTTCGTTAACAACCCCGTGATTTGACACTTTTCATATGAAGTAGGTAGCAGTCTTATAAAGATCTAAACACATTTCAGAATTATTTTCAACACGTAATGTGGAAACAAAAGGATTTGGAGCCTGACTACATGTCCAGTTAAGGCTTGACTGCCTACTGACTGGTAGTTTAGCCGACTTACAGTGGAAACCAGAAGTCATTGTCTGCTCCAGGAGCTCTGCTGTAAGACATTATCTGAATACACTCAGATGATTTTCTTAGTCTTTCTTTTTCTTTAAACAAATAAAATCTCAGCAATGCCGTGTTATTACTAGCATTATCAGAGGTTTCTTATAGTAACAGGTTATACTGCAGTGACTTTATCCTTCACAGTGTTTGATTACCCTTAATGGTTTTAGCGAAACCTCTTTGGCTAACATTAACTTAGTGTAACATTTTCACAGTAAAACCTTGGCTATGAGGAAACAATGGCACTTTTGAAATGATATTTCTAAAAATTACTTCCCTAAAAGAGAATTGTTTTTTCCCCAGGCATGCTAAGCCAACAATAGTTTGGGACCACACAAAATAATCCATACAAAAAAGTGTCACCACATCTCCTGACACTGTGACTCAGTGATACTAGGTATGTAGTGTTATATAATTGGACAACAGAGGTTTTTTTTTTTTTTTCCTTATAAATTGGAAGGCTATATATGTAAGATAGTTGTATATACTAGCTGGATAATATTTACAGCTTTATCTGTAGAATTTTAGTTTATGTCCCTACTGCTAATATCTACATTCTTGCTACCAGAAAGCCACTCAATGTTGGCTTGGCTGTTGTTTTCAAAAAGGCCAATATCTCCCTATTAGAAATGTATAAGGTTTGAGTTGTCCTTGGTAAGGAGTCAGGGTTTAGCATTTGGTAAATAGTTCTCTTATTCTTCTTCCTATAGTTTATATATTGACTCATTAATTCAATCATTCCATTTTGAGGGAGGTTATTTGGTGGGCCCTATGTGTGCATTTAACATATATAAGATATGACTCTTACCCAAAATGAATGCAGTCCAGTGGGGGACACTGACTTTAAATGAATACACCAAACAGAAGAAGTACGGAGGAAACTTTAATAAAATGATGGAATAATACTCAAACATTTAAAAGGTATGAGGGACCATGGGAAAGCAAGAAGATGTAAACTATTTGGTGGGCACCCTTACCTTATTACTATACCTATTGCCAACAGAGTGTTACATTTCCCATAGCTTTGTTTGTTTTTACTTTTTATACAAATATCTTATCTGCAAAGACTATCATATTGGAAAGTATAAACACTGAATTCAAAAAATCTTAGTTCTTTCCCCCAAATAAAATTATGAAGTAATAGGATTTTACCCTAAATGAGTTTCTTGTCTGAGAAATATTCTGTTTGCCCATTGTACTTTCACACATTTATTCTTTCTCAGTTCATTGATAGATTTGACTGTGAGAGCCTCTGAGCTTTCTGAAAAACAAAATGGAGCTTATCCTGTGGTACCCCAAATAATCACTGAGTTACAAGTGTAATAATCTATACACTCAAAAGAGGCTTATTAATTTATTGATAAAAGCAAATATTTTATATTCAATGACTCTCGTTTTAGCATAACAATAACTAAAATTAGATCTTTGTGAAGTCTTATTCTGATTATATAAAAGTTTCTTCAGTATTAAAAAGAGGAAATAAAAACTCTCAGAAAAATTGGTGTGCTAATACTGATGGCATTCATCAGAATACAAAAAATAAAGCGATATCTGGCACAGAAATTAATTAATTAAAATAAGTGTATTAACTTTTTTTAATTTCCTGTACTAGGTATGCCCTAGGAGGTTGTTAGAGGCAAGGGGAAAGGCTGGGGGTTGCTGTTTTACCCTGTAAATGACAAATTTTGTGAGTAACTCATTAACATCACAATGGAAGGTATCATTTCTCTATAATTGATATGTCATGCAAGATGAATTATTGTTTTCTACTAATTACATATGCTATACAGGTAGTTTGGGGCATACTAGAATTCTGTAGAACTGTCCAAATTATTCTCACATTAGTTTTCAAAGATTCCAGCATTTTACAAATATAAAAATCATGAAGAGCATTATGCTAAGTGAAATAAGCCAGGCAGTGAAAGACAAATACCATATGATCTCACCTGTAAGTGGAACCTAATCAACAAAACAAAAAAGAAAGCAAAATATAACCAGAATCATTAAAATAAAGAACAAACTGATGGTAACCAGAAGGGAAGGGGAAGGGCAATAACAGGGAAAGAAGGAGAGGATCATCAAATAACATGTATGAAGGACTCATGGACAAAGCCAAAGGGAGGAAGGATTGAGGGTGGGAGGTGGTGCTGAGTGGGGCGGGGGAAAGTGGTTATAGAAAAATGGAGACAACTGTACTTGAACAACAATTAAAAAAAGAATGCCCAGGCTGGTGTGCCTCAGTGGGTTAAATGGCAGCCTGAGAACCAAAGGGTCACGGGTTCCATTCCCACTCAGGGCACAAGCCTGATTTTCAGGCCAGGTCCCTGGTAGGGGACACGAGAGAGGCAACCACACATTGATGTTTCTCTCCCTTTCTTTCTCCCACCCTTCCCTTTTGTCTAAAAATAAATAAATGAAATCTTTAAAAATTAAAAAGGCAAAAAATGAAAATAACTTTTAATTACAAAAAAATCATAGGTACATATGATAGTGAACTTGTATTAATATTTTGCCATATTGTGTGTAGCAGTATGTTCTTTGGAATGTTATTGTGTGTTTTTTACTGGATAATGGGGTAATACCATAAAGAATCTTTGGAGATTTCAGTATTAGGTTCTGCCTGTGAAGGGGAAAAACGATGCCAATGGAATTTAATACACATAATAAAACCATTCAAAACAGTTCTACTTTTTTCAGTGTTCCACTAATTCAAAGCTTTCCAAAACTCCTTGAGATATATTTTATTTATTTTATTAAGAGCTAACCTTATTTCTTAAAGAATTTTTCCATGTTATAAAATTAAAGTATAAATTATATACAATAAAATTCACCCATTTTACTGTAGGTTTCTGTACATTTTGATAAACACACTCATAAATTCACCACCACAATCAAGATATAGAAGAGTTCCCAAAATATCCAGAAAAAAAGGTTAAGTCTCACACTGGTACATAAAACAGATTAAAAGCACATAAATTAAAACTGAGAAAAACTAAGAAAAACAATAGACAAACTGAAGAAAGTAATGAGGCTAAAAATGGATGCTATGTAAACTGGCTACAATTTTGATAGTTAGGACCTGTTTCTATAAAGGAGAACATGACGAAAATTGTTTATCTGTGTTACCAAATATTAAGAGTTTAAAAATATCTAACTAGATGTCATTGTATCCAGACTTTCTCCTTATATGAGACTATCTGCCATAATTTCTGTGCAGATGGCTATCCTCTTTCTAATTGTGTTACAAAAGGTCCAGTTTTGGAGAATGGATTGTACTGCTGAAAATTAATTCCATTATTCCAGTGTAGTAAGTTCTT
Organism: Phyllostomus discolor; assembly: GCF_004126475.2. Lineage (NCBI taxonomy): Eukaryota > Metazoa > Chordata > Mammalia > Chiroptera > Phyllostomidae > Phyllostomus > Phyllostomus discolor. The sequence goes on from NC_040903.2 coordinate 37,680,097, forward strand.
CCTTACAATGAATCAATATTTTTCTCTGTACATTGCATCCAGTTGATTTTTTTCCACTTCCCTTTGGAGCGGGATGCAATAAATCAACTTCCCTTTAAATACATTAGCCCATCACAAGTTTAATAATTATCTTTTTTCAGTATTCTGCAGCCTGAGCATCCTTAGTTTTCCACTACATATCTTTTGTGACATGGTTTGCAGACTTCTTATCTCCTTTTCTATTTTCATTCTCAACACTAGGTATAAAGTAAAGTTATCATGTGGTCAGTGGAGAGGTGATTTGACTATTATCGACAGTAACCACAAAAAAAAAGTTGCATTTTCCCCATTTTACAGATAAAGAAACTGCAGTGGAAAATCTTAAACTACTCCTAAACTTAAGAGTCAGGCTTTCAATCTACATCTGAATATTAAACCATTTTAATACAGACTGGGAGTGTATTTAAAGTTTAAGCATCCTTCTATTGATTCATGATGAGTTTATGCTTAAGGAAACCACTAGAGCTTTCCAAAGTATGACTTCTTTATGTGAAATATCAAACTATGCCTCCCCTACCCTGTGTATCTGTACAATCTATTGTATATTTTAAAAGTTAAATTTAATCCAATTATGGGATATTAGAGTCAGTTCTTCACTTCTAAAATTGAGCTAGAGAATAAGAACATTTTAATAAGTTTTAATGTATTTATTTGTCATGTTTAGAGAGAGGGAGGTAGGTAAGAAGAAAGAGAGAGACATAGGTTTGTTGATCTACCCATTCAGCGTTTATTACATGTGACTGCATGCTCCCTGACCAGGGATTGAACCTGCAACCTCGGCAGATCAGGAGGATGTTCTAATGAGCTGAGCTACCCAGCCAGGCCATTCATAAAATTTAATAGGAGCCATTATATTAGAAATTCATACATTTATGGCATAAATGCATGCATTAAAGTTTGAGACTTACCTAGACTTTATTTTTCCACTTATTTTCAAAATATTTTTAAGATAATTATACCTAAATTTTAGATTATATCTAATATTTGAAATGAAAAGTGTGTATTTATTTACTTGATTTTACATTTTTTAGAACAGTTTTTACTTAATGATATCAGGAAAAATATGAATATAAATTGGCCTTTATGCACAAAAGGAGAAACTCTCATAGGAGAAACTGTCATATAAGGGATTTATATGACACATTTAAAAGTTGGCCAATTATTACCAAATGTGCTGAATAAAGTAATTGCTTTGTGACTTATTATAGAAGGATCTCAGATTCCACTATCACTTTTTCTAAGGATTATCAAATACATGGAAAATCATTTATAATAATCTTATTCATTTGAAAACTTATTTTTTCTTTAGAAGTTAAAATGTATTGCTGTTTGTTTAGATTTTATAATTATGCTTGAGGTATTATTGCCAAGTGATAGTATACTAAACTTTCTTTTAGCTGACATGATTAATCTTTAAGTATTTAACTGGTACTTTATAATAAAAATAACTGATAATTTCCTTTGAAAGAATTCTCTAAGGAAGGAAATATTTTCATTACCAGTCAGGTGTAATTGCAGTAGTTTTTAATTATTTTTGCTTTTGCCAAAATAGGTTTCTACACTAGAACATACATTATGTAATTCCAATGGCTGCTGTGGGAGTCATTGTTTTGATAGATGTGTGTTTTTCCTTTAAGTATTTGGAGTCTGAAAAGCAGGAGAACTATTGGACCCAGAACTATGGGTCCAAACATCACTTGCTTATTCTATGCAACAGCTAATTGAACTCCCAGACTCCAGTCTCAACATACCCCTCAGCATCCCCCCTCTCAGGTTGTTCTCCACACAGCTATCAGATGTTTCCACAACTCAAACAGTAACTTAAATCCTGTAGTTTATTTTCTTGACTCTCTATTGTTTTTATGATAAACACTATAAAACTTATGAGAAATATGACCTCGACATATAGTCTGAACCATAAACAATGTATAGTCATAATTTCATCTAAATTTATTCTGTTATTGAATGCATTTTTATGTACAGGGTGGGGCAAAATTAGGCTTACAGTTTTTCATATGAAAAATAAACAATGCAATAATTAAGAAATAATAGTACAGGAATAAACTCTGTGTTTTGCATCCTCACAACAGTAAAATGACTTTTGTTCCACCCTGTAATGTCTAAAAAAAAATGTTAATTTAAGCTTAAGTAAAAATATTTTAAATACATTGAAGATTTAGAGAAGGTGGAATAAACCCTTAATATATAATGATTGGCACATTGAATCATGGCAAATCTATTTTACAAAACAAAATACTAAGTGCCATCCCCATGATGCTATAACCTATTTTGCAGAGACTGTCATAGTTGGTAAGCTTATATAGCCTTGAAAGAACCAGATAAGCTGTATTTATTTTGTAGTAACAAGAGACTTAAACATGTGACCTAGGTTAGTTGACAATACACAAAAATGTCATTTAGCTATTTTATCTACTTATAAACTTGTTTTACCAGAGGTGGTGGAAGGATCACTGCGACCTGAACATTTGTAAGTGGGTCATTTTGTTCTCACAAGGTAAAAACATAAGGAGATGAATTATCATAACATCCTGTCTTTAGTATTTTTTCCCACTGCAGGAGTTTATACTTCTGTGATGTCCTTTACTAACATATTCAAACCCGGAAGGAAATTTCTGCTTGTAACGCTTTCTGAAAAGACCAAATTGGTTGGCTTTTAAACTAATTAATGTGTAAAGGGAACACCTGTCTCTTCCTAAATAATGAGGGTTATGTTTTCCCGTGAATTCAGTTTGAGATAATGCTAATTGAATAGCCATGATTCATTTCTAGTTGTCTATTTCTTCCAATTTGAAACAAATAAAAGCTTCCTTTTATTGAGGTTCCTGGAAACGAAAGACAAGTGATTGTTCACTTGCCTGTGGAGATATTCTTAGTGAAGAGGAACTCAAATGCACTTGGTGATGATTGACTGACTTAAAGAATAGGGTAGCAAAGTTGTAAGAGGCACTTGCTCGTTTTTGAGTCCCAGAGCCTAAATGAGGTAAACCAGTAGGTGATGGCTCCTTCAGTTTTCTGTCACATTTGCTTGTGAACTAATGAAAATTTTGAGCGTAGAATACATCTTAACTGCAAATTTTCTAAAGTTACTTATGGCCATTAAAATTATTTCCACATGAATAACTTCTTATCACCTAACCTCTTTGCATGCCTAAGCAGCTCAAAAACTCCTATGAAATAAATGCATTTTCCATGAATAGTTTTATGTCAGGCCACTGAGGAGAAATTGAAGAGCTATTCATAGGATCTTTTTGTATGTCTTATAGAAACAATAATAGCTATTTTCTAAAACAAAATAAAAAAACCTTTTGAGCTCAAGCTAGATTTAAAAAGGAACAGATCAAAGAATGATTAGAGAGCAAGTACTGATTAGAATTCTTAAGTTTCATTCTTTCAGTTCATATGTGACCTTGACAGAAATAATTTTAACTCATTTCCATTTAACTGTGGCTGGAAAGTACATATATTATGCAAATTTGGAAAATAAAATGCATATACATAAAGAAAAGGATCACTTTTCCAACTTATCAACTACCATCTGCAAATGAATACTTTTCAGCTATTCATGTTAAATATATGTATACATAAAGAAGAGTCACTTTTCCAGCTTACCAACTACACTTTTCAAAGGGATAACTTTCAAATATACATTATTTCTTAGAAATGTGCTGATTTCCAAAAAGAAATCCAGAAGAACTACTAGGTTTGTAAAAGATTGTTTTTTATTTATCTCCCTAAACAGATTGTTCTGTAGCCTTGTGGGAAAATACCACTGTAAGCCAATCCTGCTTATTTTGTTATGTTTCATCCCACTCTGTAACTTCTTGCAGTTTGTAGTCCAACACAATGAACTGGTGCCGTCCTTGTGCTCTTTCAGGCAAATGAACCTCTGCACTGGCTGCTACCTTAATGCTGCCTCTCCTCATTCAGAAGGCAGACTCCAATGCAGCTTTTAAGATGGGGATGATCATGTAATTTATCATTCAAATTGGGACACCTGAGAAGAAAAGGTGGGCTAACCAAACAGGAAGTCTGAAAACAGGTGTCAATAGGGCCAGGGCAAAACGGTCACATTACTTAAGACCCACCTGGAGCTTATCTCTTCTGTGATTCTTTTCCCCCAAACAGAGATGCTTGTTTCCTATTTTTGTTGCTTTTGTCCTCTAATATGACACTGAACACACTGTAAACTATTTTTTGAATACATGCCTGTGGCTCTTATTAGAATGGAATATTTTAGAATGAGTTTTATGCCGTAATCACTTTGAATTCTTTTTTAAGTACACTTTATTGATTATGCTATTACAATTGTCCCATTTTTTCTCCCCTTTATCCTCCTTCACCCTTCACCCTGACTCCCAGCATTCCCCACCTTAGTTCATGTCCATGGGTCATATGTATACTTTCCTTGCCTTCTCTCTATCATATATTATCCTTAACTTCCCCTGTCTATTTTGTACCTACCAATTATGCTTCTTATTCCCTGTACCTTTTTCCTCATTCTCCTCCTACCCCCTCCCCACTGATAACCCTCCATGTGATCAATATTTCTGTGATTCTGTTCCTGTTCTAGTTGTTTGCTTAGTTTGTTTCTGTTTTTGTATTTTAGGTTCAGTTGCTGATAGTTTTGAGTCTGTTGTCATTTAACTGTTTATAGTTTTGATGTTCTTCTTTTTCTTAGATAAGTCCCTTTAACACTTCATAGAATAAGCGCTTGGTGATGATGAATTCCTTTAACTTGACGTTATCTGGGAAGCACTTTATCTGCCCTTCCCTTCTAAATGATAGCTTTTCAGCATGGAATAATCTTGATGTCAGACTTCCATATGGTTCGATTTTCTGGCAATTCTGATTGTTTTTTCTTTTTAAATTGGTTGTTGTCCTTCTTTTGGTTATGTAAGGAAGAGAAGCTTTTCTACCTATGCCTCCATCTTGGTGAGAAGTTCCCTTGAATTCTTACCATACTTTTTAAATAGGAAAACTCAATTTTTTTACCCCAGTGTATCTCAGGGATTTCCTCCTCTCATCAGTATTTGTGCCTCATTACTAAGGTAATTCTTGGTGGAGATGGAATAGCTGTCCCTCTGGATTGAAAATAAAAGGAACAAATCAGAAACTAAAGTCAGAGTTCTTATGATATTTACAAATGCCTTGATGGTGCTTTTGAGGGATGTGGGGCTAGAGACTCACTGGCTTAACACATTATATGGTTTTAATAAATATTTGTTGATTAATTAATGAAAGAAATGTGTATTCTAATAATACTTGATTAAATCTGTTATACTTCTGAAAACAGCCTTACTGATTTCTCTTTTACCTGTTTTTCATGCTAATCTAAATGCTTGTCTTTTTATATTTATGTAGTGTTAGTTTTTATACAGCGTTGTTAGTTATTTACCAGATATAACTTAAATTTTTTTCTTTAAAATAGTTTAGACATTAATGGATCTCATTCTAACAAAATAGAAACAAATATCAAATGCAAAAAACAAAAACATTTTGCACCCCTTCTATATTTTGGGGGGTTAAATTGAACATTTTGATTGTGTGGTGGAGTTTTCTCCTCTTTTCTTTAAAATTTTTAAAGTTCATCATTCACAGCCTTCACTTTCTCTCAGGATGGCTTAACCTTTGCTTCTCAAATACAAACTTCTTTGTTTCTCCAAAGAATTAAAGAGATTTTTTAGTAGCCCTTGCCTTTTTTTTTTTTTTTGACATGGTCACTTCAAAGGAAATTTGGCAGCAGTTTTCTTCTTTCAGTTCTTTCATTGCTTTACATTCACAGGGAAGTTAAAGTAATTTTATAACAAGACAATCATAGTTTTGGCTAGAAATCTGGTGTCTTAGAACTTTACAATGCATGATGACTCTTTCAAAATATGAATTGTTTAATTTTTAGACCAATGTGGAAATTAAGCTCCCTGCAAAAGCATATTTCTAAACCAAAGTCCTTAGTATTAATTTGGTGGTCATATTTTTTTCTGAAGTTACCCCAGATATGAGGCAGACTCAATGGTATAAAAAACATAATTTAAGCTGAGAGTTTTCTCACTAGTTAAATGATGATTAACTACAATGATTACCTCATGGATGTGTTGTGAGGGCAAAAACAGAGAATTTAGCACACAGTTAACTTGTCAACAAATATCAACACTATCATTATTATTTTATTTTATTTTTATAACTTTACCTGTACACAAACTGATAAAAAATCAAAACAAAAAGTCTACATGTTTAGCCAAATATTCAAGCTACAAGGGAAAAGAATCCAAAGCATATATCTTACTTAGATTAAATTTAACTATCACATATATGAATTCTTGATTTTTAATAGATTTCCTCTTTCATGTCCATATGGCATATTAGGACGCATGTCATTATTAACATGAACTAATTAATGTATTGTCATTTTGGTTACTGTTTTATTTTCATATCTAACTCTGTAGACTTGTTTTGTGACTTTAGAAAAGTCACTGGAACACCCATTTATTAATATTGGGAGGCATAGCCTTCTATTACTTTTTGCAAATAGAAATATTAGTGTTGAGGGGTGCTCCGTCTGCAGGGCCCCCCCAGCCACGACAAATGAGAATAAGTCTATCAAGACGTGATCTGCTTGGGGAGAAAAGCTGGCCGATCTCGCAATGGAGAAGGGCCCGAGAGGCTTTTCCTCAATGGGCTTTTATTGGGTTCATTTGCACAGGAATACAGGTAAAGCTCATTAATCATTGTCAAGCAGTAAGGATCAAACAATAGATAACATACAAAGAACTCTGAGGGCCTATTTTGAGTCAGGGTCAGACAGCTAAAGAGCCATAAAACTTTGAGGAACAAACTCACTTCTTGCTTAGGCCCTTATTTAATTGACAGCATTCTAAACAAAACAGGTTTCACAGGATTTTACATTTTCTTTCTTAGGCCTGATTGCCCTAGGGAACCCTCCCCTTCCAACACAGGGCGGTACCTACCACCATCATTGTTTCAGGCTTAAGGCATTATCTCAGGCTTAAGTCAGGCAGGGGTAGTAAGGCAGCCAAGAGATTAGGAGATTTCTTGCAGACAGAATGAGGACTCAGACTATGTCATAGACAAGGGGCGAGGGTCCATCACCCCCTTTTGCTGTAGCCCCCCAAGTCCTTCCTTGGGGCCTCCACATGTTCATGCCTGTCTTAGATCGTTCCCCCCTTGGTGGGGAATCTTACCCATCATTGGCTAACCAATCAAGCATCGGGGGCCAGTTATGGATGAGGAAAAATTTGCAGAAGTGGCACCCCTGCCAGGGAGATAAGCCTTGTCTCCTTAGTGGCTTACGGTCCGAAGGTCTTTTTCTTAGCCTTAGCCATCGGGGGGTGACAGCTTCTGAAACCAGGCAGGGCAATTCCCTACAGATTAGCATGATCAAATGATGCTTAAGAACTGCATCTCAATCTTTATTATTCACACTCTCTTTAATTTTTACCCTTGTACTTTATGGACAAAGCCAGGAGCAAGCATTTTCTGAAGCAACTAACTCCCTGCCTCTTGTCTTATATTGTATGCACTGATTAATTACTAATAAAATAGCAAGAGAGACCATCAACAATTACTAGGTTCAAAAACTTCACAGAGATAAAATCATAGGAAATCACATCGAAACTTTTATTATTTCTGAGTCCTGTAATATGTGACTGTCTTTTTTGATAAAATTGAGCAAACAGTATGTACACAGGAAGCAGCACCCACAATTATTTATCTGTGTGTGTGTGTATGTGTTTGTGTATATATGTGCCTGACTGGTGATCTTTGATGCAGGACTAAGTCCCCATAAATGCAGCTACGTCAATCAAAATGATCTAACCTATTTTTGCCAAAAGATTCCTGGCAAAGATAATATCATACATCCACCCCTGCTTATTTAGCATATTTCTTTAAGCAAGAAAAGAAGAAGCCTTTTGGAAGCTTCTTTCTAATGAGTTTAGAACACCAGATATTTCCACATCAGCAGTTAAATGTGGCACAAGAAGAATTACTGCTTCCTTTATGTGACATTTAGATGAAGCCTTAGAAGGTTAGTAACAAGAATAATAACTACAATTATGCCAAGTCCTCTGCTTAGCATATTTCAAATATTGGCTCCTTTAATATTCACAATACTCCAAAGACAAGGATCAGCAAATCTTTTCTGTAATGGACCACATAGTAAATATTTTAGGTTTTGCCTGCTGCATATGGTGCTGCTGGTGCTCCTTGTCCACCTTCTCCTTCCTTTCTTCTCCTTCTACTTCTTTTTCTTCTAACCTTTTTAAAATAAAGTAACAATTCTTAGATCAGAGGTCACACAAAATCAGGGCATGGTCTGATGACCTACAGGCCACCATTGGCTGACCACTGCTTATGAAATATCTATCATGCTCGCTGTGTTACAGGTGGGGAAATGGAATATCCGAGAGATCAACCAACTTGCCCAGTGTTACCATTAACAACAGTGCTTTGATCCCCAGCTAAGATTATCATCTGTAAATACTATCTCCTAATCAGGCTAAAATACCCTGTGGCTCAGAAGGGATTTGATTAACTATGCTGATATTACCTCATTGCCCCAACAGAAAGGAGTGTGAAATAGTGATGATGCAAATGATGGTGATGACAGTAGCTCAATATAAAGGAGCTTAGATTGTGGCAGGCCCTTTGCTTCAGAGATCTGTGTGTGTGTGTGTGTGTGTGTGTGTGTGTGTGTATGTCTGTATATATATATATTTTTTTTTTTCTTTTTTTAAACCCTTACCACAATTCCATGACATGGGATTGTCATTGTCTATTTTTTACACATGAAAAAACTGACACTAAGATTAATACACAAGACCACAGATGTAACTGTAATCAGTACACACAGATCTTGTGTCTCTAAAACCTGTGGTCTTAACCATAGCACTACATCACCTAACCACTGAAGCTCATGTGTTCTGGGATACGCAACTTTGATTAAATTAGTGAAACCTGTCTCAACTCAGTAACAGTGAGCAAAAATAGTGGAAGTGAAACAGGAAAAAAATATGTATATATGCATGTATGTAGATATATACACATATGCATGTGGATATATGTATGTTTAAGATTTCCCTAGTGAATACAGTTGAGGCAGGACCTGAGCTATCCACATGAGATTAAGCAGGAATGGCTACTGTTTTGGAATACTGACTGACACTTTTGAGCATTGAGAGAACATGGCAAAAACTGTTTGGAATACTGACTGACACTTTTGAACATTGAGAGAACTTGGGTCTGCTTTAGGGGTTTCATTCTTGTCTGCATGTCTTTTGGCTGTTTCTTTTTTAAAAATTACATTTTATTGATGATGCTATTACAGTTGTCCCAATTTTTCCCTCTTTGCCCCCCTCCACACAGCACCCCCCACTCCCTCAGGCAGTCCTCTCACTATTGTTCATGGGTCATGTGTATTAGTTCTTTGACTACTCCACTTTGACTACTCCACTTCCAAGACTGTAATTACATCCCCATGGCTATTCTGCAACTAACAGTTTGTACTTCGTAATCCCCTCACCTTTTCACCCATTCCCCCATCCCCGTTCACCATTCAGCAACCATCAGAATGCTCTCCGTATCCAGGATTCTGTCTCTGTTCTTCTTGTTTGCTTAGTTTATTTTTTAGATTCAGTTGTTGATAGATGTTTATTATTTTTTTTGCCATTTTATTGTTCATAGTTTTGATCTTCCTCTTTTTCTTAAAGTCCCTATAACATTTCATATAATAATGGTTTGGTGATGATGAATTCCTTTAGTTTTTTCTTATCTTGGAAGCTCTTTATCTGTTCTTCAATTCTAAATGATAACTTTGCTGGGTATAGCATTGTTGGATGTAGGTCTCTGCTTTTCATGACTTGGAATATTTCTTGCCAATCCCTTCCAGCCTTCAAAGCTTCTTTTGAGAAATCAGCTGTCACTCTTAGGGGAACTCCCCCATAGGTAACTAACTGCTTTTCTTTTACTGCTTTTAAGATTCTCTCTTTATCTTTAACCTTTGGCATTTTAATTATGATGTGTCTGAAGTCGGTCTCTGCATCTATCTAGTTTGGGACTCTCTGTGCTTCTTGGACTTGCTTGTCTATTTCTTTCACTAAATTAAGGAAGTTTTCCTTTAGTATTTTTTTCAAATAGATTTCCAGTTCCTTGCTCAGTCTCTTCTCTTTCTGGTACCCCTATGATGGTAATGTTGGACCTCTGGGAGTTGTCCCAGAGGCTGCTTATATTATCCTCATTATTGGGGATTCTTTTTGTTGTTGTTCTGGTTTGTTGTTTTTTGTTTCCTTAAGTTCCAATTCATTGATTTTATTATGGCTTCATCCACTCAATTGTTGTTTTCCTTTACATTGTTCTTTTTTTCAATTAGTATATCCTTTGTTTCTGATAGTATTTTTTTAAAAGAATTTATTCATTTCTTTTTTAGGTAGAGGGGAAGGGAGGGAGAAAAACACAGAGAGAAGCATCAGAGTATGGTTATCTCTCACTCACCCCCTACTGGGAACCTGGCTCACAACCTAGGCATGTGCCCTGATTGGGAATCAAACCGATGACCTTTGGTTTGCAAGCCAGTGCTCAGTCCACTGAGCCATACCAGCCTGGACTCTGATTGGGTATTTTCTTATGCTGCTGAGATGCTCACCAATTTCCTTGAGCATCCTTTAACCAGTGTTTTGAACTCTTCATGTGATAGATTGCTTATCTCCATTTGTTTACTTCCTTTTCTGGCATTTTGATCTAGTCTTTCATTTTGGCTGTGTTTCTTTGTCTTCTCATTTTGACAACCTCTCTGTGTTTGTTTTTATGTATTAGGTAGAGCTGCTTGGACTCCCTGTCTTGGTAGTGTGGCCTAATGTAGTAGGTGTCTTGTAGAGTCTAATGATACAGCCTCAGCTATCACCTAAGCTGGGTCCTTGAGGTAAGCCCTTCATGTGGGCTGAGTACACCTTCCTCTTGTAGTTGAGCCTTTGTTGCTGTTGGCAGATCAATAGGAGGGATTTACCCAGGCCAGTCAGCTGCAAGGACTGATTGTGACCACCAGCCTCTTCCAGGATTTAGGAAGTTGAGAAGCATGAACTACGACCAGTCAATACGGAAAAGCAGCTTTGTTGGGCCCATACATTGGATGGAGCAAGGTGGGTCAACTGTGTTAGCCAGGTCTTGGGTTTTATGCAGCCAGCAGTTGTGGGGTCTTATCTTCCTGACACTGGAACTCTGGTCTGGGGACCTGATATTGGGCTGGGACTCCTTGTCCCTGAGATATCTCTCCTGATTTTTTTATCCACCACACATGGGTGTGGGACCAACCCATTCTGTCTCTGTGCCCCTCCTAACCTCCCCTGCCACCAGTCTGGCTAGATGTGGTTTCTTTAATTCCATAATTGTTAGACTTCCATTCAACTCAGTTTCTGACACTTCTGGGTAATCATTGTGCTATATTTTAGTTATAATTTTGATGTGGTTGTTGGAGGAGGTGATCAATGTCTGCCTTTGCTGCTGTCTTGACTGGAAGTCGCTAGCTGCTTGTTGATACGAAGCAAAATGGTATTTAGTTAAGGATACTATACTTAAAGTTACTTATGTGAATTGAGAAAGATAAATGCAGTTGTGGTCAGAAAAAGTTAATATCCAGCCATTTGTGTACTGAAAATAATTGACTCAAAGCTGGACTGATGATAGCAGAGGCTGAAGGTAGAATTTGGAACGCTTCACGTTGTTTTAATTAACCTACTAAAATCAAAAAGTTCTCCTTGAATTATCCTAAAATATAATGGAAAATATATGTTTAGATATTTTTGGTGATTTTTCTAATAACATAACTTCTTGTAAAGGGTTATCATGAACAGCCAGGTTTGGACTAAACTCCTGTATAACCTTCTCAATATCAGAGCCAACTGTAGTCCATTGAGCATATTCCTAAGGAGAGGTGCATGAAAATGATTCCCCCATGTATACATTTTCAAGATAATGTGATGACAATATTCTGGAATAATAATTTAATGTTTTTCCTTTACAGTAAATAAATCCCATTGCTTTATTCCCTTGTTTTTTTTTTTTGGGGGGGGGTGTCACCAGGTTTACAGATCTTGTCCTTTGTACATGGTTTATATAGATGAGCCTGCTTTTGTACACAGTTAATGCTGAGATTTGATTAGATTGAAAAATTGGTTAAGTCCAATAGCCTCAAACTTTCCATGAAGATAGCACAGAGTCACCCAGGGTGTTCAGTCATAGGTGACTGCACCCATTAGTATTTGACATTGCTTTTCTGCTTTGGCACTTGTTGGTAAGACTGTCTACCCTTCTGCAAAATAATCTACTTGAGAATATGAGGTCTATCCAGAAGGTAACCAGCCATGTAATATGAAAAAGAGAGATATTTATGGGAGCAGATACAAGATTCAAGAAACATTGTATACAGGACAATGAAGCCTACCTTCTTCAAAATAGGCATCTCGGGACCTCACTCAGTTCTTCCCCTTGCTATCAGCTACCTCATTGTCTTTTCCTGAATCTCATCAACATTCTACAGTCTCTTCCTTTTCAAAGGTGATTTCAGTTTTGGGAAGAGCCAGAAGTTGCTGGGTGCCAACTCTGGGCTATAGGGGGGCCGAGTCACCTGAGTGATTTGATGTTTCACCAAAAGCTCTGCTCAAGATATGATGCATGAGCAGGAACATTGTCATGATAAAGCTGCCAGTCATCACTGGCTCATAGCTGCAGCCTTCTAAATCATCTGAATAGTTTCTATGGAGGAATGTTCAAGCATAATGCAAAATTTGATGCAGATTTGTTGCTCTACTCCCTCAGTCATTTTGAATGCAACAGCCACATAGCCCACATGCTCAAAAGCATCTACAGCCTCCATTGACTAGTACAATGAAGTTGTCATTGTTCACACTTGTACATTCCAGTCCACTCTGCTTAGCTGCCAGGTTACGTCGATGTTTTGCAAACCGTTCTCCTTGCATTAAAAATAGCTGGACTTTTTCTGGACAGACTTTGTATGCTCATTTTTAGAAATGAGGTTATTGATAAATATTTGGTAAAGCTATTATGAAATTGGAGGCTATAGATTATGACTTCTGATAGTTTTGTATAATTTTTTAACCTGGTATAGCATTTGTATGAGAATTAAGCATTTTGAATCTCAATGATATTTGAATGTACCATAAGCACCTGATGTAAAATATTGTTAATAAAAATGATTTATGAATATCATAGTATGAAACAGATTTTTAAATGAAGAGTAGATTTAAGTTCTATTAATTTTCTAGTCTTTTTTATTCTTTAATAGAATCTTACTTTTATGAAAGTAAGGTATCAGGCAGTACATTAAAGTGAAAAAACCAACATCCCTTCATTGAAACCATAGCTTCTTGTTACAAGTAGATCTTTGGACTACCACATTCAAAATCCTGTGGCAATTTAATACAAAAAGGAAAAAGAGCCAACGCAGGTTACTCTGTTGAGGCGTTGTCCAATAAACTGAAATGTCATGGTTTTGATTCCTGGCCCATGCACATGCCTAGGTTGCGTGTTTGATCCCCATTTGGGGAACATAGGAGAGGTCCCTTGCTTGGGGTGCCTACAAAGGCAACCTATGGATGTTTAACTCTCACATCGATGTTCCTCTCCTCTCTCTCTCCCATTGTTTCTTTCTAAAATTAGTAAGTATGTCCTGGGATGAGTATTAAAAATACTTACAATGTCTTATGACATAAGGCATCAATGGTTCCTTCTATGTGGAAGGAGGATGCAATAACAAGTCCAGCATCCCATATAATATAAGCAACACATCCTCGTGGTAGGATGTGTTAAGATTCTTGAGTGATGCCTAATGTCCTCACAAAGCATTATCAAGATATAACAGTGCTTCTTAATGATTTAATGATTTCATGATCTTGAATATATGTAAAATAATATGCATAAGGATTTTTCCCTTGCTAACATATGAAGTGAATTATATGTTATTTAATGATTTAGCAAGTTTTTTCTATTTTTAATAACATTGCTATCTAAATTTTCCAAGTTATTTCCCCTTTATTGCTGCTTCATAAGCACTTGAGTAATTGATAATGTACAATATTAAAAGAATCATGTTAGCCCTCCAAATATTATTATTCAAAAAAGTAATATAAAATATTAAAATGTATCAGTTGTGTTACATGTGGCTGAATTAATTGATTTGAAATTAGTAAATTTTTGAATGGTCAAGGAAAAAAAGCTGAATTAGCTTTCTTTTATAGTGTGCACTTACTAAAGTAAGAAATTATTTCTGCTTCCTAGACAACATGCACATGCTTGCGCACATAGTATTAGTTACAATGCTTTTTAAAAAATATATTCTATTTATTTATTTTTAGAGAGAGAGGAAAGGAGGGAGAAAGAGAGGGAAACATTATTGTGTGGATGCCTCTCAAGCACCCCCTACTGATGACCTGGTCCACAACCTAGGCATGTGCCCTGACTGGGAATCAAACTGGTGACCCTTTGGTTCATAATCCGGCGCTCACCACTGAGCCACACCAGCCAGAGCAGAAATGCTTTTGTTAAAAAGTAAGAAAAGCCTTATTCAAATTAGCTAGCACTAAAAGAAAGAATTGAATGTCTCAGTTAATTGAGTATCCAAAGAGTGAGGCTTGCCTCAGGCCTAAAAAAGGAAGTGTTCATATTCTGTTATCAAGGGCCTTATATCAGTCCCTAAATTTTCTGTCTTCTGAGTGGCCCGCTTTCCGGATACACTCCTTCCACATGGCCACAGATGACCACTGGCGTCTTCAAGCCTATATTCTTCATGGAGTTCAGGTTCTCATAGAAGGAGTATCTTCTCCCTGTTAGTGCTAGCAAGTTCCAGGGAAGAATCTGATTGTGTCTTCTGATATGTAGAACCTCTAGGTAAGCAAACCTGTGTGATGAACTCACATCTTGGAATTTAGAGGATACTTGACAGGGTCAGCCTACCCAATGTGCTTAAACTGAGGAAGATGAATATTGAATGCTGTATGTATCCTGAAACAAAAGAATGCTGGAAAAGAAAATAGACATATTATTCTACACAACATAAAATCATCTAAATTTACACTAGCAGAGATTTTTTTTATAAATTTGAAATAATATTTATTGCTTCTTTGCTGTTTCCCCAAATAGAAATCTTAAAATAAAATCCTTTATGAATAATAAGTAATACTTTAATCTCACTTGAGACAAGCTGAAATATCTCTTATCAGATGCTATTTCTTGAAGTCTGAAGGAAAAAAAAATAAGACTGTGCTATGCAGAATTTTCACCAAAATTCAGATATAATAGGATCCAAGGGATTCATTTAACTGTATATAATATTGCAATAAAAATAAGATGACTTTTTTAGAAATATGAAAATAGTATTTCTGTCCCTTAAAGGGGAAAACTATGAAATAAAATGGCAAACTTATGAAAAAATATTTTCTATTAAAATCTAATATAAATTATCTTAAAAACAGTCCAATTCTACACTGTTATTTTATAAACATTTTCACTTTTATGATAATTTTCACTTTTTATAGGTAACTATACTATAAATTCTTAGTACCTTCAAATTATGCTAATAGTGCTTCTTATTCTTTGAGTGTAAAGCTGAATTGTAACTTCTTCAAATTCCTTTGATTCAGGTTGTAAACAGAAAAGTTGGATAAATGTCAAAAATGAACAATTTTCACAAAAGTTCAGATTTTTCATCTGACAGCCATTTAGCACACAGAAGGGAGCTGTCAGAATTTCACTACAGGAAATTTCATTCTATGCAATGATATATTTTGGAGTTTATTGAAAAGAATTACATGGCAAAATTTACTGTCATCATCCTGTGAGAATATCCATACCCTTTTATTTCTGTTTGTGCCAGTCTGGTCTTATTATGCTTGGGTCATTCTGATTCTGCTTTTGTCAGCCTATGCATGCAATGCGTTTGCATAGAATTTTCTCATTTCAGGTCTTTGGGGGCATATATTAGTCTCTGTGAACTAAACGAACATACTGCAGGTCCTGCTGAGATGTCTTTTGGAGAGATTTTTTCACAGGTCACGTGGATTGATGAAAAGGACAGAGAAATTCTGACTTTATTGTGGAGACAATAAGTGCCTTTCTGTCTTTCTTTAAAAGAACAGTTGATATCACAAACCATACATATATATATTTATATTTATAAAAATCTCTGACTGTTTTGCCTAACAATAACACTATACATATGAAATACTTCATTGCACACTAAACCTGTAAGGAGTATACGGAGTATTTGAATTTTTTGATTGTTCTTTGAGGTACGTTTGCTATGATTCTTCTCTTAAGATTTGTTGGCTCGGGACCCTAGAGGGAAAGTACCCGATGATCACCATTTGTGAGTAATGCACAATCAGTAGCTTTTACTTTGAGATCTATATAGTCACACTACTACACTGCTGACGTTTTTGTCAAATCCAGCTGCTAGTTTTCATACCCTTGGGAGTGGGGGCTTAGAAGTATTAGCATTTTCTTGCTGTCCACCTATGTCAGATTCCTTTAACAAGCTTTTCTTTTCTTTTTCCTTTTTTTTTTTTTTTTTTGAGTTAGTGTTACTGGATGTTTTCTGTTCTATCAGCAGGGAAAAGAAGAACATTTAACATGTTCTTCTTAGCATGCTAGGATAGGCTTTGAAGCAGAACTTTAAAAACATAAGCACAGCAGGCCAGCATCCTGGCTCTGTACTCTAGGGAATAAACCTCTTTGTTATGAATATTATGGTCTACACTTTTCCTCTTGCTGCTTGCTCCTGTGGTTTTCTAGAGGCAAATTTTCACCTGCTGGTTCCCCTTTGAAGTAATTCTAATATCGCTTTTCAGGCACCAGAACCCTTTCTCCTGAACGCATAGTTCCAGTCTTTCTTTTATGTCATCAACTATTTTCAGTTTTGTTTATGCAAGTTTTTCAGTTTATCATAATGATGTAATTGTCACCTACGTATATTATTCAAGGAAATGAAATTGATAGAGTACATTAGAAGAACATATAAAAATAGATCTACTTTACATAATGCATTTGGTCAAAGTGTATTTGGGGAAATTGAGATGTGTCTCATTTGGTAGAGACAGTCAAGAACCCCATGAACGTTGTGTGCTAGAAATGAACAGGCTGAGAAGCTTCTCATAGTAATCAACTTCATTACATTTCCCAATTAAACAAAATTAGTTGCACTATGAATTTCTTTCTATTTTTGAAAGAAAATTCCCCAAAGTTTTAGCCATTTTAACATGTTTTAATTTTGTTTAATATTATTCATACGAATTTTCACCAGAAATGCATTGAGTTCATACAATGTCTAATGCACCTTAGTGTGTCCGAGGATGACAGAGAAGACATAGAAACTAGTTGTTATGCTTCCGGTCCTCATGGACTCTGATATCTGAACTGCCCTATGTAAAATCTTCACTAAATGTGTTCATTTAGATTACGCCTCTAATAAAAGCAGGTTAGAAAAATAAAAGGAAGGTTTGGTTTCATTATTTACAAAACTATAACATGTTAAAATAAATTTAAGGAATTCTAGGATAATATGAGAGTAGCCAAGCTGTATGTGTGTATAACTATAAATACAAATATCAATATAAAATATATGCACATAATTGCTATTCACATTTTCCCATGTTATACACAATTACTGCAGAACACAAATTTTTCAAAATTATACAACTTTTAGTAATGGAAATAAAGAATATAAATTCTATTTCACCCTTTTGTTATCTTGGAATTTGCTATCTATGCTGCACATTGAAAAAGGTTAAATAATTGCTATTTTTAAAAAATATTAATTTACTTATTTTGACCGGTAAATTGAATTATAAGTAAAAATATATGTTCAATATATCCACACTGTGTTCTTTATGGAATTATGTCATAAATAAAATACCATGAACAATACCTCATCATTTTCTCTCTTCAAAAGTACTTTATAATCTGGTGAATCATGTTTCCAAATAGCACACGTGAATTAGCAGCGTGAACATAACAGAGAAGTTCATCCTTACAGAATTGCAGCATCAGCCTTGTGTTCGTTCCTCTGTCAACCTTTCCTGAGTCACCCAAGGAAATTTAATTCTCAGTTATCAAGGTTATTTTTTGTCCTTTTTATAGATAAAAATAAGTATCTACTGAACACCAGCTCTGAGTCACATATTTATTAGACCTACCTTACTTAGCAAATGAATCTCCAAATTGAAGCCTATAATTTTATATCTCTGATTGTAAATTCCAAAAGTTGGCAGTTTACTGGTTTATTCCTGGTATTAGTCACCTGGTAAGCACTCATTAAATATTGTCCTAACGAATGAAAATGTAATAAAGGGGATTAATGAAAGCTCATTCATAGTTCCTTTCTCTTTTGCCATTATTCAGGTTGAAGACATATTTTACTCTGTCTCTGCAAGCTCCAGTAACAGTAACTAGTATAAAACTAACATTAAATATTTTATTTTTAAATTTTACAATTTTAGAATGACTAATGCTTGAACAAAAATATATCATCAAGAAGATCATATCTATTTCATTATCATAGTCCTGCACAGAATAACTGTTATTTAAACACCATGAAATATCTGAGTATTTTTGAGCAATGCAGCTGATATATTAGAAAATTTGAAGCAATAGCTAAGCTTGTCTATATTTAAATTTCCCACTACACAGTCAGATTTTGACTGACAGAAATCATGGTTAAGATTGATTCCTAGTTGACCCAAAATGATTGTCTTAACTTTTCTCCAAAAATTAGGTGACAAAAAATTCTTTTAAAAAGTTACTTTTATTCCTTATGTTTATAATTTTTGTTAAAACTGTCTGAAATGCACATCGTAGCAATGAAATGACCCAAAAGGAAATGTTTATTAAAGGGGCAAGGAGCATAAAGAAAGTCATATTTAATGAAACTTGATTCTGTAGTAGATGCTAATAATCATTATTTCACTATTAATTGCATTCTCAGAGTAAATCTGTTACCTATATAATTTCAGAAAAAATGAATTGACCTAAAATCTTACTTTTATACAGCATTCCTAGCTCTATTTTGTTAGCCAACAAAGTTTATGCAATTTCTACATTTTCTATCATTAAAAAAAAATTTAAAAAGGAACAGGGATAAATAGGTGGAGCATAGAGAATTTTTAGGACAGTGAAAATACTATATATAATGCCATATTGATACACACATATCATTGTACATTTGTCCAAACCCATGGAATATACAAAGCAAGAGTGAGCCCTAATCCTGTGATGCTTACAGTGTGTCAATGTAGGTTCGCCAGTTGTAACACACATACCATTGTGGTGGGGACATTGATAATGGGTATACCTCTTCTGGGGGCAGGGGGTATATAGGAAATCTCTGTACCTTCCCTGTTAGTTTTGCTGTGAATTTTAAACTGCTCTAAAAATAAAGTTTTAATACTAATGCTATTTTTAAAAATAAATAGGTGGTGTAGTGTATGGGAAAGAACACATTACTATGATTTGTATAACTATTATCCTATGTCTGCCTCTGCCTGCACTAGAGAGTGACCTTAGGGGTGTCCTGTGTGTGTCTGGGCCTATTTACTCCTAAATTATACAAGTTGAGTCACAGGATTTATAAAGAAACTGTTCCATTTTTGATATTTTTTGTCTAATTAACTATTTCACTATACGTATAATTGTGATTTATGCTTACATTTAGTTGCAGTGATCAAATTATTACTGTCTTGTGAAATGTTCGCCTATTTCTGATTAAAAGAATGTTGTGTTATCTGTGCTATTGGTAATATTTTATGATGCTGTACATTCTTTTTTTTTTTAAGATTTTATGATTTTATTTATTTATTTTTAGGGAGGGAAGGGGGGGAGAGAGAGAGAGAGAGGGAGAGAGAGAGAGAGAGAAACATGAATGATGAATGTGCAGTTGCTGGGGGTTATGGCCTGCAACGCAGGAATGTACTCTGGCTGGGAATCGAACCTGGGACACTTTGGGTGATGCTGTACATTCTTAATATTGAATATTACATTCTTAGATCCTTAATATAAAGATCTAAATGCAATACAAGATCTAAATGTATTGGAAGGTATGGTAAGCAGTTGAAGGTCCAAATTACCTTTAAGAGCAGGCTTGACAAAATGCAGAGTATCCATATGTTTTAATATGGCAACAACTCAAATAAATAAATACATGTTTGAGAGAGAGAGAGATAGAGGGAGAGGAAGAGAGGAGAATTTGTTTTAAGAGCATGGAGTAATGCCAGAAAGGAAACATTCAGGAAACAGGAAAGAGGCGGACTTCGGGAGGTCAGCAGGTTGTTGTGTTGTCATTTTGTCCCAGTTCGATATGTACCATGTGCTTGTACTACCTCTTCAAATAATTAGTACAGTTAATAAGAAGGAATTTTAGAATGAAAATGAATACCAGTTATTAAGTTGTGTATTAGTTTTTTGTCCCTGCTGGAACAAATTGTGACAAATTTAAATGCTTACACAATGCAAATTTATTATCTTACATTACTCTAGTCTCACCAGGCTAAGATCAGTTCTTCATCAAGACTCTGGGAAGGATCCTTGTCCTTTTCAGTTTCTAAAAGTAGCCCCATTCCTTGGTTCTCCCCCTCCCTCCATCTTCAGAGTCAACAATAGCTTATCTAGCTTTACTCACATAGCATCACTCTGAAGGACGCTTCTTCTTTCCTTTTTGACTTCTAAGAGCTCCTGTGATTAGATAGCATCATCTCCCTATCTCAACCTTTATCACATCTGCAAAGACCAGTCTGCTATGTGAGATAACATATTCACAGATTCTGGGAATTAGGAGGTGAGCATATTCAACAGGCTATCAATCTACTTAACATATGTCAAACTTAAGCAAAATTTTGAGGTACCTCTTATTCCTAAATTAAACTTGCTCTGGCCAAGAAGGAGCCTTAGGAACAGCTCCTTGTATGTCCCATACCAATTCACTGACTGTAGTCACTGACCACTGTGTTCACAGTTTATCTGATTAGGTTTGTCTTTGTTAACGAGTTTTAATATTTCTAAGCTAGCTTTTCGCAGGTCCCCACCCTGAATGCTCACATGCTTAATTGAATAGGCTTTAATATTAATGGATTCAATACTATTGTTTTCTTACTCCACTATATGCCAAACTTGGGCTTTGTACAGTGGTGACAAAGAATAGGAAAGATGTTTGTTGAATAGTGTCGGCAAGGATGTAGAGGAAAGGAACCCCTCATGCACTGTTGGTGGGAATGCAGACTGGTGTAGCAACTGTGGAAAGCAGTATGGAGTTACCTCAAAAAAATTAAAAATGAAACTGCCTTATGACCCAAGGATTCCACTTCTGGGAATGTATCTGAAGAAACCTAAAACACTGATTCGAAAGAGTATATACACCCCTGTGTTCATTGCAGTGTTGTTTACAATAGCCAAGATTTAGAAGCAGTCCAAGTGCCCATCAGTACATGAGTGGGTAAAAAAGCTGTATTACATTTACACAATGGAATGGTACTCAGCTGTAAAAAAAAAAAAAAGAAAGAAAGAAAGAAAAGAAAACCTTACTTTTTTCAGCAATATAGATGGACCTGGAGAGTTTTATACTAAGTGAATAAGCCAGTCAGAGAAAGACCAGTACAATATGGTTTCACTTATATGTGGAATCCAATGAACAAAATAAATGAACAAACAAAACAACAGATTTATAAATACAGAGAACAGACTGACAGCTGTCAGAGAGGAGGAGGATTAGGGGGCTGGGTGAAAAAGGTGAAGAGACTAAGCAAAAGAACAATAAACAATTCATAGACAGCACCGTGGTGATTACCAGAGGGAAAGGGGGGTTGGTGAAGTCAGAAGGGGGTAAAGGGGGGATAAATGGTGATGGAAGGAGACTTGACTTGGGTTGGTGAACACACAGTACAATATGCAGATGATGTGTTTTAGAATTGTACACCTGAAACCTTTATAATTGTGCTAATCAATGTCACCCCAATAAATTCAATACAATTTTTAAAAAGAATAGAAAAGATGTGAGTATGTGTGTGTGTAAAGTGGGGAGATCCACTCTAGAAGTCTTTTATCTAGCTTCTAGAAATCAAAATAATTCAAGTAGATCCGTGTTACTGAAATCTAATGCTTTTTTCTTCTTGTTAGTCTTGTTCAAGTACAGTTGTCTCCATTTTCCCACCACCACTCTCCCCTGCCCCACTCACCCCTACCTCCTACCCTCAACACTACCCCTCTTTGCCCATGGGTCCTTTATACATGTTAAAACCCAGTTTTTTTTTAAGTCTTCCATTAAAAATAAATGCCAGGAAAAGAATTATATGCTTTACTCTCATAGAATGTAACACTATATACATTGTCTGAGAAACCTCATTTTAGAATCCTGATTGTACTGTGATGTAGTCTTTTAGTATTAGGTAGCTTAGAAACAGAGAACTAAATATTTTTAAAGTTTTAGAAATTATATTATATTCACCTTCTCTTTTCACCCTCATGGATATATTTATTGGGTGCAGGGGTTAGTGAGCTATATACTCATGAACAGGATCCCTGGACTTGAACCCACCCACCCTGTTGTGTAACCTTGAAAATAAACTTAACCTTATGGAGCTTTAGTTATTTCATTTTTTGAATGGAAAGTAATGTTTACCTCAGACTATTTCTTAGCATTAGGCTCCTAGAAAATAACTATTTTATTAACGTGATCTTCCATTTTCCAATGTGTTCATTCCTGTTTATTTTTGAAGGATTATAAAAAACTAGAAATTCAGGGATGATAAGTGCTCTGACTTCTTTTTCCATATATTTTTCTAATTTATGCATGTAATGATTGCTACAGTAGGTTTTTGAGACCTCACAGAATAATTTTGAAGCGATGCTTCTAAAATGCAGTGTTTGTCATTTGACTACCAAGTGTATTTTTCACGTTTGTGGAGGAAAGAAAAGATTTGGTATGGTTTTATAAACTGTATTTCCCTCTGCATTTGTGAGCACCTGAAATTCACCATAAATATAAAAAATTCCTCCATCCAACAAAATTTCAACACCAGGACAAATGTGGTATTTTGCAGACTGAAAGATTTTATTTCTTGTTGATTTCTTCCTGGAAATTGCTATATTAAATTTTATATTAAATTCATTTTTTCATAATGTATCTTAGTTTTTAAGTACCATAATGATATTATTATTGTTTTTAAATAACTTTTTTAAATTTTATAGCTACATACCCAAATAACTTAGAACTGACATTATCCAATGTCTGGGATTTGCTTCAACACATTCTGGGATGGGGAAGGAGATTTGGGCACGGACAGGTGATAATGAAAACCCTGAATTGACCATTGATAAGGCTGATGGTAGGCACGCGTAGTGGTGGAAAACTTCGCCTTCTTCCCTTCTAGGATCTTTGGCTGGCCTAATAATTAAGTTGACATTAGGCAGATGAACAGGAGAAAGACAAATTTTATTTCTAACGTAGGGGAGACCCATCAAAAATATGAAACTCAAAAGAGTGAACATAGTAGGAAGCTTTTAGACTAAGAAACCATGTATTTTGAAGAACTGGCAAGACAAAGAAGTTTGGGTTTGGGGAAATAGATTGGTAAAGAAATAACAAGGTTTGCTTATATGTCTTCCTTGGCCCCGAATTCCCTACCTTTGTTGATAAGGATGCCTTCTACCCTCTTGGTACAGGGAGGGTACCTTCACATGGGAGATTTATTTCCCACTTTCAGGGGGACGTAGAGGGGTCACAGGGTCCTTCTTATACTTGCTCTTTCTCAAGAAATTTTAATTCAAAATAACCAATAGGCCAGAGTGGCATATATTCAAGTGGTGTATTCTGCCTCCCTTCATGTGTATTTGTTCATTCTTTCTGTTTTTGTACCTTTTTGAATATTTTTATCATTTTAACCACCTTTTTGCTCACACTGTATCTGTGGTTCCCTGTCCCCTGTTCCTCTTCCTCATCTGGTCTATTGGCATCCACCTATAACATTCCTTCTCGGCCCCGGCCAGCCATAGCTTTTCACCAAGTACCACTTGCCTTTCCCTCAGTCTCAGCCTCCTTTGGTACTGTCCCTCATGTCACTTACCTCAGTTAGATGGTATTGTTGTGCTCTTCCCTATCATCTTTATCAAGATTACATATCATACTTCAGAGTCATCACCCAACCCTGCATCTAGAAGTAAATGTCTCAGTGGAGGGATTCTGTTCTCTTGTTCATATGGTATCGTTATTAATGACCACAGAGAGGGAGTGGGTTCTGAAAAAATACTTGCTGATTGAAATCACACACAGACACACAGACACACACACACCCCACAAGAAAGTTACTTTAATTTCACATTACTCTGTTTTCTGTGTCTCAAGTAATATGCACTGGGGGAAAGCCCATCACTGACCTTTGATCCTTCATCAATGACTTTATATCCTCAATAAGTCAAGCATGAAGTTGTTTCTCTGCTACCTCTTATTTTACTAAATTCACTGAAAATAAGGATGAGTAATAAGAGGAAGGAGAGAAAAGGAAACCTGAGTGAGAAGATAGGTATCAAATTGGCAACTTTTCAAATCTTCTCTTTAATGATTAGTTTTGATTGGTGTTTATGTATTCCCCTGAAAACTGACTTTATAAATGCTAGATGGTTATAGTCAGACTGGGATTTGAAGACAGAAAAAGCAAGCTGCTATAATGCTAGGCACACCCAACATTCCATCAGCACAAACAACACACTGACCTCTGGTGTTTTTCATCAGTAGCTAAGATTATTCTCAGTGAGGAAATAAACTCTTTTTTTGAGGAAGCTTAGCTATTTTCAGAGTATTAGAAAAACTTTGAAAAATTTGCCATGCCATTCTTAAATGCAGTTAGGTATAGGTTCCCTCAATCCGCTTGGATTGTTGTAATAGGACAAAGATGTAAAGATGGAACATGCTAAATATTGCAAAGGAAAATGATAATATTAAAAACCCCAGGAGCAAAAATCGGAGATCTGCTTTATTTTTCTTAGGGGGGAGAAATGTAATATCCCTAGAAAATATAATCAAGATCAGAAGTTGAAATTCTAAAGCAAACAAACAAAACAAAGGCATAAAATCTGCCAGGAGGGATGTAAACTGTTAAACTTGTTTACAACATTATATAGAAAATGAGTAAAATTTAAGTTGAAAAAATGGGATAGGTGGGTAAACCAATGAGGGCTTTGTGGTAGTAAAATTTGTTTCTATTTTATGAAAAAAAGTTGTGTTAGTATTTCGAATCATGTATCTTCACGTTCTATTTGTCTTATTCATTGGTCACATGAATAACTATGAATATGTGTAAAATTTGAAGTAAATCTGTTAGGAAAAAGCATCTGCTACCAGCACCATTTTGTTATTTTACTCTTCGTTATTAAATTTAGGTTTGCACCCTTATCTATAGTTTTGTCTTTTTAGTTTTCTATAAAAGTCATATATTATCTCTTGTCTTCTCTTGAACTCTTCAAATACTGCTGATGGAAATTAAGTTAGGTCTTTTGTGATCATCCTATTTAAAATTGCAACCTGCCCCTCTCAATCTGGGTCCCCTTTAGCCTGTTCTAATTTGTTTCCATTGCATATAATATCATTGATGTATTTATTGTGGAAATTGTTTTGCTGTCTTCCCCTACATAAGGGTGTGGATCATCATTCATTTTGTTCTGTGATGTATGTCAACCAACCAAAAAATCACCTGTCATGTATTAGGCACTGAAGTAATGATTAATGAATTAATGAAGAAAATAATTAATGTATAATAATAATTGCTAAAATTTCTAAGTACTGTACTATGTACTAAGCACTGTTCTAATTACAACATAAGTGTAAAAATTAGTCTTCAAAACATCCCTGTGAGGTCAGTGCTATTATAATCCCGTTATATAACTGAGGCACATCTAAGTTAAACAGTTTGATAGTTGCTGACATTAACATCTAGCTTATACGGCTAATAGCTATATGGCTAAAAAGTGGCCCACTCCAGATACTGACATAGGCATTTATGTTTCCCAGGCACTGTTATGCTAAACTGCCTTTAGTTTATACACAAAGCCTAATGGAAAAAGTACATGTTTTCATAAATAACTAGATCTGGTCCTTTTTAATGTCTCTGCACAACTGAAAGATCATGCCTTGAAGATGACGGCTTACTAAGAAAGGCTTCTACCTGGCTGGTGTAGCTCAGTGGATTGAGCTCAGGCTGTGAACCAAAGTGTCGCAGGTTCGATTTCCAGTCAGGGTACATGCCTGGGTTGCAGGCCATGGCCCCCAGCAACCAACCGCACATTGATGTTTCTCTCTCTCTCTCTCTCTCTCTCTCCCCCCTCTCCCTTCCCTCCCTAAACATAAATAAATAAAATCTTAAAAAAAAAGAAAGGCTTCTAAGGTGAGAGAGGATGCAGGTTGTGGACAATTTTCTATAGGCTCCTGTAAAGGATTGCCTTCCTTCCTGTTCTCTGACATCAAGATTGACAACTTCCACCTCCTTTCACTCTTGATTGTCACCAGTTTCTCAAGATAGTTTCCTGAGTCTAAAATGTGGGTTTGGGGCCTTATCAAATATCTTTCTGCCTCCAAATTCTGTGGTTCTAAAGAAGTAATATCTATGTTCTGATATACAAGTAAAGTATTGACAATAGAAAAAAAGAACAAATAAAAAGCTTTTTCTTATATTTAGTCAATTGACAGTCACCTCCATAATTTTTAGTTTTTGTTCTGTCA
The DNA here is from genome assembly GCF_004126475.2 of Phyllostomus discolor. NCBI lineage: Eukaryota > Metazoa > Chordata > Mammalia > Chiroptera > Phyllostomidae > Phyllostomus > Phyllostomus discolor. The sequence continues at coordinate 37,706,933 of NC_040903.2, forward strand.
ATCAGAAATCTCCATCCCCAGACTGAAATCCATTACTCCATTTCAGACCTTCCTCTAAATCTCAGAGTTTCAGTCGCTTCCTCCTAGGGTGGTGTTACCTGCCACGCCTCATCCCCTGCAGTTTGCTGGATTGCTCCATGGAGAGAGAATGAAAATTATGGCAGTGTAAGTTTAAGACTTGATTATCAATAATCTCCATCCTATTCTACTGGCTCTTTAATGTCCCCTTTTACTTTAGGGACATACACACTGTGATCTAGTGCTTCCTGAAGTATCCCTCCCTGTTCAGCACTCTTGGTGTTTGGTGCTTACCTAAAGACCAGAGACTGATGTGGACTTAAAGGGACTCATTACTTCAACCTGAATGTAGGGCTGACATTTCCAAAAGCTGTATTTGTCAAAGTTTAATCACTAAAATCTAAACATATTTCTTCTACGTTTAGCATAGACTTAAAGTCAAAATGCCAGTGGCTTTGCTATTTACTAGCTGCATGTGCTTGAGCAATTTGCTTAATTCCCTCTACTTCTTATATATGAAAATATTAACTCGGTACCTACCTTCAAATCCTCATAGTGATATTGGTTGCATAAAAGGAACTTAGGTATTTTTTGAGTGCATGGCAGTTATTATTATTTGTGGTCAAAGCCATGTTCCTTGATTAGACATGAAATCAATATTATTTTATAGGATGAGGTTATGTTGAACGCATATAAAGTGAATAATTCTTATTTTCATTTACATCATCAATAACGTTTCAAACCAACTCATTGGTAATGACACGGGAACTTAACAACAAAAATGTTTTTGCAACTAAATATGCAACATAGGTAAGTGCCAGATGTTTTTATAATTAAAATAATCTGAAGTTTTTAATAAGCTATATTACACACAGACTGCTAACAATGCACAATCCCTGTCTTATTTCCTTTATAATAGTACCTTTATTGTTCCACTGAAACATGGCCAGAGAGTGCACAATACTCCAGTTACAATTATGAGGGGCTCAGTATATTACAGCAACTCCACTGTGTCTGCTGTTAGCTAGAAGAGTGCTGGGAGCAACAGCAGCTACTATCAACAGGGAGCCATATTAATTATTTGAAATGTGCCTCATAAGAGGAATCAGCAGTTTATTACAAGTTGAATATTACTTTAAACGGGAAGGTTACTCTAACTGTTATCATAGTCTATGTATCATTAACTTTCCTTGTTTAGGAAAAGAGATTAACAACCCTGTAAATTGCTGTAGTAAATGTGTAAAATATAACTGCATATTCCCATTGTAGAAAGAAAGTAGTGGGTCCTCCAATTCTACTCAAACCTTCTTTATATAAAATAGTTTCAGAAATTGAACTGATTCTGCATTTGTGCTTTCTTGTTATGAAATCCAAATTGCTTGCTGGATCATCATTATACAAATACTATACTATACTATAGTTACTATACTATACTACTATACTACTATAATACTATACTATAGCTACTTTGAACATTAGAAAAAAATTGGGGGGTGTTTTATTATACCAGTTGTTTTAATAAGACTCTCATCCTTCAAATCAACTTTAATACTTTAGCTCATAAGACAGAAAGTACATTACAAATACTTATGTGAGCTTGCAGAATGCTTTGTAAGCAAGAGAGAATGACTTCATCTACCTGTTGTTTGTATTGTGGTTATTTTTTTCTCACCAAATGTCATAAACAGGAATAGTATTTTATTAAAGAATGTAAGTAAATCATAAAATTAAAAGTTAATTAGGATTGTAAAGTTATTAAAGCAAGTACCACTCAAATGTTAGTTGAAATTGATGCCAGTCTGCAATGAATAAGTGAAGGAATAAAAAGTGTTTAGAAAAATGTATCACAGATTCATCGAGTACTTAATGTCTGTTTAATCTAACAATTAAACATTAGGACTTACATTGCGTATGTCTTTGGTTTTGGTTTTTCCATTTCATTTTTCTTAAATCATTCCAATTGTATTTTTAAGTATCACTCTACAATAAAATTATAATTTAACAACAGCAACACCAACAACAACAACTGAATTGTGTAAGGAAGACTTATTTAATTGGTGGATGTTTGGACAACACAATGCTTCTGTGTTTGGATAGCCCTGTCTGCACTGTATAGTGGCTATGAATTCAGTGTAGAGAGAGAGAATGTTAATCATCAAACAGAAAAAGTAAAAGGACACAACTGCCATGCCCCTAATGTTTCTGTTTGTGTCCACAGGACAGGCACATCATGGGCAGGTGTCCTACATCTCTCCACCAGTTCACCTCGACTCTGAGCTAGAAAGACCCCCTGTTAGAGGTGAGTTTCTCTTTTTTTCTTCTTAAGTTAAGGAAAATGGAACTCTACCCTTTGATGAAGGCGATCAATTAAGTTAAAGATAGTTGTAAATGTGTATTTTACTATGTAGAATCTGTTTAAAAAGCAGGGGAAATGGTGTGTAAGAAATCTGATGACAGAATGAGTCTTATTTATGAACTACAGTAAAATGTGAAATATGGTTCTGAGAAATGTTTGTAAAGCCAAATAAGAAGTAAGGACGCATAGTGATTCCACTAGTGGAAGCCCAGTTGCAAACCAGCCTAGATTTAGAAATTAGCAGATCACTGTTACATTTTTAATTGGAAATTTCTTCTATTATTTTTCATAAATTAAGATAGCTTAATCTCAGTCATTGACATATGTATTTCCTTATAAATTTATATTTTATTATTATTCTCTTAAAATGTCATTTTAGTACTAGTAGCCTTTAGTTTTAAAATGTGTAAATTAGCCCTGGCTGCCGTAGCTCAGTGGATTAAGCGTGGGCTGTGAACCAAAGTGTCGCAGGTTCGATTCCCAGTCAGGGTACATGCCTGGGTTGCAGGCCATGACCCCCAGCAACTGCATATTGATGTTTCTCTATCTCTCTTTCTCCCTCCCTTCCCTCTCTAAAAATAAATAAATAAAATCTTTTAAAAATAAATAAAATGTGTAAATTAAAATCATGTAGTTTAAGTGGATACCACCTGTTTAAAGATTTTTTTCAAGAAACTGGTCAATATAAATATGAAAATAGCATTTATAATTACATAGTCTACATACAGAATTTGTCTTTCTGCTTTTAAGAAATATATATTGATTTTGAAACATTTTATAATAAAGCTCATGTGATATAGACATGTCTTTCTATTTTATAAATATCAAATATCTTGAGGTTATTTTTTCTTTTGAAAGTAATGCAATATATTTTCTTATACCTTCAGAAGTATTAATTACTTGATGCAATAAAACCATTAGGTTTGATTTTTATGAGCATGTTTTCTACGCATGCTTTTTCTTCTGCCAGAAGTCTCTTTTTCTTTTTTAGCCATTAAGTTTTTACCAGTGATTCAAGGCTATTGCTTATTATTATTATTATTATTATTATTATATTTTATTGTTTGTGCTATTATAGTTGTCCCTGTTTTTTTTCCTCTTTGTCCCCCTCCACCTAGCACCTCCTGCCTCAGGCATTAATCCCCAAACCATGTCCCTGTCCATGGGTCATTCATATACATTCTTTGACTAATCCCTTCATCTTCTTTCATCCAGCCCCACTCCCTTTCCCTCTGACTGTTGTCTGTCTGTCCTCTGTTAAGCTTTTGTGACTCTCTATTAGAGAGGAGCTAAGTAAATGCCTCTGTTCCTCCAGTGCCCCCTGTGCTTGGCTCAGCTTTTACACTTAAGACATTGTATTTCATTGTTGAGTGTGCGTGTTTCCCTTTGTCTTCCGTAAGGTCCTTGAGGGCAGAGAATGTCATAATTATTATTTCTCCTCCAGCCACTGGCCTGTGCTTGGCACATAGTAGGCACTCATACAACCGTATCTAAGTGGCTAAAATTAAAGATGACAACCTAGGTTCTGAAGCATGCACCGTCAGTTTTCAAGGAGAAAAGGGAGTGGGGACAAAAGGAGAATCCTGAGAAGAGGGAGTCAGAGTGAACTAAAGCATAAGTGTGTGCATGTCGTGGCATTTTTAAGGAAATATGCTAAATGCACAGTAAGATGGGAAAAGTTATAAAGGAAAAGACTGGAAAGGTGTAATAGGGCAGCTCATGAAGGATTCTGTATCACATGCCAAGGAGTTTGTATTTTATCCCAGAAAAAATTATGAAATATTTTTAATTTTTACAAACTTTTCCTAAGTCAGTGGGATGTTACATCATAACAGTATCAGCCCTTGATATGAGAACAGTACCTATGACATCAGAATAGAGGATGAGAGGATTGGCAGGGGGAGGCTGTTTCAGTAGGACTGGTAAAAGATGACTGGAAAAGTAGGACCTGTCGGCAATGGCAGGTCTGGGGAACATTTTGAAGAGGCTGGGGGAAGGAAGAGAAATGCCTCTAAGGTTTTTATATTGATTAACAGCTTGGATGCTTATGACATAATCCTTCACCATGAGGAATAGACGAATTTTAAATTGGTGCATTGTCTTAGATACATTAATTCTTAGCAGCATGTTGTTCCTGTGAAAGATGGAAGCCTACTTATGCACGTTGGTGACCTTAATGTAATTCAGTTTTTCAGACATGATCTCAGTATGGTTTGGGAAGAGTACTGTAAAGTCTTGGATAGGATGTGTAATAATCCACTAAAAGTTAGTGGCTTTAAACAAGAAACATTTGCTATAGTTCTCAGAGTTGTTCGAGTCATGTGTGTGCTCACTGGGATGTTTAGCAGTTGGCAGGCAGGCTGGTTTTGCAGGGAAGGGAACTCACATGTGGTAGTCGACTGGATGTCATCTGGGCTGAGGACCATATGGCTCTCATTATCCAGCAGCCCCGCGCAGGCATATTCCCATGGTGACAGGATTTTCAGCAATACCTAGGCAAGTCCCAATGTTCAGACATTTTCCAGGACTCCACCTGCGCCATGTGTGCTGTGTCTCATTGACCAAAACAAGTCAGCCAACCCCAGACTTCAGAGAGCAGAAACAGACTCCATTTCACAACCCGAAGGAACTTGAACACAGAAAGGGAGGAATTTGGGACCATTTCAAACTACCATAATTAGGCAGATAAAGAGTAAAATAAATTGAGGATGAAGTAAAACAAAAAGTGACTGATAAAAATGAAAGGATTTAGAACTAATACACTTAAACTTGGGAGTTCTAGAATTTTCTTTAGTTTACTCAACTGGTATACAGATCAGAAATAAGAACTTCACGTTGACTTTTTGTGAAGATTAAGGGTAACATAGAATAAAGTCTGGCATCTGGTAGGCCCTAGATAGGATGTGACTATTACTATTTAATTTTGAGTTAATGGAGCCAAGCAACCAGCATAACCTTAGAATGATTGTCTTGATACCTTCAAGTTCTCATATCATTCCCTACTTACACTGGCCCAGAGACCCTCCTAAACTGCACGGTGACTAACAGTATTGCAGCTATAGTCAATAGCTCATGTGGTATATATAGTCCTACAGTTAAAATAATAATAATAATTAGATCAAGAGGTTTGTAAAAATCACCAAAATAACATTGCAAAAATCATGTGCTTTTTTCTTAAATATAGTATTTTACTTCTGAAATAATGTTGAGAATGGGATAGATATGGCATAATACCATTACCTTGGAAACAGGAGTATTTCCTTTCAACTATCACCCATCATCTGTATTTACTATTTTAAATTATACTGTAAACTGTTGTTGGAATTTACATGCAGTCAAATTTTTCAAGTAAACTATACTATGTGTCTATTTATGTATATCTATATCTGTAATATTATGCTCCGGTTGGTGTGGCTCAGTGTATTGAGTGCCAGCCTGTGAACCAAAGCATCGCCAGTTCAGTTCCCACTCAGAGCACATACCTGGGTCACAGACCAGGCCCCCGGCAGGGGTCATATAAGAGGCAACCACACATTGATGTTTCTCTCCCTCCCTTTCTGCCTCCCTTCCACTCTGCCTAAAAATAAATAACAATAAATAAAATATTTTAAAAATATTAGTCTGTCTAGAAGTCATCCAGCCATGTAATATGAAAAAAAGACATTTGTTGAAGAAGATACAAGATATAAGGAACATTGTACACATTTTTACATAGGACAATGATGCCTCAGTCCCCTTCAAAGTAGGCATGTTGGGACCTCACACAGTTCTCCCAGTCACCATCAGCTTCCCCATAATATTTTCCTGAATCTCACTGACAGTCTGAAATTTCTTCCCTTTCAAAGGTGATTTTAGTTTTTGGAGAAGCCAGAAGTCACAGGGTGTCAAATCTGGGTTGTAGTAAGGCTGAGTCACCTGGATGATTTGATGTTTTGCCAAAAATCTCTGTGCAAGACCGGGTGCATAGGTGGGCACAGTGTTGTGATGAAGCTGCTGATTACCAGTTGCCCATAGCTATGACCTTCTGAATCATCTGAGTAGTTTCCATGGAGAAATATTCAAGTTTAATGCAAAATTTGATGCAGATTCATTGTTCTACTCACTCAGTCATTTTGAATGCTATGGCCACACAGTACACATGCTCACTCAACAGCATCTACTGCCCCCACTGCCTAGTACAGTGAAGTCATCATTGTTCATGCATGTGCATTCCAGTCCACTCTCCTTGGCTGCTAGGTTACATTGATGTTGCATGAAAACTCTTTTCATTATATTAACAGTGCTGGACTTTTTTCTGGACAGACTATATCTATATAACTATATCTATATCCATCTATATATCTAGCTATACAGAGAGAGATGAGAGAGAGAAAACCTTTCATGTATATTATAGGTTTTTATTTGAATTAATACAATAAGATAAATTAATTTCTTTAAATCAGTTGGAATTTTACCTCCAATAATTTTTTGTAAGATTATATAGTAATATCTTCTAAAGTGCCTGAAAACTAACATTAGCTACTTGTTTTAGCTTTTCTTTTTCTGTTTTTCTGCTGTAATTTTATACATATTATGAATAGAAAAGATACAGCTAAATGTTCCCTCTCCAACATTGATCTGTAGCTGTTTGTATTTTATTTCTTGTCTATGTGTTTGCTAATGTTCTGGGAATTTTTGCTTTATGAATGAATTCTTGTGTATTTTACAGTCTTGACTGTCTTTTATAGGGAAACTATACTTAATTTTTTGATATTTATCAAGCTAGCCAAAAAAATAAGTGTATTAATGTAGTTATATATATCAGCAAAGAGAGCTTTTTAATAGAAAATATGAACTATATAACATACAATAGCACATCATATTGCTTCAGATATTTTACTATTTATTCTGTTATCATCTGAAGTATTTTGGATTACTTAGAATTTTTTTTTGAATAGTGATTGTGCTTTGAGTATTTGAGACAATGATCTAATTATTGGTAACATTGAAATTGTGTTGTAAAGCCCTATCTTGAAAAATAATTATATAATTGCTGTTAAAAATATACATAGATAGAGATATAACAATTTCATTCCTTTTTGGTTTTTGCCTTTCAAGTTCTATATCATGTATGAAACACTTTGGTTTTAATTCACGTTTCATAATTCTACCTCCTTTCAATTTTCTTGATTATTTTCAGTTTTGCTCATTTTTTTAGGGAAAATATTTTGGGAAATTAATATATTTGTTTGTCACTGTATATTTTTCTTTGGAATTATGCATTTTAACTGTGGCCAACAAGCTTTTAGTAACCATATGGAAAATGTTGTACTGTTACCAAATAGCCTGGAATAAAATGTTGTAATCAGCGTTTCAAAGTAGCCAAAATATATCCATTCAGTGGATCTTACCCACTGATGAGTAAATTTGAGAGATTCTGTTCTTTAATTCTAATGTGATCCTACATGGCATTTGGTCCCATAATTTATGTCTATGGTGACTTTATATGTATTCTTCAATTTACAGATTTTATTACTGATTAGGGGTGTAAATTCCAATAGTTTACTAGTGCATTAATGTCACAATGCATTACAAGGTAATTAACCAGAGCTGCCACTATAAATAGAAAAATAGTCACAGCCCTCACTATAAACTACTTCATAAAAGATCCTGAATCAGCATTCACCATTATAGTAATTTTTCTTGCTGTAAGTCTCAATAATTAAGACTTTAAAAAAATTAGCTTTATCGAGAAGGACTATTATTTTTAAACCCTTTCATTATGAAAATAACTTGTTATAATTTTGTAGTTAATTTAATGGGATTGATTATATATTTCTGTATGCAAATAAGTCCTATATGCTTTTCAGATGTATTTCCCAATTTTATATATTATAATTAGAAATGAAGGGCTAATTTGATAATTTTGTAGTGGACTTGTAAATAAGCACAATGAAGTTCTTTGGAAGGCTCATTAGGAGCTTCAATTCCAAAGGTATGTGTCCTCCCTCATCAATTCTCCTTTCTTCCCCAACCTTTATTTTGCCCCCTAACTATTCACATGAAAAACATTCTACCCAGAATTAAGTCTCTTTACAAGTCAGAATCACTCATTGAAGGTAGTTGGGCAAGACTTTGTGGTGGAAGCTGACTCAGAATCCTAAACAGTTGATTACATTATTTGACAATCAAATACAGTTGTAGCTTTGTTATTTTGTTTTTGACTTTGTTTTGTATCTTTGTTTTCCTATAGAATTTGGTGACAGCCTTAGCTGTCAAATATAGAACCTAACCCAGTTATTCTTTATCGCATAACCAGCAATCCAAGTCAGAAAAATTCCTTTTAATAACCAAAAAACGATGAACTTCTGGAAAGCATTTTCCATCTTTGTTGCTAAGATGATATCTTTATGTTCTGCTACGTAAAAATTTGACAGTTTGCAGATACACTTCACCTTCCAAAGTGGTAAACCGCTAGTAATAAAGCTGGCGGGTACAGCATTGCTTTTAATTTGGATAATATTTGTATAATCTTTCTTAAGTAGGGTCTTATAATTAATCAGAAGTCTGATGCTAAGTATAATTTATGCATTTGGTAATTGTTGGTAGTTACCATTTATACTCATGGAAAAAATTGAAAATATTTGGAGACATTTGAAAAACTACATCTATGTTTTTACTTTTTTATATAATAAACTGAGTAATATAAACATTGTTTAATTAGCACATAATCAGCAAGCTAGAATAATGCCAGGCATTAAGTTCCATGTGCAAACTGAATTACATTCAGCAAGTCCATACAATGAAAATATTTTTTTACGTTTAAAATAAACAGATGGTCCTGCCTGCTGCATCTATATTAAAAATAAGCTATAACCAAAGATTTAGCATCACAAATTAGAGATATTAACACATGACATTATCTAGCAAAATGTAAAAACATTTGGAATTGATTAAAATAAAATAGGAACAAGACATCTGGCATTCTTGCTGAGGAGTTTCCAAGCTTGTTCTTTAATATTCATAGTGGCATTTCTCTTCCTCAATAACTTATCTGGTTAGCAGACACTATATGGTAGAACATAATTCCCTAGCTTTAGCCACTCTTCACTCAAAGGCATAACAAAAAAACAGAAACTCTGCATATAGAAGAGTGCTTTAACCATGTTAAACAAACACCAGTTTCCTACAGTGGTAAATGCCAAACATCTTTGCTGTGTTTAAAGTACACTGTGAACAACTACGAGACAGAAGAAGTGAGTATAGCTTGTATTTCTAGCATCAAACATACTATTGTGATACTATGAAGTAATAACTGAATTTGGGTTGAATTTAATTGAACTTAAATATAAATTTAATAGTAAAATGAACATGTTATTCAATATTGTTAGGAATAAGTATGAGGGTTTTTTTTAAATTATGCTTTCAAATATGCATTAAGTTATTGTGTAAGAGCCAACATGTGTCTTTTGAAATAACTTAGCATACTCTTCATATATTGAAAAGAATTATTCTGGGAAGTAGTGTGATCTGGTAGTTTTTTACATTAGGTTCTTAGTCAACATATCTTGGTGGTCTCTCAGTGAGCCTGAGTGAGTGGAGAGATCAAATTTGAATTCTACTTCCTTATTGGCTCATGGAATGATATTCTTAGTGTTCAAAGGACATTAAATGCAAAGTCAACACTGTTGTGATTTGAACATTATCCTTCAGAATCGATGTGACAGGTAGCAGATCCCATGAGCATGATCCTTGACTTGAATATGATGGTTTCCCCATGGAACTGTTGCTGAAGGCGAGGGGAGGGCATGGGAATCAGGATGTCTCTAAGCAGCTCTTCAGAATTTCAGGGTTCTGCTGTCTAAAATTCACATTTCCTCCCTTCCCCAGCTCCTGCCCCACTCCTAATATTGCTACTCTAGGTTCCAGGACATACTACTTTTGGTTTTATTGAGTTTTTATTTTCATTCAGACTAAAGACTACTTTGTCTTGCTCAAAGAGAAAATATTTTGTAATTTCTAAATGTCAGAACTTTTTACATTGAGATATTGCTAGTCAGTAATAATGATAGGTAACATTTATTTGGCAAATTAACTTTAAATCATATGTTCAAACTAAAAATTATCTCTATCTGACCCCTTCTCTCCCAGTTCCCAAAGAGAGCCTATCATAATATTCTCCGGGACATTTTAATAGATACCACCATTTTGAATGGACTTGCTATGAATGCTAAATATTACTATTTAATATCTGCACAGATCCACTTAAACACTTGACATGGATTATTATTTCAATTATTTACCAACTCCATGAAGAAATTAGATTTATTATAGTAATTGTTTTTGGGGGGGGTGGCTAAGACATAGAGGGTTTTTTGTTTGTTTTTTGTTTTTGTTTTTTATCTTCATAAAGATCAGATAAGTATTTAATATTAGAGCCAGAGTCAACAGGATTCGAATTCAGGCATGTACAAAAGTTTTCTATGGCAGTTTTTCAGCTATACAAAAGGAACTTTGACTTAATTTCCAAAACTCCATACTAAAGAAAGTAATTAGTAATGAAATATATTATCAGCCATGGATGGGGCAATCTGACTATCCATAGTATAGTATAAAGAAATCCCTTACCATCTTTATTATTCATCTTAATAACACAGTGTGGCACAAAGAATTTGAACATCTAATGCTATTTATTGCCAAGTGATAAAAAAAAACTTTTTGGTGTGTCTATTATCTTCTTTTATAAAATACAAAGTCTTTATTCTACTGCTGCTCTGTTACCTTTTACTGTTTTCATAGAATATCTTACTGTTGGTCTCCAAAGAGTTATCTAAAATCATACTATAGAAAAAGAAGTCAGCCATTCTGGTAGTATTTTATATATCAATGTACTTAAATTTTATGTTTTATTTGTGATAGAATATTCTATTTTTTAAGTTTCTTCCCAATGTGGTACTATTTATATAATTACCAGAAAATAATTTACCTGTATATGAAAAATTAATGACCTTACTGCATAGAGCAGAGAGAGAGTTGGCTAATAGTTGTGTTGACTGCCACCACCAAAGCCTGGGATGGGGTGAAGAAGGAACTGACCTTGACTTCCAAATAACCGTTTCCCTGACATCTACCTGATGAATACCCATGGCTGCAAGGTTCCAGTTCCTTGGTATAGACACATGCACAGGCATGCATATCACTTAGACAATAGATTTGGAAGATAGGTTATTATAAAAATTATATCTGATAAATTTAAATTCTTTTAAATAGCATTTCCTCTTGGAGTCAATTGTCTGAGATTAGCTAAAGATCTGTTTTCTATGGATTCATTTTTATACCTGGACAGTAGGGGTTGGGACTGTTACAGATGCAACATCCACCTCCATATCACCACGTGAAGGATGAGTGGCTTATGTCCGCCACTGTGCAAAGGTATATGCTTTTGTAGGGGAAGTGCTGGTTTTGGTTATCATCCATCCTATAACACCCCAAACAACATTGGCTTCACACTAAAAGCTACTTCACCTTCTCAATACTAAGCACTGTTCTCTTTGTTCGTTATAAGTCTGATGATAGCAATTGTTTTCAGATCTTAAAAGTGCAACAAAAAACAATTTCTCTCACGAGAGCAGGTGTCGCTCTTGTGTTTGGCATCAGATTCTTCTGGGTGGAGTTACATGGCAGTGTGAAGCTTGAGTATTAATATTTACATTTAATCCTGATAACCACAGTTTGCTAACTGTATGATCGTGGACAAATCTCACAGCCAGAATAACAACCTCTTCCCCAGGATTGTTTAAGTATTAAATATTAAATATAATATGATATGTGAAAGTACTCCAATCCCTATAGAATGCTCTACAAATATTATTTAATATAATTCAGCAGCAACACTTCATTGCTGTAGTTTAAAACTCAGTGTAGGTCATGCACATTAAGATCAAGAAAATAAGTTCCCTAGGGAGTTTGCCATGTTCTTATCCTCATTAAATCCTATTGGTTTCATTATATTATAGTTTTATATGAAAATAACCATACTCTCTGTGAATGTCTATACATTTAAAATTTCAAACGTGCATCAGACAATAAAACTGTGCATCACCTTTACCCATGCTCTCCTGAAAGATAAACTTTCATTCAGTATTCAACTAATATTTTCTATGCGGTTGCATCTTAGGCATGGTTTAGACTGAAGTTAGTGGGAAAGGCTAAAAAAATGCAAAAAACAAATCCCAACTTGAAAAAAAACCCCTCTGAATTATCCATAAAATATGGTATTCCCAGCAGCAAGTTATTTCTTAATATCAGAAAATGTGAACACAAAAATACCCCAAATCTCTCTTGGGTGTAGAGATACTTATGTGATGAGTGGTGTAGGGAGACATAAAACTGAGAGAATGTTATTCCTACTGCTCCAGCCGTGTGTTCGTTGAGTAAAATGGGAAATGAAATCTCCCCCTGCAAAATCCTTTAATGTATATAGTTTAATGCAAGTGAAATTAATTATCACGTGACTACACTATAGTGAGTTACTACTATGTGTCATGCACTCTATAGGTACTGGAAGTATAGTGAGTTTCAAGAGAGAAAAGATGTTTGCCCTCATGGATTTTGCCTTGTCATGGAGGGAGCTAATCAAAAGATCAATTGTGGATTAAACAATCAAGATTATGAATAAGTTAGGATTTATGTGTGTGTGTGTGTGTATGTGTGTGCACGCGCACACACTCATACATAGAGGTAGGTGCATATATATATATATATCTTGATCATATATATGTGTGTGTGTGTGTGTGTGTGTGTGTATACACACACACAATTTTCTTGATATATATATCAATGAAAACCACTCAAGGGAGATGATTAGTGAACTGAACTATGAGGATAAGAGTGGGCTGGTCAAGTTTAAATTTAAAGGCTAGTGTAATCAAAGGTCCTCCAGCACAAAAGTCCTGGGGTGTCAATTTGTGTACTCACTAAGCAAATAACTATCAGGGTCTGTTATGTGTCAGTCTTGATGGACTTGTACAGTTTGCAAGTGTGTCTAGACTTATGTTCACATGAAGCAGCACTCCAGACAGAGGAAACAAACTATAAATCAGCAAAAATAAAAATAAATGAACAAATGGACAGAATAATTTCCGGACCATAGTGAACATGGGCGGGTACTGGGGATACAGTCAGAGTATTTAGGCAGGACTCAGATTGTATAGAGCCTTTTCAAAGGAAAAAACAAAAACAAAAACAAAAACAAAACAGAGCTAGACAGTGGAACGCAAAGTGTTAAAAACAGTTTTTTTCCAAAGAGACTATAGGACAGAATGGGCATCAACTTCGAATACAGCATAGACCAATGGGAATTTATAGCAAAGGATTAGAGTGTGTGGGGGGGAGGGGTGGGCAAGGGGTGGTGTCACTGGATAGAAAATTACTAAAATCAGGAGTGAAGAAGATTCTGGAAGCACTTGATAGGATTTTAGCTGAATACAGGGCAGAGTGATCAGATACCACCAGGGGATGGTAGGGAATGAGGAACCCAGATCACGTGAGGAGGGCAATCAGATATCCAGGGTGGGGGGTTCTGCTTAAACTGCCTTAGCAAGATGCTTGCTAAAACTGGATTTACAAGGAACTGCACAGATGGTCCTGGGAGAGGGTTTGGGCGCCTAATTGAAGTTTGGTCAAGCAAAGAATCTTTGTGAGCCTGTGGGCCACAAAAGCAGTTGGGGTTTTAAGAGCTGTGAGGCTCCCTGAAGGGTTTTTGCAGAGTAATACATAATCTGATTTCGATTTTTAAAAGGTGCCTCTAGCTACATGGAGAATGGAGAATGGCTTAGAAAAAGGTAAATCCCATCTTATTGGTGTGGCCTTTCTTTAAAATTTCACTTACAAGAGGGAATTTTTTCCCTCTTAACCACTTAAATTCTCTGAAGATTCACTTTCCTTCTTTCCCCTCCGTTTTCCACATTACTGGCCTCTCGTTAAGTGTGACTTCTTGTCTCTGCTCCAGAAGCAGCAGAAGAATTTGGAAACAGGTGAATTCAGATAGCTGTGGGACTCACTGCTAAGCCCTTTAGAAGCAAGATCTGAGGGAACACATGCCTGGATTCCAGTTCATGCCTTAGAGGTACAGTCCCTGCTGGGAGGAAGGGTACTGGCTGCTTGCAGATAACCAGAGAAAAGACTGTATCTGCTGAGTCCATAAGGATAAAAATTCTATGCCAGGGACACTGAGTATTGATCCTGTTAAAACAGGAATAGTTGTAGACATGGCTGGTGATTGTAAGGCTATTAATTTATTGGTCAGGTTAGCCTGCCTCATCTCTGGACCTGGGCAAGGCTTCGGTGTCCGTAGCTGGTATGGTGTGAACTAGAAAGAAACTGACTAAAGGATTTTTAGCTGAGGTCATAACAGATCCTTGTGTACTAAGCCCAGCAATTCCGAGCATCCTGTAGACATTGGGAAACCACAAAGGGCTTCAGGCACAGAAGACATTAATACAACTCCTGCATAGAAACCTCCACTGACTCCAGTGTTTAGGATGGATTGAGAGCAGGGAGAATTAGTCAGTTAATTCAAGAACTGGTTCTTGAGAGTGTAAACTAAAAGACATTAACAATGGGAATAAAGAAAACAGGGTGTCTTAGACACTACAGATAAAATAGAAAAAGTCTTGTTGATTGGTTGGATATGTTGAGAAAGAAAAAAAGATAATTTCCTTGATTTTTAATTTGCATCAATTTGGAAAGATACTGATACTATTCTGGAAGATGAGTAATTTCATGTTCGAACTAAAAGTTACCCATTATTAATTCTTTGAAAATAAAATAACTTGAAATATGACTGGAAATTGCTTCCTTTTAGTTTATCAGAGACATAGAAAATAATTTCAGGGGTGTCTGAGGCCTCTAGCTTTTTGTAGGTCATTGAATCAGCCCTTTTGTTACCAGATAGTTACTTCAAGATGTAATTTATTTAGAAAAGTGTGACTAGTGGATTTATGTGATACTGAGTTTGATGAAGTTCTTTTCTGGAACCTGAAAGGCATGTCTGCCAGATTTTATTTCAGTGTTAATGAATGGATAAATAAAGCCATGGCCATAGAGGGCAAACCACCTCGGGTTACCAAGTGGCCCATGCCTTTCCTTTGCTCCACAATTTTGAACAATTTTACTTCTTCATTTCAAATGCACATGCTCATTTGAGAAGGGCATCTCAGGGCATACTTGTTTGTTAGATAAAACCATTCTTGGAGACAGAGCACAGAGCTGCTGGCTGCCCTGCCAGTGCATGAAACTGTAAAAGCATGGAATACCAGCTGGAAAATGTGTTAGCCTTGCATTTCTGAGTTCTTAAAGGAAAAAGGGGGAAAAAAAGAACCCAGCATTTAAGTTTTGCTTCTATTGTTCCCCCCATTATATAAAAATGTAATGTTGGTGTCTTAAAGGAAATGGATTTTAAGAAGCACATCCTCACTTTTAAAATCTTCCCTCCAGAAAAGTGTGTGGTATTATTTTTCTTTATAAAATCTACTCTGCTAAAAATATTTTTGGATGAGTTTAAATGCCCATGAACTATTCCTCTGGAGAATTTCTTAATTGAGTACCTCACTGTGCACTTTATTGAAATGTGTACTTTGAAAACATTGGTGAACCTTGCCATCTTCCATATGGCACCAGCAACAGCCGGAGACTGGGCCTTTTCCTAAGGCCTATGCCCTTGCTACACGGATTTAGAGCAAATCCCCTGTCCTCTGTTAAACCTATCTAAGGTAGAAAGAAGAAAGAGCATAATATTTTATTGAAGCTCTAGTTTTTTCCCTTTTTCTCTTCTTCCTTATCCATTCCTATTACTCTAAAACTATCACTAGTGGTCATGTCCTTAACTTTAACAGATTTATAGGAAAAAGACTTGTTTTAAGTGAGCAGATGGGCCAGTTCTAAGACAAGCTGCTCTATTAATAAACATGCGTGGTGCTTTAACAGCAAAGGAGCCTATTTTGACATTTCTTCTGGGTGATTTGTATAGCCTATCACCATCACACCTGGTGCAGGGACAATAAATGGGCACTTAATAGTCAAGCAGTGTGTGAACCTTCCATTAAACTTCATTATGTCAGGTATAATCATCTATTACTGAATGTCAGACACTTAATTTATGACCAGTTGCCCTATGGAATTAGTGGCCGTACAAATGAATGGTCCATCCATGTCACTTTGAAGGTAAACTTCCCTCTCCTAATACTGGTCCCTTTTGTAAACACATGTAATTAACTTGACATTCCCTTTTGGGAATTTAGAATATAAGATATTTTGTTTATATTTATGAAATTTTAAAAGAGGGCAAATGTAAATTACACGTGATACAAAATTCCACGTGTTAATGAAAATATCCATTTGCAATAATAATGCAGTTCCTTAGTTTCCTTTACAATAGAATTTAAATTTGATTTCAGAAAAGTGACACTGCTCTTGGGGAGAAAACAGAACTCCCTAGAGATCTGTTGTAGAGTAGTATGCATGTAGTTAACAATGCTTTAGTACACATTTAAAACTTGAAGAAAGTAAATTTCATTTTATGTATCTTGTTACAATTATAATAATAAAATAATGTGTCTCCACTGGACAACATAAACAAGTATATATTCAACCATGTCACTATCAATAATCTTATTGCTTATTCACCACCAGAGAGATGGTGAAAAGAGAAAGAAGCTTAGATTTGGGAGAGAGGAGCCGAGTGAAATGCAGAAGAGCCAGAGTGCTTCACGAATGTTCCATAATGGCCCTTCAGGACCTTCTGGCCCTTTTCTTTGGAGTTAGGAACATACAGTCCGAGCCTCACTGTGTCTGTTTTCAGGGTTACCATTAGAGAGAGCTTCAGTTGTTGGGAAGCTCCCCGATCAAAATAACTATCTGGAAAAGTCCCTTTCAGAGTTATCTCAGGTACTGACTGACGACTGAGGCCCTTCGGACTGGGGCAATGGCGAGACCCACTCTTTGGAAAAGAAATCTCAAAAACAGTTTGCAGTCAATAAAATATTAGCCCTTCCAGATTAGGGGGAAAAAACCTGAATGTTGAAGACCAGAAAATATCAATAAACTGATAATAGAATTGGATGGTGTGTCAATGAATCTATATTAGTACCAACTCCATCTTAGGATTGTCTTACCATTTGAAAGGCTGGAGCTACCAACAAGATGGCAGTGCCTATGTCATAGTGTTACGGACCTTCAGGCTTCCACCCAGTTTTCCCTTTCAGTGTGATGCATAGTATTACTCACACTGGAAACACGGTGGTAGATTATTAACTTTTTCAACGGAGTGGTAAACTTAAAGAAGCCATGCATTTTGGAAGGGATATTTTACACAACTAAAAAATGTCATCAAGGAGAAATAAGGCCTAGATGATAGCAGGGGAAAACAGGGAGTTATTCCTAATATCCTAAAGAATTAAAAAGCTCTCATACTGTTAAAGAATTCAGCTGCAAAGTCTCACTATATGGATACATTTGTAATTGGCACAGACAGAGCTATCTCTGATTTCTTCTCTGTGTAGACACCAGTGGCCAATAGACACCCTAGTACATAGAATGGTCTATTGACTTGAATGACTGGAAAGTCCCATTAAGGTACTCATGTTTTAGTAGGTAATCTTTTAATGATGAATATAAATAATATTAAGGTTTATTGGGTGAAAACTCATGCTAAGGTGACTTAGAATGATTCTGGCTGGGACACTTCAGGGTGCAGGCTCCCCAGTGAACTGATGGAGACTGCTGCCTTCTACAGATCTGAACCCCTGGGCAAGTGTAACCAGAAGCCCAGGGGAGCTGGCAGCAAGGCTCAGTTGGCTGGCAACATATTCCAAAACCTGCAGAGGAAGCTTCAGGGAGAAGTTCAAACACTAGACAGCTGACAGGACCTCAGTGCCTTTCTAAGCCACCAGACTGGTGCTTGGCAGGGACCTCTGGTAATTTACTGTCCCTTTCCTGTTGTCGTTTGCATATTTTTCTCACATCTTCATTGGATTTGCCACATAAAAAAAATCTAGCTTGATCATTTGGACCTTATTGGAAAACCTGGTTTTATACTCTCTTGATTAGTTCAGAATCATTGTATCTCTCACCTTTCTAACCATCGGGTTTGTGTAGAGCCACATGTTTGTCGATGGTACCCTGCAGGCAAGATAGTGAGTGTTTTTTTCAGGCAAAATAAAACCCATTAAAAACCATCGCTATCTGAAAATAAGAAGAAAAAATATATATTTATTTTATCTTTATCCTCAAATTTATTTTATTTTTGCCAGTTATGCCAAAACTGACTTGAGAATAAGCTATAGCATATTGCATAAGTGGTAGGAAAAAGATGGGCCGCACTGGATTTTTATGCAAAATAATTAGCATAATTCTTGCAAGGGCACTTGGTTCATACTACAATTTAAAAAATGTGCAAAGGTGAACACTTTGCCTTTTTGTTTCCAGCCCTATTTATAGTGTTTAAAGACCACATTAGTAACTAGCTGCAGTTATCTTACACACTGAAATTGGGCTTAACCTCTGCTAAGGAACAAAGCAAATTCAGGAAAATATACTTTAAAATATTTTGAATCTTTGTAAAGAAAAGAAAATGTTAATGAAAGTAATTTTAAAAAATTTAATGAAATAACACATGGTAGAAAATAGTAATTTATAAATTTATAAACAGTAATGTATAAATTTATAATCGCAACATTGAGGAAGCCCATGGTCTAATTATAATTTATTCAGGGTATGTACCATCACAATCAAAAGACTATAAATAATGGTATTTACAAATCTTACTTTGAACACTAATCATTTAATAAATGTCAAATTTAATAAAAAA
Source organism: Phyllostomus discolor (assembly GCF_004126475.2). NCBI lineage: Eukaryota > Metazoa > Chordata > Mammalia > Chiroptera > Phyllostomidae > Phyllostomus > Phyllostomus discolor. The sequence goes on from NC_040903.2 coordinate 37,726,153, forward strand.
ATTTGAGATATAGCACCTATTTTAAGCTCTAGGGCAACAAAAATGTAAATTGCTTTCAGTTCAGTAGGAATAAAATAATTCCAAAATGTAAGCAGCTCCCTTTTTCCTCTTGGGTATAATTAGAACCATTATTAAATCAGATCCATTAAACAGCTGGGAATTTGAGAACAATAATTAGATTCATTTCCAGAAACTGAAGGATATCCAATCTAAAGAAAAATGCTATGTGGTCTCCCCTCCCCCCTTACCCTCCGGAGACAGCTTCCAAGACTCCCAGTGGACCTCTGAAGCTGCAGACAGTACTGATTTTTGTATGTGCTATATTTTTTCTTATGCACATGCACCTATGATAAAATTTAATTTATAAATAGGCAATTCCACAGATAGAAGATTCTTTGTTGCCATAGATCTCAGCAACCTCAGCATAAATTTGTTTTTCTTTCCTTAAGTTGAAAACTTTCACCTTTTCACTTAAAAGAAGCACTTTACGGCTTCTCTTCAGCATCTCCAGCACCACTACTCTTGTGCTTTGTGGCCATTAGTGGGTGCAATAGCGGTTACTTGAACAAGAGCACTGTGATCCTAGGACAGTTGATCTGAAAACCTAGAGAGAGCTATAAGTGGCTGAGGGGTATGTGGTACCTACCCCCCGACACACACACACAGTTCCTGGGTGGGACTTCGTGGGTTGGCACAAGACCTCATCATGCCACTGGAAATGGCACACAACTTAAAACTTTTGAATAATTTATTTCTGGAATTTTCCATTTAATATTTGAGACTGGTTGACTAAAGGTAACTGAAACCATGGAAGCTAAACTGTAGATAAGAGGGGGAGGGGAGACTACTGTCAATTTTTCACAATTCACGCTTTCAGTTTATTCCTTTCATATTTTTCACATAAGTTGTGACTTAATCTCTTCATTTTCTAAACTAGAAAAACTATTACACTAAAACTCCCAATTCTATGATAACTTAGAAAAAGATTCTATAACTGGGTTCCTAGTAAACTGTGTAAACTCATTATTGTGTGCACTGTTGAGTAACATTTGCAATGCAAATAATTGAAACCTGGCAGTCATTAAAGTCTAAAAGCCAAGTGGAAACAATTTAAGTGCACTGTTTCCTTTATAAAATTCACTAGAGTTTGTTTTTTTTCTTGTGGGGGTCTGTAATTTAGAGTAGATAGTGTTAAATTATTGATATGGAACTTATAGTCTCTTGTTAATTTTCCCAATCAAATTTGAATGTGTGATATTCAGGACATTGTGCATTTCTAAAACTATGTGAATTTGAAGTATCCTAATTTCAAATCAAGAGATCTGTAAAACCCAAATGTCTTCCTTATGCTAACATTTTCCCTTGAATAAAATATTATTCATGAGCACTTATTATAGCACTTATTAACATTTCATTTTTAAAATAACTGTATTTAGCATGAAACAAATTTACTTCTGTTGAACTTTTTAATATTGAAAGAAATTGGTAAACTATTTCCATTTGTTCTATCACATGAAATCTTTGCCTTTATAAACATGTAATTTAAAATACGACTTTTACTCAGTGTCTATCCAACTGTAACTGTAGGAGTAAGCCTGAATAAAGGAAGGAAAATAAAAATCTAAGATTTAGGAAATATCATTAAAAATGTCGGCAAATAAAATATAATAAAATAAATAAAATAAAAACAAGAAAGGTTACCACTGACTGAATGGCAGTTTTAAGCCTAATACACTGTTTGGTGCTTCACATAGGTTATTTCTAATTCTCATGAAAACTTGGGAAGGTAGGTATCTTTATCCTCATTATAGATCCTTATCTGAGGCTTAGAGAAGAGGTAGCTCATCCAGAGTTATGCAGCTATCAAGTGCTAGAGCTAGGACCCTGAAACAGATTCTAAACAGTAACTATGCTTCTATAGTCAGTAAATGATGTAACAGTGGAGAAATAGTAGCATCTCTTAGAAAACAACTTTAAAAATCACAATTACCATAGCCTTCTAGGAAGAAAAGATCACATGTTGTTATTGGTGAATAAACTTTGTTTCCCAGAGATAGAGTTGGGGGGAGGCATTGCATTATTATTTTAAAGGTAATGAAATGGATTGAATTCTATTTGTCATTATGTCTATATGTAGTTAGGAGTAAGCTTTAGAATTGTATTTTGTTGTTATTTTCAAAGATTTTTGTTGTTCTTTCTCATCAAACTCTCATTGGTATGGGTCGCATTACCCAAACTCCAATCTGTGACTAAATGTAAACAGCATTGCAATAATATTTAGTAATAATTACACTTGTTGGGTTCTATCACAGAGGGGAAAGAGGAAGAAATGTTTATGAACCACTTTGGCCATCTTATTATTCATAAAGAGAAATATCAAATTTAAAATCAAGAAACCTCATGTTTTAGTTTCAGAAAAATGCAGAGCTATTTTAAAGATGTGTTTATAGTGGTTTAAAATTACTTACCAGAAGCAATATGAACCTAGTTCTATAAAAAGGAAACGAAAATAAACAGGAAAATTTTTTATGAGGTTTCTCAAGGTAGTTAAGCATTTGTCTTATTTAGGATTCTATTTAGTATAAGGTTGTCAAGTAGGTAAATTCAAGACCATTCTTCTCTTTGTTGAAGCTTCACATTTGTTTGTATGAATATATGAAAACTATATAAGAACATTACAAATGAGTTGCTTTTGTGGGGGCAGAAAAAATTTTTTCCTATCCTTCTAGGTTCTTTCAGCTGTTCTAATAATTAAATCAACATGAAATAAATCAACAATAGGAAATAAGCAACTTCAATTACATACATACATATATACAGGAGTCCCACATGTGTGAGGGAGTCAGAGACTCAATACATGAGATGTGCAGAGACATAAAGGTAAAATGAGGTACACCTGATATTCTTATCCGAGGAATGAAGTAAGAGCCCCGAGGCTGAAGAGGGGCAGACAGTAATTTACAGGGTGATAAGAAGAGCAGGTGTTCAGTAATTAGATGTTTGCCCTGACACATAGGTAGGTCATAAAAACGTTATTTCTGGTAATACATCTTCCTGTGGGTAAGGCCTCCAAGTTAGAGTCTTCTGGGTAGTTAGGGGAGGGGCAGGAGTTCTCCTGCATTCACAGGGTCTCGATTGCCTTCAGCTCAAAACAATCCACAGGCCAAGGTGGTGCACTTTCAGGAAGCCTGTTCCGAACCCATTAATTTTGGTTAAATATAGATATTTCATGTATAACTATGTGTGTAACATCTTACTGTAGAAAAATTGAAGAATCAACAACTTTGTTGTATCAGTGAGTGGAGTTTTATCACATGAAACTGTAATAACTTCTTCAGTTGAAAGTTAAAAAAAAGAGGTGTGTGCCTTTCACGTTTAAGAAAAGGTCTGAAGATGCTGATTTATTTAATTTTTTTCTCTTTGTTGTATTTAATTGTGAACGAGATAAAGAGATTGGTTCAACTTAATGAGAACTAAAGGCTCTTTGTATACCTTCACTCATTTGTTTGTCTAACTGCCGAGAGCAGATGAAATTGATCTTTTAAGAAATCTGAATTGAATGCTAGTAAACTAACACACAAGTGATCTTCAGAATCCTAGAGAGTTGTGTTGGTAGAGTGACTTCTGCTAAAGAAACTTGATAGGTAGGGTGGAGTGGTGAAATGAAAAAAAAAAGGAGGAGGGTGTTTGTTGGAGTACTTAAACCTATCTACTGCTGCTTTATGTAGTAGATTTAAAATGTGTTCCTAGTCATGTTTTTCTGTGTTTTTATATATGAGGAAGGACCCCAAAACTGAAGTTATTTATCAAAAATTGTGTATTTATTCTTGCATGTTTATACTTCAGTCACCTTCAAAGTACTCTCCATTTGATGCAATACATCTATTGAAATATTTTTTCCACTGCTCAAAACAGTTTTTGAACTCATCAATTTTGATTCAGTTTTGATGCATCTGTAACCCTTTGCCATAGTGGCAAAACATTTTCCTTTGAGGACTTTTTTCATCCAGGGAAACAAAAAAAGTCACTCGGGGCAAGACCAGGAGAATAGGGAAGGTGAGGTACAGAAGTCATACTGTTTGTTTTTGGTCAAAAACTACTAAACATTCAGTATGATGTGAGCAGGTGTGCTCATAAATCACCCATCATGAAATGGTCAAACACATTGCAAGGGTGTAAAAAAATTCACTGAAGCCAAACTCAGCCTCTTACAACGACACCAGCTGGTACACTAATGCTGATGTGTTCCTAGAATACACACCTAATGGGGGAAGCTTTTACTACAGGAGGCCTTCCCTACAGAAATCAATTTCATTTTGGGGAGTCCCCCTCATAACTACAAAGTTTATAATCATATTGTGATTCTTGAATTAATTGACAGGAAAATAAATTCATGTAGTAATTTTTTTCTGTTTGTTATAACTTATGAGATCCTTTCCTTCCTTTTAATTGGTTAGTTGTTTTTTATTTAGTTTTGAGTTTTGGAGATAAGACATATGAAAAACTAGTCTGAAAAAAAAAGGCAAATCCAGGGTTTCAGGTGATGGAATAGAATGATATTACCTTTTGTATTTAAGGAATTAACAATTAACAAGTTTGTGTCTTTAATTTTCACAAAATACACATTAAGTGCTATAAAAATCCTATTTGCATATAAGAAAACAGAAGCTCTAACATTTCATGACTGGCAATAACACATTTTGAGTGTATCCTTTGTGAATCTAAGCCCAAGTTCAAGTTCCAAAAATCCATCAGCATCTCTATATGTACTACTGTCTTTAAGTGGTCAAACACTACTGAAATTCTCTATTTTTGCTTTTCTCTTTTTAAGTGTTTATTTTACTAGTTATTGTGATACTGGCTTTGGGATGTTATAATAAATGTGTTTCTTGTTTTCTGTTTGTTTAGTCATCTTGGTGCTCTCTCTTAAAACGAGACTTTTTTCCTTAAAAGAATGAGCCAGATACTTTTGGAAACAGCCAATGTTTATGAGTTTGCATCTGGATTTGGAAGGAAAGGGTTAAAAGAATTGCCTTTGTTTCCGGAGTATCTATCTTAATATGCTACTGAGGGAAAAGTTTCCTTTTTAGTGAAAGAAGAGATTGTTTTTTGCTTCTTGTTTCAGCTCTTTGTCTTTTAGAAATTGTTTCCTTTTCCCACCCCTTCTTTTCTATTCAAAGTCTGATAAATAATTCCTCCCTGAACTTCCTCTAATCTCAAGTAAGAGTGATAATTAAATCCAGCTGTACTTTTCCAGTGTATACTAAAAATTTGCATCGCGTAGGTTTTAAAATCAGATACTCCACATTTTCATAAAAGACATCCCATTCAAAGACAAACTATTAGATAGTCTCCTCTTACTCTTTTCTTGCCTTCCCTGCACTAGTCTGTCTCCTTTTTTCCTCCTCTTTTGACTAAACAAAAACAATCACCACAACAGTGAAAATCCTAGTTCACACTGTAAACACTGGGAAACTCACATTATCATAATCCTTAGCCAAAAATTGCCTAAAAAGTTGTCGATTACCACAGGTTTCCAACAAGCTGGAGGCTCACTTATGTACTTGCATAAAAATTATTTCGTTTTTAAAATTTTCCATATACATGCTTAGGCTCACAAATATTCTCAGGTGATTTTCAAGTCAAAACCACAACAGCATGTTGTTTTTAAGGAAGTTCTTTTTGAATTTTCTATTCTCCACACCTTCTCATCTACACACTTATTGACCAAAATGAGAAAAAGGTGTTCAAGAAGACAGAACAGGTTTGTTTCAAAGAAGGACAGATTCTCTCTGAGGAGAAAAAGGAAAACAACCATGAAATAATTTCAAAATCATGGATAGAAAAAAATTTCTTGGACAGAATAAAAAAAATGCTTATTGTGAGGAAAGTAATTTCCACGCTGAATAACTGAATGAATAGTGAAATAGTTTGTACCTGTCTAGTATTCTCTTGAAAGTTTTGAGTTCCTTGCTCCCTGAATTTTACTCTTACCTTTGTACTCATTGTTGTTATAATCCATACTTCCACTGAGTGAGGGAGAGGGCATGGAAAGAGGCCAGCATGCATAGCCTGAAATTTGGCTTTAGTTGCCCATAGTAAGAGCCAGCAAAGTTGACATGTGGGTATTTTGCAATCATTTGTTTAATTAGCTGAAACTCCTAAGGGAAAATTTTATGAAATGGCAAACTCCCAAAACCTAACTTAAATTTGTTTGTCTATGTATGACAGAATTTCATAATACAGAGATTTTTAAAAGGTACTAGTGAATAAAACTCTCTACAGTCTAAACCTTCTAGTACCAAAAGCAATATCTTACTGAGAAATGAGAAAGTAAATTATATAGGTTTAAAATATTCTTCATATGAGGAAACCAATGTAAATGTTTTCAGATGACTAAGAAAATCATATTTTGGCTATGAAGATATTTTTACACCCTCTGTTTCCCTCCCTTCTTGTTTCCTGTGGATTTTTCTACAGAGCTAAGTGTATAATCAACTTTACATTCTGTTCTCATCTAAGGTGTTTTTTAATCTAAGATATTTGCTTTTAGAACAACTAAAGAGGTATCTCTAAAGCCTACAGTATCTTCATCATTCTGCTTTAGTGCTTTCAGGGTTTAGATTTAGGTAACTGGTTGACTAAAAGACCAGCGAGCTAGGTTTTCCTTTGCATTTGGCTACATGGGTGCAAAAACATCTGTGCACCGTGAGTCATCTTCCCATGGGAGAGAAAAAGCATCTGGCCGAAGAACCATCTTCTCAGGTGCTCTTGTTTTTTTAAAAATAATTATTCACTGTATCATTTTTAAAAATCAAAATGTTATTAATGTATAGATTCCAGATGAATGAAATCAATCAATTTTGTCATAATCCTGAAACAGAAGTATGACTCCATATAAACTCTACTTGAAAGCAATTTGTGTTTTATATGAAGCTGTATCATTTGCTGTTTCCAATAGCTGATGACCTCAGTATAATTTTCTTAAAAAGATCAGCTGAATGGATGTAGTCATGAATGCATGCAGTCTGCTCTGGAGACGTAGTTTATATGTTGGAGATTGGAAACAGGTGTCCCAGCATTGGTTTTATAAGGGTGGTTACAAATTGCCTGCAGTAGTAAATTATGAGGAAACACATGTAAGAAAAGAAAAAGGCTAACTGAGAAATCTTAGGATTATTAACTCATCTATACAAGTACTGAGTGACTCAAGTGGAAAAGGGAATCAGAACACCAGGAGATCAAATATTTCAAAACGAGGGTCTGGTTGGGAAGGGTGTGATAGCACAGAGGCAGAGAAATGGAGACAGATGTATTTATCATGCTGTAAAAGTATTAATTTCCTTCACTCTTAGAAATTGGGTCAGGTTGATGTCATTTCTAAATGTGTAGATATAAACTTATAGATACGCAAAATCATGTAGTGGAGACAAGCAGACACCCACTGTAAACTGTTAGCACTTTCCTTTTTCAGTGGTAGAGAGTTCATTTCTAGCTGGACTCTTGCTACAGGGAATCAAGAGATTTTTCTCTTGTAGCTAAGGTATGTCTTAGCCAACAATACAGAAAGAGAGAGGTGCTGTGTGCAACTTCTAGGAGCTGTTCTTGAATTAAGGTGGCATTCTTCTTGTCTTTTTTTTTATTATTGTGCTGACTGGCTGTCATATGTGCCATTATATAAGCTCACAAAGTAGACCTTGTGCATTAAAGAAAGGAAAGGACATGACAGAAGATGCCTGATTCCGTACTAGCCCAGAAACCTGTTTTCTCTTGAGAGAGAAATCAAAGGACCTCTTGAATTAGCCATTATTATGTTGGATTTTCTGTCGCTAACAGCTAAACATCCTATCATACTCTCACATAAGATCCACTAATAACGTCACTGTGGACTGTGCCTGTATTACATTCATGAGAGTCTCTGCCTCTCCAAACTGCAGAAAATTGTTAAAATTAATTTGTTTGCGTTTCTCTTCCATCTTTGCTTTCTTATGTTTTTCTGTGCTAGTTTTATTGTAGCAACTATTATCAGTAAAACAAAAATAACAAAGATTTCAGAACAAATAATTAAAGTCTATATATTTACTTTTTTCTCTCTGTAAATGGGGAAAACCCTGGCTGACAGTGAAAAATGTCAATAAATGCAGTGTCGTAGTTTGGACCCCATGCCATTGATGGAGGCTTCATACCCATTCCAACTGCCCTTGCTTTTTGCACATCCTCATCTTTTGATGGTGCGATTCCAGGGAGTCAAACTACATCGCTGCCTTTGGACTGTTTTCTCTCCCTTCTCTCACCACATCCCTCATTTTCTTCTGCTGTTATGTATCTATATCTCTAACACTGAACCACATCCTGTGCAGTTATTTTTTATGTGTCAGTCAGAAACAACTGAACTATTCATCCTACAGGGCATCTGTGTGTCTAAAGGGCATATAGTAGCTATTCATTAAATATTAGGAAAGGAAAAAGGGACTTTTTTTACAGTAAGCCAACTCCCCTGTTTATATTTATTTTTTAAATTTTGTGTGGATAAGTACAGTCATCAAATATATTCCTAGTATGTACAATAAACTTCTTCATTACTGTGTGTTTTGATAGATATGTTTTGCATTTTAATTTTCTGTGAGGCATGGAATATCTTGAATCCCCCTTACCTATTATTTTTAGACTCATTTTTTAGATTTTATTTATTTATTTTTAGACAGAGGGGAAGGTAGGGAGAAAGAGAGGGAGAGAAACATCGATTGGTTCCCTCTTGTATGCCCCTCCCCCCAAACCAGGTACCTGGTCCACAACCCAGGCATGTGCCCTGACTGGGAATCGAACCGGCAACCTGTCAGTTCACAGTCCAGCACTCAGTCCACTGAGCTACACCAGCCACGGCTATTTTTCAGACTATCTCTTAAGAAACTACTCATGACTAGTGGTCAGATCTCCATTATACATTTTTTTCTTCTCTTTTATTAGCAATTATCACTCTGTACTGTGCTATGTAAAATAGTTCATGAAAAAAAACTGTCCACATCAATAAATATTTTTCTATAATATTATTAATGTTGGTATAGTATTTCATTTGTATGAGTATAGGTAGTATATTAAATCAATCTTTATGAGATACTTAGGATAATTCCAACTAGTTCATATTACAAATAACACTGCAGTGAACAGTCTCATAAGTTGTGTGATTATATTTTTGGTACATACCTATATTGTGTTCTTAGAATAAATTCCTGGGTAAGGGAATTTCTAAATTAAAGATTAAGCAAAATGCTGTAACATCTTTTTAAATGTTCATTAACAATTGTACTACAGAAATATTACACCAATCTACCATCTCAGCAGCAGTATATGGGGTGGGGGCAGGGCTCTCCCCCAAACCTCATCAACTCTGTAGAGCCATTGAAAAAGTTTGCCAAGTTAAAGAGAAAGTGTGTATGAGTGTGTGTGTGTGACATGAAAGTAGATGTTACACTTTGTGTATGAAGAATCAGCACACTTTCGTCATAGAATTTTGTTGCCTAAAAGTCCCAAACAAGGAATTTATGTTAAACTAAAATAATTGATAATATTTAACTAGTGATAGAAGGGCAGACTATTTCTAAATCATATATCTAAAATTTTATCTTATGAGCCATAGTCTGATTTTTGGTTACTGTTATTGAACAAAAGGGTGGGGTTGGCTTCCTGCTGCCATGAAAGCCAAACTCGTGAGGCAGTTGCTAGTGAAACAAGAAAAAGGGTTTATATGATCTGGGAGAATGGTGGACTCCTCGTCTCAAAGCCCATCTGCTGAGCAAAACCATAGAAAAGCCAGTGTCCAGAGCTCCTGCTCCAAAGTCAAGCAAAGTCTTTTGAAGCCGACGGGCAGCTGCCAACCTGTCATTTAGGTGGCTTAGCTTGTTCCAACAGCTGTGCATTTCAGGCTCCCTTCTGGGGGGCTGCATGTGGAACCTGGGCAGCCATGGGCCACATGGCTGCTAGGGTTGAAAGGTGGTATAGTCCTGGGCTGGAGAGTGTGCAAACACAGGCAAATGTATTACCAGATAGGCAAGAGGGTAAGAGAGGCTTGCTTCTGGAGGCCATAGGCCGCATGGCCATGGGGAAAACAGACCAGTGCACTGGTACATACAGGTCCCAGCAGTGAGCCACAAGCAAGAGAGAGAGTTTTTTGTTCCCCCTGGATTTTGACTTGGGTGTGGGGCAGGCCAGGGGCTATCTCAAAATAACTAATCAGCTTCTCAAGATTGCAGGTGGGTCTACCTCCCAACCAATTCCTTCTTTCCCCAGGCTATACTGAGAGGTCGTTTTGGTGCAGCATGTCCCCTGTCACCATTTTCACCTCTATGGTACATATGCTTGCTTCCTCCTGGTGTCACTCCCAGTCTGGTGCCAAAGCTGGGAGAGCTTTTTTCTCTATCCAGTTATCTTGCTCACCTTGCATGTGCTCAATGTAAGAATCTCCCCCTGCCACCCTCTTGGCTGCTTGGAGAGACTGCCCTCACCCTTCAACTCCATGCCTCCCAGGCCCTAGTTCCTACATGCAGTGACTTGCCCACACTCAAGGCCCACCAACAGAGAGCAACTCATCCAAAGGCCTAAGCAGAGGAACTCTGGAAACTCTGCATGGCTTCTCAGGCAGCACCAGGGCAGGCCTCAGTGGGAAGGGCCAGGCATCTGCAGGCAGCAGCAGGGAGACAGCGGCAGGGGTGGGGAGGCCACAAGGCACGTGCATGGTTACCCAGGTAGTGCGGCCTCATGCCCTGGTGGAAGTGCATACTGGCATTGTGCTGTAAAACTCAATGTCCTCACCATGACCTTGGGCAGTTTTGAAAACTTTCTTTAACTGGTTTCATGCCCTTAGTACTCGGAAACTCCAACTTCCAGTAACATAATGAGATATAATAATTTTTACTTTTAAGGCTGAAGACATGTATCATGAGCCCCAGCTCCCTAGGGCTGCTGCAACTAAGCACTACATATTTTAATGGCTGCAAACAACATAAATTTATTCTGTGCATAGCTTTGGAGCCTAAAGTCCAAAATTCAAGATGCCAGCTGACCAGTGATGTTTCCAGAGCCTGTAGAAGAAGATCCTTCCTTGCCTCTTTAAGCTTCCGGTAGCCCAGGAGTTGGTTGGGTTGAGGCAGCATAATTTCAATCTCTGACCCCACCCTTCACATGGCTGTCTTCTCTCCATGTGTTTCCATGTCAGGACACTAATCACATTGGACTGAGTGCCCGGCCTACTCTGGTATGACCCCATGTTAATTGACTGTATCTGCAAAGATCTTATTTCTAAGTAAGGCCACATTTACAGGTACCAAGATTAGGACTTCACCCAAGCTCTTTCTGGAGGACACATTTCTACCCATAACCCCTTGTATCTTAAATTTTAATAAAAAATTATAATGTTTTTAGTAATGAGAGAATAGTAGTTCTTACTTGTAGGTTAATAATTTTCATACTATTACCTGATGCAAAGAGATGTTAATTGAATGAGGCTTAAATTTCTAAAAGGCTTAATTCAGCATTCTATGACCAATGTCTTTTCCAGAATCTTCTTATATACAAATACATAACAGCAAAATGAAAATCCATTGAGGATTTTCTGAGACATGCTATTGATGTGACAGGTGTCTCATTCACAGCAGAAGGCAGTGAAGAAAGTTCCAGCTCATTCAGATCTCAGTCCATTACAGTGTTTACAGAAGTGCTTTATGAAACTGCCTAAAATATTTCAGAATAACTGAACCAACTCACATAAATAGGAAGTATATGCATTTAACAAGTTCAGATTTTAGCAATACACATTTAAGACATGATAAGAATAACCAGTTTTCTTCTAGTGAAATGTCTTAGCTACTGTTGTAAAATAATTATTTATTTTAAACTGGCACAATTTGTTTTCCCCTGCTTTAAGTTCTATTGACCCTTTTCTCTTTATACTTTTTTCTCCCAGGAACCTACTATGGAATGTCACTTTCTTTTCCTTAAGTCCCTTTCTGTTGTTTGTATAAATTCCAGTGTCCTTATAAAGATGCTCCAATTCACTTAAATCCAACGATATTTTAGCACTACACTGCCAAGCATTTGCCTCCTTAGGGCCCAGACTTCTAAGTGTTGTGTGCTGTCTTTATAACCCAGCTTCATTTAGTGCTGAAGCTCTCTGTTTCATTAGGATGGCTTCCAATCAGTTTTCTGCTTCTCTGTGAAAATAGGAATCTTTTTTAAAGATTTTATTTGTTTATTTTTAGAGAGAGGAAAAGGGAAGGAAAAAGAGAGGGGGAGAAACATCAATGTGCGGTTGCCTCTCATGTGCCCCATACTGGGGACCTGGCCCACAACCCAGGCATGTGCCCTGACTGGGAAACAAATGGGTGATGCTTTGGTTCTCAGGCCAGCACTCAATCCATTGAGCAACACCAGCCAGGGCAAAAATAGGCATATTTTGTATAGTTTTTGTGAGATGTGGTTCAACAAATGCCACCTTCTTTCATTGGGTACAAACTGACATATCTTAACTCTTGCTCTGTAACCCCATTAAACATTCTGCAGCATTTTGAGGGGTCTTTTTATCCATTTTATATGGAAGTTGCATGTAAGCTTTACAAACAGTTCTGCACCTTCTGTTCCTCATCTCTGATTTCAATTGTCTTTAGTTTAAATTTCGAGTTCTTTCTTACAAATATTATACTCAGTTAATATCTAAATGCCAGCTGCAACTTTATTTCTTACAAACAAAGAGAAAATTCAATCAACATAACCAAACACATTTAGTTTATTCCTAATTTGAGGACTGCTTAAAATATTTTCATATTTCAGTAAACACTGCCGTGGGTATTTTAGGTATAAAAACATTACATGTAAACAGAATGCTTTGGTAAAAACAGATTGATTTGAAAAATATTCAGTTGATTTATATGACATAATATCTAGCATATTCAGGCAGGTTTTCAACGTAATTTAATTTTTCTTATTTCTCCTCTTGTGGACATCAGAATCTTTATTCCTAATAGGTATGTAGTAGCACCCATTGATTCAGGTGTTGATAAAAAACAATAACTAGAGGAATTCTTTGACTCAGAACATTGTGGTGGTCAGTCCACATTTTCTTATTATTTATTGAACCCGTACCATGGGCCATGTGCTCTCTGCTAAGCACCTTATGTTTTTAACTCCTTTTATCCTCACAATAGATTTGACTTATTTATTTTATTTTAAAAGTATAGATATTGAATCTTAGGTAAATTAAATAATTGAATTTCTTACCCTAATTTTAAATGCTATTATCCCACTTCCTACATGCCGATAATCGATAATCGGTGAAATAAAGAGAGCAGAGTGGGTTCTCCTGTCAGAATTCAGTTTCTATCACTGTTCTTAGTGAGATAATGAAGGAAACTTGAGTAACTGAGGGGATAGTCTGATCCATTTTAGATCCCTTTGCCTGATTTTGTTCTAGGCCACAGTTTCAGATCGTGCAGGGAAATCATATTGTTAACGGCACATAAAATGTAAACATAAAAATACTAGTTCTCTGGGATCTCTCTAGACAGCATTTTCTTTGCAGCATTTTACACTTAAAATAGATACTGTATTTGGACAGTGCTATTACTTCTTAACAGCATCAAATACCTTCCATGTTACATAGGATTGTGTTTAAGTGGGAATTTAAATACAGAAGGAAACTCTAAAAATGTTTGTCAATATGCTATTTAGATAGTATCATCCATTCAACAAACAGGAAAAGCCAAAATATAATTTTAGATAGAGCAAGCCTCCTAATTATGAAAGTACAAGAAGTATGCCAAATGGCATGTTTTTAAATTTTAATCTTTATTATAATTTTTCCATTGTCATTTAGTCACCTTACACCCATCTCCCCCAGCGATCACCAATGGCATTTTTAATTATTCAATAATTGAAATTTGAATTAAATGCTTTATATCTGTTATTCTGAAATGTGTAATTTTATCTTATCTACTATTTTATCACATATTATTTTAATACCCAATATTTATCTGTTTCTTTTTAAGTATAGTTATTTAACCAAAGTCATGTTATGCTAAAAAATTATGAAAATCTTTAGCGGTAATTTAGTTGAACAAAGACGTAAAGCTCAGAAAGGGAAATGTATTTATTTCAAGAGCATTTATTAGGTACCTGTAATGTGAATAACAAATTGAGATTCTTGGTTCAATGCATTTCAGTGTCAGTTTTAGAGGACAGTTACTACAGAGTATCTTGGGTAGAGATTTTTGAGGACTTTCTCTCTGGACTAGTGTTTCCAGAAATAATGTATTAAAGTTATTTCGTTCATTTTGAGATAGTCCCTTCCCATGACATGTGAAACTGTTTGTGTTATTGGCATAACATAATGAATGCAATGGTTTACTTTTTTAAATCTTGAAAGACATTCTGAACATGCAATAGTAAATAAAGACTTGTTTTGCTATACAAGTAGAAAAAAGAATGGAAGAGCTTTTAGTTTGCCCAAAACTGATTATGTAGTTATGCATATGTTTATGGAGGAAAAAGTCATAGCTAGAATATATAATGTTAGTATATAACTTTTTCCAAAGCAATTTAAATTTTAGATGTGGAAGTTTATATGTTGGGAGGCCCCCCAGGGTGAAAAACAACAAATTTGAGGGTGGCCATATTACTGTGTTTCCATTTACTTGTTAAGAGAGTTTTTTGAAATATTAAAAAAGAAAAAAAAACTTGTTTTGGTTTCTCTAAATTCTGCTTAGTTAACACTGATGTTATACTGATGCATTATATGGTATAATTTTTTTAAACTGTTTTTAGAGTGCAGATGTCATGGTTTATTTGGTCTGTTCATTGCATTTACTTAGACTTTTAAAAATTAAATATGGAAAAATCTTTATGAGTCAAATCTCAACATGTGTGGAATTACCAGGTAGATAGTTTTGCTCAAAGAAGAATTCTGTTTTAGAGCTCAGTTTCTTACTTTTTTAAAACACATATAACTCCCTCTTTTTGGCATCACCAGCTTCAGGCTGTAGAAGAGAGAAGCTTATTTTGTGCCCCAGAGGAGTGTCCCTACCAGCAGTTCATCCTTCTGTGATCTCCTATTGTTATTTAGCAGAAAGCCTACAGCAGGGGTATCAAACTCATTTTCACCGGGGGTCACATCAGCCTTGCAGTTGCCTTCAAAGGGCAGAAATAATTTTAGGGCTGCATAAATGTAACTACTCCTTAACTGTTAAGGAGTTGAAATTAAATGTGGCCCTTTGAGGGCAACCATGAGGCTGATGTGGCCCCCAGTGAAAATGAGCTTGACATCCCTGGTCTATAGTCAGAACACTCCAGGGCGAGATTTAATAAGCTAGTGTTCATTGATTTCCCTGAGCAATGAAAATATCTTAAAGAAACATAAATGTGGAGAATAAAGTAAACCAGTATCACCTTCAGGGTGTGGTGGGCATCACATGCAGATTCATAATAGTAACCTGGGATGCATTTGCTGTGGCCCATCTCTGTCTGAGACTCTGGTTATTTAGTCTGGTGGTGGTGAAACAGAATTTGCATTGATAAGCAAATTAAGGAAATTTTGATAATTGTAGCCCTTTTATTTCCTGATGTGAATGTTGCCTCTATTAGTGACAGTTTGTGTTACTACTGTTTATTAAATGCGCTATGTGCTAGGCAACACTGTGTACACTTTATAAAGTACTATTTTTATAGACTTACAACAACTTTATGTAGTACGTGCCATTTCTCCCTATTTTATAGCCAAGGTAACTGAAACCCAGAGAGTGAGGTAATATGCCCAAAGTTACAAAACTAATAAATGAGTTTATGGAAACCCCTTGCCTTAAAATGAAACTCTTAACATTTATTTAACAGTTAGTACAAGTCTCAAGGGTTTTTCACAAGATGGGTGAAACAAACAAAAGAATAAAACAGACTGCTCTAACATATGCATTTTACACATGCAATCTAATATCTATTAAACAATGAATTCATTGTTTTTCATTAGAATGACATTGATTTTTAATGCAAAAACCAAACAAAGATCCTCTTAGGTTTTCTGTCAGGTCCCCTCCCTCATTGGCCTAAATCACAATGGACCCTGCTGTGGGAATGACCACTTCTCCCCAGCCAAGGATATGCACAGCTGTCCACAGTCCTTGTTGAGATCTACCTGTTGTTAACTAATGTCAAGGACTGGAATAAATGCATTGCTTTTCAGAGATAAATAATACTGATGTTTTTTTTTTTTAGCTCTATGTTCCACCTTTGTACTTAATCTATTATCTTTCTCACAGTTCACCCAAACTACCCTAACAATTCAAATTACATGCCCTAAATGAAACTTCCTGTAAGTTAAAGGAAAACTTAACAAAAATACATATATCCATAAGTAAGGGTTGAGAAACACAAGATTGAATACGCTTTAAAAAATTTCTGCCAAGTAAGGCTATTAATTTCATATATATATATATATATATATTTTTTTTTTTTAAACAAAATTATCATTGCCTTCATTTCATAAGAGGAAATGATATTTTATATCTTTCTCCAGTGATGAAGGGCAGAATGATAAAAGGTCGGGGTCTCAGAATAAAGGATATTGTTTGAGTTCTGGTAAAAAGGGACACGGATGGCTCTATCTGTGGCGAGAGCCATGCTTTCAGGCAGCTACCTACACTGTCTTTCCAAGAGTTTTCTATTTCCTTATTCCCTGGTTTTAAACTTACTTATAAAATGCTTTTCTTCAAAGTTCAACAACTTTGAGGTGATGCTATGTGTTAACA
This sequence comes from Phyllostomus discolor, assembly GCF_004126475.2. NCBI lineage: Eukaryota > Metazoa > Chordata > Mammalia > Chiroptera > Phyllostomidae > Phyllostomus > Phyllostomus discolor. The sequence goes on from NC_040903.2 coordinate 37,742,937, forward strand.
TTCCATTTAGAGTTCAGGATTTTGTGACATCACAAAACCATTTCCTCGCTGGATGGCAAACAGTTTGTATCCCCGCAAGTGTTTTTTTTTTTTAATTTATGTAAAAATATATGTATGTATTTGTATTTATACAAACATAAATTTATGTATCCCTAGTATTTTTCTCTTGGGTTGTTACTCTCCTTTCTTACTAAAAACATTTTTAAGATGTATTGATGCCTAATGTCATCTTTAAAAGAAAAAAAAAAGAAGTTCTCAGTTGCAATTTCAAATTAATGACAATAGTTAATTTGTTTGGTTTTATTTGTTTTTCTTACCATTGAACTGAAGGCACTAATGTAAAAAAATCTGGAATTAAAGAGTATTTAGGGATCAAATATTGTATCTTTAATAAATGTTTTCATTTTTAAGGATTGTTTCCACATTGTTTGTATCTTCTGACAACTAAACGTCCAACAATTCAATTCAGTTCTGACACTAACTCCCAGAATAAGAGCAGACCCCACAGTTGAAAAGCTCAACCAAGAAGACTGTCTCCATCTCAGACACCAGATACAAATAGATGCTTAGATCACTGCACTTCTACCCAGCTGCTACAAATTCAGAAGGTTCCCATGACTCCCTTCCCCCTACTTCAGGTTCAATAATTTAATAGAACAATTGCTAGAACTTTGAGTTCAGGAAAGTGCTCTACTTAGGATCACAATTTTATTATAAAGGGTGCAAGTCAGGGACTGCCAAGTAGAACTGATTTATAAGGCATTGTATGGGGCTGAGGGTGGGGTTTGGCAGAACTTCAGTGAGCTCTGGCCGGGTGCACACACTACCAGTACATCAATGTGTTCACTAACCTGGAAGCTCTCTGAATGTCCTTGTTTAAAAGTTTTATAAGCTAATTCCCAGACACTCGCTTTCCTCCCAGGAGGCTGAGGGGTGAGGTTGAAAGTTTCCACTCCCTAAGCATGTGTTTGGTCTTTCTCGTAACTAGCCTTACATAGGGGCCCACCCAGAGTCACCACCTCTTTAGTATAAACTTCTATGTGGTAGAAAGAGACCTGTTATGAATAACCAAAAACACCCTTATCCAAGGGGTTTAGGAGATTTATGCCAGGAACTGAAACAATGAACAAATACATACAGTATTTTACTATACCACAATTTGATTTCTGAGGAGAGTGGAGTATCATTACTAGATTTTTCTCTCCCAAAACCATCAGCGAGCTTTCACAGTGTGTTTACTGCCTCATTGTTTGCTAATTTTCTTCTGAGCTATTATACAATTTCTCTGGCTATAGCAGAATGGCTATGGAAATACTTGGAAAAATTAAAAAGTACTTTATGTCTCTAAAGCATTATTAGTTACTTTAATTTCTCTCCTGGAATGTTTCAAGGAAAAGAACTTTTTTCTCCTCAAAACACTGAAAAACACTGAAAAAGCATGCTGGTGTCTTCTGTCTCTGACCCACTGAATCACAAAGCCACCTGATGAAGCAGTTTATCTTTGCATGATTTGCATTTCTTAAATTGATGTTTACATATACTTCCTAATATTTGAGATTTAATCATACTTTTCAGGATCCCCAGTTGCTGTCCCAAGGGACAGATCTGTTTATAAAACTTAACAACAGAGAGCCAGATATGGAAAGTATGAGCTATAATGGTTCCTGAACATATTATTTTCCTTTATAACCTCTTTTCTATAGTCTATATTTGAGATCAATTACTTGACATTGAAAGCATATTTAATCTTGTGAGTAGTTAGGGATATTCATCCTTACATTACATTTATTGTTTGCAGATGAGGCTTCATTTATTTTCTAAGAAATCTTTTTGCATAATTATATGCCAGAGAATGTGGGAATGGTTTGCCTCTTTACTGGTAGAAAGACATATGCATGTGGATATGCTGGTATTCACATCCATTAGGAGTGATGGACTCTAATGGAAGTCATCCAGAAAGTTGACTGGTCAATATCTTTCTCATGAATTTCAAGCTAAAGTCAAAAATCTAAAAACATCTAGCACCCAGTTCCTGGTTTTTAATACAATTGTCCACTAAAATGAACCAGATTCCTTGGAGAAATGTCCAGTTCTGGGGCTGGGGCAGAGAATATACATAATAAGCTTAGAGAATCTTATAGTGACAAAAAGTAAGGAAATGCTGAAAAAAATGAAATGATGAGGGTATGTCAAAGAGAGACCAGAACAATCAGCCCAAAAGAACTGCCATGGCCAAAACTAAAATCATTTGTGCAGCAGATTAAATAATGTAACACTAAATTGCAACCTTGAAATTTGAAATAAATATCAGTAAGTCCATACTGATAAAAGTAAATGACTGACTGAATAAATAAATGGAGGAAGAGGGACAAATCACCTGTAAAAAGAATTCCAAATAATTTGTGTAAATGTCCCCCCTCAAAGAGATGGAGCTCAATTCCAACACCTTCGATGTGGGCTACTTACACTTAGTAACTTGATCCCAAAGAATATAGTGTGTAAGTAACAAAGAAAAGTAAGTCTGCAGTGGAGAAACTTGGAAAACACTGCCTCGGTCAGATGACCAGTGCAAACATCATCATCAATAAGACGTTTTAACTGTACATGCACTTGCTATGATGTGATTGCAATGGCTCTTCACTTCTGCGGTCATCCTTCCAAAGACCCACATTCCCAGCCTAACCATGAGAAAAGGACATGAGACAAGCACAGATTTAGAGATATTCTATGCAATCTGACCAGCATGCCTCAGAATTGTCACGACCTTCAAAAACAAGCAAAGAGCAAGAAAGTGTAACAGTCTAGAGGAAGCTGAGAAGCATGGCAACTAAATTTAATGTGATATCCTAGAACAGAAAAAGAAGACATTAGGAAAAAAACAATGCAATCCAAATAAACTGTGGAGTTTCATTTATAATAATTTATTGATATTGGTTTATTCATTTCCACAAGTGTGTCATAGTAATATAAGATGTTACAAATATCAGACACTGAGTGCTGGGTATACAGGAAACTTGTTGCAGTGTTCTCTCTGCAAAATTTATGTAATAAGCTAGAAACCACTTTTTTATTATAAAGTAACAAGTTAATTTAAAAGAAAATTATAAGACCAAAATTCTCACATTCATGAGTTAGTGACTAAATTTTGTTTTGAAGATTATTTTCTAAAAGCAGTCAAATCCAGTAACTCTGAGTAGCATTTTGTATTTGCTTTGCATTTCAATAGATAAGCATTCTGATATAAAAGACATTGTTTAGTGAGTGAATTGACTATTGGTAAAGAATATTGAGATTGATAAGGGAATAAGAGTGAAAATTATTTTTCACTTTTGAATTGTTATGGGGCTGTTGAAAATATCATGACAGATTGAAATATGTCCCTTCAGATATCAGCAACTTGTCATCAATAAAATGCACAACTGGTCCACTTTGGGACATAATAATCCACCTTAAATCGTTTATGAAGGTTGTGAACTTTCAATGAAGAAAATACTTACCTAATAGTCACAGATATAATTCCTTTAGGGTTTTTTTTTTTTTTTTGGTATTATTGTTTGTTTGATTGTTTTTCTCCTTTATCTTCTTTTCTTTTCTTTCTTTTCTTTTTTTCTTTCTTTTCTTTTTCCTCTTTTCTTTTCTTTTCTTTTCGTTTCTTTTCGTTTCTTTTCTTTTTTCTTTCCCTGCCAACATTTATTGAATTCTTACCAAATGTTAGGCTCTGGGGATATAAACTTAGTCCCTAATTTCGAGGAGGTTACAGTCTAGGAAAGGACAGTGAGCATATAATCAATAACAGTAATTAAGTGAACTATTTTTCTGGATCTATTGAGAGCACTGAAGAAAGATTCATCAATTGCAGAGGATATGGGCAATTGGAGAAAGCTTGCAGAACAGCTAATTCCAGAGCTTAAACATATTTTACCACACCAAAATAGTTGGGAAACTGAAGCTGTGGTCACAGGCCTGAAACCGTATATTAAACTTAGGCAATTGCTGGTGTTTGAGAATTTCCAGTTCATTCTAGATGTCAAGATTTTATAATAGAAAGGGTTCTATAAGAGAAATATCTGGACATGCAGGCATATGCCAAGTTATAGGGATGTTTATAAAACTGAGTAGAGTTTTAAATCATAGAGTAAGATAATCAGTAATTCTAGTAGATTTTTACCAAGGGCAATCAAGGAAGGTGGCTTGTCAATCAGAATGTCTTGGACATGCTTTAACTTCCTATCATGCTAGCACTGCTAATGTCATCCCCTATGATAAAATAATATACCTAAAAGTGTTGTTACAAGAGTTCTTAATTGTGATAGGAACAGAAAGTTGAGGAGAGCTTTGGAGGAGCAGATTATAAACAACTGAGAAAGGTGTTAAGCAACTGTTTTGGTAGTCTGTGCGAGGGGTCTGAATCAAGGTTTAGCAATAATGACAGAGGAAGACAAATGTGAGAAATATTGATGAAGCAGGATCATTTGGAACTTGGTCATTGATAAGAGGTAAAGGTAACGATGTCATGAATTACTTCATTACTGAAAGAAAAAGAAGTTGGTTTGTGAAGAAAGATAATGCATTACCTTTTAGCATAAGAAGTTTGCCATACCTATAGGATGCAGAGGTGCCATGCCCCAAAAGGTTAGTAAATGAAATGATCTAGAGCAGTGGTCAGAAAACTTTTACTGTAAAGGACCAGGTAGTCAGTGTTTCTGTCTGTGAAGGCGATGTAAGGTCTCTATGGCAGCTACTCAACTCTGTTGTAGGGGGAGGCAGCCATAGACAATATGTAAATGAATGAGTATGGCTGCTTCCCAATAAAACTTTATGGAAACTAAAATTTGAATTTCATATTCTCTTCACATCATGAAGTAGTCTTCTTCTCCCCCTCCACCAATTAATAAAAAATGGAAAAATCTGCATTAATGGACTGCACAAAATCAGGTTGCAGGGCACATTTAGCCCAAGATCCTTTATTTCTCACCCTAGATCTAGAAGGAAGTCAAGTTGAGAGATAGGAATGTTTTTCCATCGATGTACAGAGAGAAGTCTGAAGTGATCACTGTACATACAGCCATGTGGATGGATTAATGGAGAAGACAGCATGGCTACAATATGGTTTTGGAACTGCCAGAATGTACGGGGTAAGACTCAATAAATGAGACTTGGGAAGGAAAAAACATTCTGTATTGTTATAAATAATTGCATAGTTATTATTCTATACATGTATTAGTTGTGTGAAATACATGTATGAAATTATTGTATATGAATTACATTATCAGCACTTCTGTTCAGATTCTGATACAGAGAAATCTGATCAGATCACTAAGCAGGAGTAGGAAGGGCGGTTGTAGGAGGAGGTTGCTGGAGGCAATAGTAAACAGTCTAGCATGGGATTAGCTGAGAAGCTGAATGGCTCATCATTATTTATGGGCCAGAAGATTTAAAATAAAAAGAGGGCAGAGACTGGCTCTTGGTCTCACTTCCTAGAGGATGCCTGGATAAACGTGCTGCAGCTGCCTGTGTTTCCCAAAGGATGATATTTTGGATGGATTTTGGACGGGAGAAGAAACTCCTGGCACAGCCTAGGATTAGGCTGACCTGGCAGAGGGTGGCAGGGTTATTCTTTGGCTGTTCTAGAGGGGATGAGCTCTGAAGACAGAAGCCTGCCATTCCTCCAAAACAGTGTAGCTTTTGTATCTTTTGTTATTTTAAGCTAATCCTGTAGAAATGAGATAGTAATTAAAAACTAATGTGGGGAAAGATAGGGAAAGGGAGTTGTTAAAGAGTTTAGCCTTAATTGATAGGCTTAAGAGTCTAATGCATTGTGGAAAGTTGTTATTCCAATATTGTGTAGCTTTTGAGTAAAGACGCCTTTCCTTTATGGCCAAACCTTTGTCTCTAGAATTTCACCTAGAGGGTGGTGGCAGGCACTGGGACCCCACTTGCTATTTGGTAACAATTCTTTTGTGTACTTTTCAGTGCTTAGTGGGCTGCTTGTGATAGAGCTGGCATTTGAAAATATTTGGGGGTGGATGGTTAATAAAGGTTTTAAACATTCTGTTTAGAACTGTTTAACACTGGAAGTTGTGGGCAGTGTTTTTTTTTCTACCTATTAATTTAGACAAGTGGGAAGGAAACTAAAGGCACTGCTTAAGACTCTGAAATAATTTGAAAATCAGGTAATAATAAAAATATTAATGATGGTAATATGGCAAATTAGTGGCTTAATGTAAAATTTTTCATACTCTGGTCATGAGGGTGTTAAATGATGTTTGTTTGTTTTTCCTAATTTCTTGATGTTGAAATGACTAACAAAAAACATTTATTCATAAAAACCCTAACCATTAAGTAGATTTTAGTGAATTGTATTCCACATTTCCTCAAAAGCGTTTTTCTCTTTCCAGTTTGTAAGGTTTTGAAAGCATGACCTAGAAACAACAATAACCTCATGCAGGTCTATAAGAAGTAGAAATTCAAATGTCAAAAACATTAAAAACACTATTAGAGGTTATTCATAGTTTAGTTCTGATTAAATACTGGGAAATAACCGTGATAATGGATGTGCAGTAACAATCTGTCCTGCAGCACGTAGTCTTAAAGGGGCCTTATCGTTGCGAAGAGGCAGCCAGTAAGCAGACTCAGTTAGCTCATTAGTGAAACCAATTTTAAAGAAAGCAAGTTAGTGCCTGATTATTCATGTTAAAGAAATAGAATGGCACTATCTCTTTTTCTTGATGCTTGTCTGAGTTAGAGACGTATGGTCTCATTGCTCTTAGACTAATAGCACTAAACTAAAAGCTAGTGGGTGGTTCTCAAGGTAGAAGTCCTTATCCTAGCCTTAAAAAATGGAAATAAAGGGACATCTCTGTGTTCATTATTTTGGAGCAAAGCTTCCAGCTACAGGGTGTACTTCAGAGTTGCATGTGGATTCAGAATTGAGTGTTGATTCACTGGGTTCAGGGTGGCAGCACATGTCCTTTCTGAAATCTCCCAGGTCCTTTCTAACACGCAGCTCTAGGTTGAGAAACACAGGTGGGTGCATGTGTGAGTGCAGTTCTCACATGCCTGTGTGGGTTGTTGGCTTCCTTCTTCCTAAACTGTTGGCATCCAGCTTAGAATAGTTAACCTGAAGAACAGACCCACATTTCTACTCTTTTTTTTTTTTTTTTGGTCTTTTGCCTTAACAATGTGGAGATAAACTTCCAACCTTTTATTTACTGGCATTGTCCAAAATCACATTATCAGAGTTGGAGTTGGAGCAAAATGTGGAATTATCTGCATTGTTGATCTGAAAATGAACAAATTTGCCCACAAGCAGACAGAGGATAATAGCAGCTGCCAACTAATCCTTTTATCTCTCTGAATCTGGGTGGAGTAGAAGACCTTTCCAATGCTGGCAGTCGGTACAGGGTGCAGACGCCAATGTCTGGGCCCGTTTGTTCATGCCAGCATCATACAGACCTTGTCAACCACGCTATTCCATCTGCAGCACTCACCCTGGGGGGGTCACTGAAACGCCCCATTCCAGCACCGGGTCTCTCGGAGCTTCTTCAAGTTACTAGTAGCTGCAATGAGAGAGCTTGCCATGTGCAGCTGCTCTTCTGGGTACTTTGTATTTTCTCATATAATGATCATAAGATTGTGAGACAGTTGTTATCATTATTATCATCATTCTTTTTTTAATCATTCTTTTATTACAAATAAGGAAACTGAGTCTGAGCAACTATAAAGTGACGTACTCAGCTATAGACTGTGACAGAACCTGGATAAGAGCCATGTTCATTCTAACCCTTAGGTCTTTGTTTTTTCCCTACATTATGCTACCAAATACTACTGTGTTAAATGATTCACACTTTCGTGTCATACTGGCAAGTATTTCTACATATAAAATATTAAAATCTGTTTTCTAGTATAGTGAGAGTGTAGGGTACCACTGCATGCGGGAGACACAATTTTGAAATAGGGTAGGTACACAAGGAAAATTGTATCTTTTTTTTAAAGCATAGTTTCAATTAAAAAGCCAGCTTCAGGATCACCAGGGAAAGACCAGGGGAAGATGGGAGCCAAGGAATATAGTGTGATTGTTACAAACAAGGATTTGGAGTGAAACACATATTTGAATCAGAATCCAGTGCTTATAAAATGTCAGCCTGGACATCTGGGGAATAATAGCATCACAGGGTGTTGTGAATATTGCATAGAATAGTATAGGTTATTGATTTAAAGTAATGCCTGATGAATAGTTAGTGCGTATGAAGGTCTGTTTTGAAAAAAATTCTGAAAGATTAGATTACTGGGTTGGAATAAATGAAAGAATCAAAGGGATGAAAGATTACATTCAACTGAGAAGCAGCGTGCTTGAACAGCAGTCTTCACAGAGCCACATCTAAATCGGGACACAGATGATACCTTTCCAATTAGATGGGGTTATGACTACCTATCGGTGCATAATAAATCACCCCAAATTTAGTAACATACACTGTCATTTTATTTCTGCTCATGAATTCTGGGGTCAGCCATTCATCCAAGACATAGGGGAATCAGTTTATTTTTGCTTTGTGATGTCTATGGCCCTTCCTGCTGAGAACACTTGAACATTGAAGGTGATTTGAATGACTAGGAATGGAATCATCTGGAAGCTTTATTACAGGGCTTGATTACTTCATGTTCAAGTGTTCCTAGAACTGACAACTGGGATGCCTACCTGTGGCTTTCCCATGCGGGGCTGGCTTTTCTCAGCATAGTGTCAGCTTTCTGGAAGAGCATGCCGCACAGCCCTCAGAGGAGCAGGTGTTCCAAGAGAACAGCAGCAGCCACACAGCCTTTTATGACCTTGTCCTGCAAGAGGGGTAGCATCCTTCCAGGAACAATCTTTTGGTACAAGAAGGTCACAAGGACAGCAAAGACTCAAGAGAGGTGAATTAAACTCTCCCTTTTGATGAGGGATGGCAAGGAAGAGTGGCCAATCTCCTTGGTTTCCCCAGGACTTAGGGGCTTATCATGGTATAGGCCTTTTAGTTTTAAAACTGGGGAAGTCTCAGGAAAACCAGGGCAGATTGGTTTCTTTATGCCAAGGCCACATTCAAAAGATGCACCAAAGATGGAAACCATGGGGCAGGGCTATATCTATGACAAGTCAGAGTCTAGATCAGCCAGAGCACAAGCACTTGCATGTTTTAGCTGGCTTGGCTCACTTTTAGCTAGTGTCATTTGTTGACATTGTCAAATGTGAGTTAGAAGAGAAGGAGACTGGCCTCTGATAGGATATTGAGAAATCTGGCCCTGGGTGAAACAAAGCCCACTGTTGTCACCTCATGCATGGTCTTTGCTGTTACTTGTAGCAGCTTCGTACCCATAGAGAAACCTCTGCTCTGAGTTTCTGCATACACTTGTGGCCTTAGTCTCCACAGAGGTTTGATTCCCTAGGACTGTAGCATTAGCCTCCCTTGGGAGCATTACAAATTTCTGGACTCTGTCCCAGACTGGCTAAATCAGAATGATTGCGAGGTGACCCAGGAATCCGTGTTTAAATGGCTCTGCAGGGGGTTCTGAAGTTCACTAAAGTCTGAGAAGCACTGCTCCAACACCACTCTGGCACAGCACTACACGCCTGCTAGGTGAGTGGTTCTCATCCTGGGGGTGCATACAAACAAGTTTTGGGGTGTTTTGGAGGGGTGGGGACATAAATTGTAGATCAGACTAAATTCAGCTTCCTAGGTGCCATCACCAAAATGATTCTGATTTAGTAGCTTGGGAAAACATAAGATGGGTGAAGGAACACAGGCCTTGGATTTCAGAGACTGGCATTTGCAGTCTAGCTTTGCCATTTAACATTGTGCGGCTCTGCTCTGAGAAGGGCAAGGTGAACCAGATGAACAGTATGACCCTTTTCTGTTCTGACATTTGTAATATGCATGATACCCTGAACTCACAGACAAAGACCGATGCATTATTGACAAGGAGACATTCTACTGCACATGGTGTCTGGATGCCACTCATTCACAGGAATCCCTGCCCTTTGTCTTTAAAGAAGAATGGTAAAGTGAATATTTACGGTGGTAGCAGTATACACACAGTCACACACATAGGTGCACATGTCATTCCTTTTTTTTCTCAAACATTATGTAATGCAAATCTTATAAATATATCACATTAGTTGTGGGAGGAATTTAGATGTTTTGTAACTACAGGGCAGTAAGTTATTATTGGCAAAAAAAAAAAGTAGAAAAAAGACACAAAACCTCACTGCCAGCATGCAGACCCAGTCTGAAGCAATTGCAATCCTACAAGCATCGCTTCATAAACATTGATTTTTTTGTGTGGCATGGTTTTAGAAAAGACTGGTTTTTAAAGGATATTTTAATTAGGCTCTAACAGGTGTTTGGATTGAAATGCTGTATCGCAGTCATCCATGTGAAAGTTTGGTCCGCATTGATTATTCTGTCTAGCTTTGCAAGAGAGCCAAAGGAAAGTGGTTTTTAAATAAATGAACTTCTGTAGCCTGTATTTTGTATGACTAGCAGGTTATCGTCAAAACCTTGAAAGCAGTGTCAATACATTTAAGTGAAAGATGGTGTACTCCGTCCGAGCTGTTACCGGGGCACACTGTGTCCCTGCAGCTTATCCTTGGAATTTCAGTTCCTCAGTTTCAGTCCTTAGTTTTAAAAACTTAAAGTAATCCACTTAGATCTTTTCAATCATTCATTCAGTTAACTCATGAGTGATTGCCATGCATTCTAATTTATCAGTAAATCTGCAGGATATATTGGAAATTGATCTACGAAGATAACTTCTCTAAGTCAATAATGATTTCTCTACTGAATTCAAACTCCCAATCAGAACAAGAAGGGTCATTAAATACCATTCTCTTCAGTGCCAAAAGCCTTTCATGAGCCTCAGTAAATATTGATATGTTTAGCGTAAAATCCTGGTTCTTCCCTACCTTACTTTTGATTCGAACATTTCAAAGCCTCAGAGTATCAGATACTTATGTTAAACTGAGATCACCAGAAAGCCAAGTTTCAGATGTTATTGTGAAAGTCACTTACTACCTAAGACACATGCAGAAACTATAGTAATGCTGGCTGTGGAAGGTCAGATTTTCGATCTCGTATTCCCTTTTATTTGTGGTTAGAATAACTTTATACTTCTGAGGCAACAAATCAACCTAAGGTCACTAGCAGAAGCTGGAGCAAATAATGGAATTTTCAAGCAAGACTTTTTGAATCTGGTGTGGAACTGACTGAGAAAAAAGGTATTATACATTTATTTGAACTGAGAGAGTTCTATGAATAGTGCCCCAAAGACAAATAAAAGGAACAGGTTAGAAAAACTGGTAAAACTGTGAAGCCATTGAAACAAAATGCAATAATCAGAAGCATAATAAATAATGTTTTGTTTCAGTGGGTTTTCTTGTTGTTTTTTGGGGGATGTACACTGTCATGAGTGTGTTACTTTGATCCAAAATTGGCTCAAATACCTAATGATGCAGAACCTAGGGACTTTTAGCTTATTTGATAAAACATAGAAGCTATTACTTATGAATGAATGTTTGTAATTTGCTAAGTATTTTATTTATATCTCACTGAATGCGATTGCTATAAAACTAAACATAAGATATGAAATTAAATTTTGGCTTTAACAATAAAGTGAATATTTTAGATGAGAATCTTGAAACTTACCAAGAAAAAAAAAAAAAACAAAACAATTGAAGGCACCATTTTCTTCAAGGCGTAGGATGACTCTCTACTATCCTGGTATCACTTCAGCACAGATACAGGTTGCCAGGAAGTACGGTTGACCTAGCTTGACTCACAGACGCACCTCTGGACCAGGGCGGGGCAGGGTATCTTGAGTGGCATTTCACAAGTCTATAGGCACAGGAAAGTGTCTCAAAGCAAACTTGAGATATTTCCACAAAAAGAGGGAGGAAAAGCCAGGAAAGCAAAAATAACAAATATTTAACACAGAAAACAAAGTGGAAATTAGTTTTTACTAGTCTTACTAATGTAAAATAATGTTTTGCTTTATTAATCTCACCTTGTGTCACTTAAGCTAACAGGCAGATCCCCAAATATTCCTGAAACAACAGACACACACACCAACTGTATTTAATAGCAAAATATTACTTCTAAAAATCTTATCTGTATTTCTTCTCCTCCTTGCCTGATTCAGGGTTTCTCAGCCTCTATACTTTGGGCAGGTGCCCATTTGGCATTTTGCCATTTGAGGTAAAATAATTCTTTGTTGAGGAGAGCAATCTTCTGCATTTTGGGATGTTGAACAGCAACCCTGGCCCCTATCCACTGGAAAACAGTATCATTCCTCCAAACTGTCAAAGCCAAAAATGTTTCCAGATAGTGACAAATGTCCCTAAGGGAAACCCCTTTTCCCATTCAGATCCATGGAACTCCTAGACTGCATTTGAAGAAGACTGGTTAGTGTACTAATATTAACATCTCTTTTTGTAATGGTTGTTTCTAGACATGATTTTTTGCCACATCATCAGTATCATGGACCATTAATTTCACAGTCAGTTTTCTGCGAAACAAAGCAGTATCTAAGATATGTTTGGTTGACTAATAACTGTAAATAGTAACAGTAGCAATTCCCTACCCTCACCCTCATCCCAACCCTCCCAACAAAGCTATTTAAAAACAAACAAAACAAACAAACAAACCAACCCACTAAATTTCAGACCCCAGTCACTTCAAAAAAAACTGTGTTAGGCTTTTTCTTTCCACAAGCTTGGAGCCTGTAGGGCTGTCCTCCCAACAGTGTTTCTAAAAGAGAAGTTATGTCTGCAAAGCTGTGCTTCAACATTGCAACCTTACATTGCAACCTTACATTGCAACCTTACATTGGAACAGTGTAACCAACTGGACTGTAATCAACATGTTAAATAAGGATCCCATGTCCAATCATGAAACAACTTTGTTTTAATCCTGTCATAAGTCTCCCTGCCTTTATGGGTCCCCCTGCCACACAATAATCCCATATTTAAAATTCAATGTACAGTTCCATATGGTAGCAGAATTTCTGCAGTTCATTGAGAGTAAAATTTCTTCAAAACTTTGCCTTCTTCTCATTACTGTAGGTGGGAAGCTTGTAATGTGAAATGGTTGCTTATCGGGTTTCCTCTCCATTTCTCCACTTGCTGCTCAGGCTTGGCCAGATTGCCTCTGGCTCCTAGTGGTTTGGTGTGGGAGGAAAAGAGGGCAGGGCAGAGAAGGCACACAGGAAAGTTTTTATGTGATAAAGTTTCTTTATGGGAAGGATAAAGATGAGTCTCTGGCTTGAGCTGGTTTTTGAAACTGAAAGCTCCCATTGAGGAATATTTGAGTGTGCTTTGTGTAAATTGGAATGATGCATGTTCTTCCAGCTGGATGACTACTTACATTTCCTTATTCTGCCCCTGGGAATCCAGCTGTACAAGTCTTCTGCTGATGCTACTTTTTACCTTCAGAAAACCCCCTTCAGACTTCGAGGCCAAGCCCTCCCCTAGTTCCTGAGAAACTCACGCAGCCTTGCTTTCAGCTGTAAAGTAGAATTATAGCTAATTCATAATGTACCTTGGCCTTTCTTCCTCTGCTCCCCTCAAACTTGGGAATACATATTAAGCCCCTATGAATTCTTTCTCATTAGGTTTAAATGAGGGAAAAGCAAACAGCCCAGCCCCTCAGTAACTGAAATAGATTGGATGGTGGCAGATGTCCTGCCTTTGTATGCGAGTGTGTTCACAGGCACATTACCATTCCAGCTGCAGCAGCACAGTGAGCACCTCGGAGTGCCTGCAGTCTTCAGTGACATCATGTTTGCTCTCTGGAGCTGGTCAGCCTGCCTTCAGCATATATGTTTTCTGTGTCAGGAGAAATTTAGGTATGATTGGTACTGGCCCAAAACTATTTCATTGTCTTTCTTCCTGTCAACAGTGAGGCTGGAAAACACCCCAAGCCTCCAAGCTTTCCAACATGCTTTCCGAAACCTCATAATTAAAGAACTCCCTGTACAGTTAGTCTTTCGACCAAAGACTCCTTTCACTTTCTGACATTAACTAAAATGCATCTCTCCCTCGAGCATACCCTCCAGCCCTCTTTGAGGGAATATTATTTTCTCATGTCTGTTGCAATTCTGTTTTAGGGATTAAAGGTAGTGTCACATTGATCAACCCTCCACATGCTGGTTGAAAAACAAAATTAAGTAAGACAAAAGAAAAACTCCTGAGCTCTTCCAAAGCTCATGACATTCAGCTGTACTCCCTGAGAGGCAAATGTAGGCACAGGAGAGATTATGCACAGATTCTATAAGGATCTCACTGACTTTGTCTCAAGCTTATTTTGATTACAATATGGAAAATTCTTGTGTACTTGGCCTTCAAATTCTGTTTCTTCAGTTAAAAATAGCAGAAAGAGGATTATGGTATCAGCTCATATCTTTTATTTTTTCTAACAGATATGCTAGAGAATATTTGCATTATTACTGGTTAGATTAAACCAACAGAAACTTACATCTAAATGTAAATGACTTTTTGAGATAATCATATCAGCACCCAATAGTTAATTAAGTAAACATGACAGTTAATGAGAGGGGAGACCATTAGAGAGAAAGAGAGGCAGGAGACCCAGAAGGTACACCTGCGAGAGGATATTCTGGCAGATGACATAGGACCGAATTTCTCCCAGTTAAGTAGAGAAGATTCACCTTCCGATTCCCTGAAATACTTCTAAGTACATAGTTGTTTTTGATAGTTACTAGAATTGCCCTCCCAAAAATGGTATAGTTGATATATTTTCCCAAAACATTACCAAACCAAGAAATTTGAGTGGAGTTGAATTTAAGGGCATGTAGTGGGGTCTAAGATCAGACAGTGCATGGCTTTTAAAGTAGGAGCTGTAAAATGGAACCTGATTAGTGCATTAATGCTATAGAATATTTGAAGCAGCACCTTAAACTAGTGAAGTCATCCAATGTTTATGGTAAAATGTGAGCAAAGAGTTGTTTGTTTGTTTTGCTATTTGAATTTGTTCCAGTAAGGAAGAACATTATTATTGTTTATTTCTTAAAGTTCTTTAATAACCGTTATATTGGAGTTTTACTAAATACATTTGGAATACTAGTAAAACATAATGGGCATTTTTTTTTTAATTTATACCTTTTTTTCTTTACAGGAAATGTCACTTAATCAAAATATCACTGTTGTGTGTTTCTGATAATAGTATAGTTGATAGTATATTTGTATGAACATGGGCCATAGTCCAAAAAAAGGAATATAATCTAACTTATGTTATGAAAGGGTGAACCAGAGAACCTTTTAAAATGACTGGTACATTCTAAGTGTCTTTCATAATATGCAGGTTAACATGAAATGTCAATTCTGTATTTAGGTCAATACAATATGTAAGAGTAAGGTTTATTTTTTGTTTAAGGGTCTTCTGACTCAATATATAAGATAATTGGTTGTAATGTAAGTTACCGTAATGCTATGGTAGATTTAATATTATTCTTGATAACATTACTATATAAAGTTGTATCTATAAATATACTAAAAAATATATCCCAATGACTTAAGGACCTTGAGATAAAATCAAGGAATATAAAATATTCCATACAGAATAATATGATGACTACTTAACAAATCTATGTAACTCAATCCAGAAATGTAAAATATAACTTATTTTGTATTATTATTTATGGTCTATTCCAGTGCTATGCCAGTTACTCAGTTTTTCCATGGTAATACTTATTAGGCACATGTTGGGTCTTGTACTTATTCAATTTTTAAAACATGTTTTATGCAAACACTTAAATATCTCACCATGTAGCTTACACATTTATCACTTTCAGTGGCAATAATCTATAAGCCATTTAAACTATTTTCATACTGTGCATATTTGTATTATTTCCATCTCCTCCTTAGTAACAACACAAACACACATTACTTTATATAAATGCATGGATTTCTTTTGTAGAATTTTCTTATGATCTGCCCCTTAAGTAGATATATAAAGAAAAAAGGATTTCCTTCTTTGTACACTGTTACTTTTTTTGTAGCCCAGATTTCTTTGTTTGAAACTTATTGTAATCCCATTTTCACTGAAGTTAGTTATGGAAAATCCAGCTTAGTTTGTGATTTAGACATACACAATTAACGAATGGAAGAACTGAAACATAAATGTGTCCAAGGATATGTATTTTTTCCTTTGTTTGCCAATAAATAAAATATGTCTTTAATTTTTAAAGGTCCTAGAAATATGAAAGTATGTTAGGGATTAAGTCTTTCAGGAAGATTCTCTAGCTTCTCTCATTTTTTTTCCACCTTTTTATTTCCTTCTGGGTTTCAGTAAATCTTGAATGCCAGTTCTGAGTCTTCTAAATATCAATAAGTCTCTCTGTCTCTCTCCCCTCTGTCCCTCTTCTTTCTTTCCTCATTATCTTCATCTATGCCCCCATCTATCATTAGCATATTTGAATAGATAATTACCAAATCTACCCAAACTCTTATAACCCAAACTCTTTCTGAGCTCCAGTAATGAATTTCTAATTCTCTGCTTGATAGCTCTGTCTGGATAACAAACTAATAATGAAAAGGCATTTTAGAATGCACACTACCTTTTCCATTACCAGTGCCATTGTGACCCTCTTGTCCTTTAGCCCTGCTGTCTATTATAATAACCTACTAGCTGTTCTTTCTACTCCTTCTTTCTCTTTTCTCTTATCTTCTGTATTGTGTTGCCAAATTAATCTTCCTAAAACAGAACTTCATTCTCTGCTTATAAACCTCAATAGAAGCTTTAGTTTCTAACTAATTTAGTGGGCAATTAAAGTCCTTAGCAAGACAATCAAAATACTGGAAAGTATCACTTCAGCTTACTTTTATAGCTTTTCAACCCAAATTTAAATGCCTTCCATTCATATTATTAGTCATCAGCATACTTCCAGTCATCCCAGATCAACCTGAAAGGTTCTTCTTTAATTTACAAAACATTTACTGAATGCCTATTATGTAGCAGGCACTTAGAGTTTCAAAAATGAAAAAAAAAACAATATTTAATTCCCATTCTTGTGATATTCATTTCACAGATTTAAGATTTAAAACAACAGAGTTCTATAACTGATGACAGCGTGAGTAGAACTTGAATTTCTTTGAATGATGAGGAAGTATACACCAGACACAAAAAGTTATAAACAAGCCAATGGGAAACAAGCCAATTCAATGGGAAAAGAATAGTAGTCTTTTTTACAGATCTTGCCAGGACACTTCATTAGCCTCATCTTAATGAATGAGGCTAATGAGTTGGACTCATAGATTATAAAACACAAAATTAACTCATAAACCTAAATATAAGAGCTTAAACTATAAAATTGTTAGGAGAAAACATAGTAAATCATCATGACCTTAAGTTAAGCAATAGTTTCCTCAATATGACACCAAAAGCACAAACAAAATAGCAAAATGCATGCATTGGACTTCATTAAAACAAGACATAATTATACTTTAGATGTCACTGTTAAAAAAGTGAAAAGAAGCCCTGGCTGGTGTAGCTCAGTGGATTGAGCGCAGGCTGGGAACCAAAGTGTCCCAGGTTCGATTCCCAGCCAGGGTACATTCCTGGGTTGCAGGCCATAAGCCCCAGCAACCGCACATTGATGCTTCTTTAAAAAGAAGGAAAAAAAAAGTGAAAAGAGACCCACAGAACTGGAGATATTATTCATAAATCATATATCTGAAGAGACATGTATTCAGAATATATAAAGAATTCTCATAATTCCATAATAAAAAATCAAATAACCCAATTAATAATTGCCCCAAGGATCTGTAGAGATTTATCCAAGGAAAATATAAAATATCAATATCATGCTAAGATGGACAACGTTATTAGCCATCAGAGACTTGCAAATTAAAACTGCAATGAAATACCACTCTATAAGCACTAGACAGGCTGTAATAAAAAAGGCAGATAACTTTAAGTGTTGTCAAGGATATGGAGACATTGGAACACTCATATACTGCTGCTGGGGGGTTACAAAACAGTGTGGCCACTTCGGGAAACCGTCTGACATTTCTTCATACGGTTAAACAAAGAGCTGCTATGCGATCCAGCAATTTCACTTCCTGGTGTATATCCAAGGAAAATTAAAACATATGTTCACATAAAAAGTGTATGCAAATGTTCATAGCAGCGTTTATTCATAGCAGACAAAAAGTGGAAACAACCCAAACGCCCATCAACAGATGAACAGATAAATACAATGTGGTACATTCATAAATAGAATATAACCCAGCAGTTGAAAAGAATGAAGTACTGATTCATGCTGTTCTATCACATAAAGGAAGTGACAGACACACCCAGATCTCAAACAGACTGGTGTGTTTAGACACTAGGAAAAACTGGACCAGAGGATAGTTAATGGGGTGTGGTTACAAAAAGGCTGTTGAAGAAAGGAGAAGCCCTGCTATGAAGGATCCTTAGTGTTACAGATACACTAAGGAGTTTGAAGGGATAGCCTATAGAGAGGAGAGAACCCTGGAAGGGAGATGAGCAGCGGAATGTAATGAAATGTAATGATCATTGTTAGTTGTGTGGCCTCTTGAAGGAAACTTCTCTCCCTCTCAATAAGAGTGGAGTCTCTGAAACTATTTTAATTTTCCTGTCCTTTCCATACTAGTTTACATTATCATCTACTTAGAAGTGCTAGTGACACTAAAGATATATAATTTATAAGATGATTTACATTTGTTTATTATTTATTTTAGACTTTTCCCATGGGTGAGCTCAGACTTTTATTTAATCCATCTGAAGTCAGTTGCTAGTCTCGATGTTTACCTTATTTTAAAGAATGCATAGCAAGCCAAACAAGATAAAACATTTTGTCTTCCAGAACAAAGCACACAGCATTTTAAAAATCAGTATTTTTTGTTTACCTTGGTTATAGCAGTATTTAAATTTTCACACTGGGATCAGGGTAACTTAAACACTGTCTATGGGCAAGGTTAGCGAAGTATTAATATTCTTTGTTCAGTTTTAAAATTATCATTTAGTTCTAAAATGTAAGCACAAAGTGATCAGAGTTTATTTTATGCTTTTAAGGTAAAATCCTTTTGTCAACCCATATAGAAATTACAAGTCCTGCTTTCAATGCTTTGTTTAAAATGCACTGTAGTGCAGTATGATTTGCATGTTAATGATGTGACTCCAACTGTATAATAAACAGAAAGGGAAAGAAGCCAACTGGTTCCAGAGAGCAGCTTTGTTTGTTTTTCATGATTCTTCCCTTAAATGTTTAACTTGAGAACATATCTATGAGGTATGCTTATGTGAAAGCTACAAATTTGTGATCATTGAATGAAGTGGCAGTGAAGCCAGAAGTTTCATTCCCGGATTTCTCACTCAGAAAGCAACTGGACACTAGAGGCATTTGAACATCTCTGGAAGGCAGACATAACGTAGTAAACAGGAGAGTAGCAGAGTTTGCAGTGTAATCGCCGAAATCAGAAAGCATGAAGCCACTACAGTTTCTTTTTCTCTTACCAGTTCCCTTGCCCATTCTTGACCCCATTCAAGCATGCAATTGGGATGTATGTTGTCCTTCAGTAAAACAGCTAAAGAAAACCACATTTTAAATATTAATGTGTGATTTGTGGAAGTGGGTCTTAAAAGTATTTGAATCACTAGAAATTGAAAAGGCGTAATCTGTGTTTTATGAAAGCTGTTCAATTTCCTTTAATTTACAGGTTTTGAGACCTTTCACAACTTGAAAAGCAACCATCCAGCCATTTCATGTTTAGATTAATGTAAAAGATCCTAAAAGATCCTAAAAACTTTGTCAGCATTCAGTAGCCCTGTCATGAACAAATACCAAGTAGAGGTAAATAAATTCCTGTACATCTGGTTCTCAAACAAAGGTGATTCACCCCTACAGAACATTGGCAACTCCTAGAGATATATATTTTAAAGATTTCATTCATTTATTTTTAGAGAGAGGAGAAGGGAGGGAGAAAGAGGGAGAGAAACATCAATGTGTGGTTGCCTCTCACATGTCCTCTGTTGGGGACCTGGCCTGCAACCCAGGCATGTGCTCCAACTGGAATCAGACCAGAGACCATTTGATTTGCATGCTGGCACTCAGTCTACTGAGCCACCCCAGCCAGGGCTCTAAAGATACTTTTGGTTGTCACAACTGGAGGTAGTACCATTGGCATCTAGTGTATAAAGTCCAAGGATTTTGGTGGTCATCCACAATGCACAGGACAACCCCCTTCACTCACACCCACCCAACAAAGACTTGTGTGTTCTAAAATGTCAGTCACATTAAGGTTGGGAATTACTTCTCTAAATAAAGATATGAATACAAATCATATAACTTTTCATTCTAATTCACAAACTGGAGAAAGACTTAGGGCTTAAGTTACTACTGGTATGCAGGGTAGATCAAAAGGAGATTTACAGTTATAAGTAAAAGTTTTTTCTTGTATTATTATGTACTAATTATTATATTATTTTCCATACGAACAACTGTAAACTTACTTTTGCCCCACTGTGTATAACAATGCTACCCCAAATTTGGTGGCTTAAAGCATGCACATTTGTCGTGTCACATATTATTTGGTTCAGGACTCCAGGCCCAGCTTAGGTGGGTCTTCTATAAAGCTGCAGTCGTAATGCCATGAGTTCACATCTGAATGCTCAGCTGGGAAAGAATCTCTTTCCAAGTTCATGTGGTCCTTGGCAGCACTCAGCACTTTGTGAACTGTCAAACTGAGGGTCTCATTCCTTACTGGCTGAGGTCCTCAGCCCCTTGTCGCATAGCCGTCTCTACAGGCAGCTCACAAAACGACAGCTTGCTTTTTCAAAGCTAGGAGGGAAAGCCTTCTCACAAGACAGATATTACAGTTATAAGTGAGATCAATTGTGCACGTGTTCACATACATCCCACCACCTTTGCCATTTTCTGTAGGGTAGAAGCAATGACAGATCTCACCCACATGCAAGGGTAAAAAATTTTTTAAAAGTATGAATATCAGTAGGTAGGGATTGTAGGGGACATTTAGAAATCTGTCTGCTAGAGGGAGGTTCTTATCTGTTTTTGCATTTTTAAAACTGTTGCTATTTATTAAAAATTCATAGGCTAAATGTTAAAAACTTGCCTGTAAAATATGCATACTGTCATTGAGGGATCTACAGGGGAGACCACAGATGACTGTCACCACCACTTTTTCATTTGTGTGGAATGTTTGCATTGATATCTAAGTGCCCTGCTTCTCTGCAGGCCTGTACTTGATCATTGTTTGTCTGTCCCCTCATCTGTTTCATTTTCTAGCTCTGTATTAAGAATTTTCACATTAGATGAACGATTGGGGATTTGGGATGTGGAAAAAATATCTTGGGTTCTTCTTCATTGCTACTGATGATTCTTCCACATTTAAAATACCTAATTGTAAATAGGTTAAATGGAATAATAGTAACTGAAAGTAATGGGAATTAAATAACAGAAAAATAAGTATTGAATTTCCCTCTACCATAAATTAAATTTAATTTGTTATAACAAAATTTGTTTGCTAGAGCCTTGCTGGGAAACTTTCTCTGTTTACTTTTACATTAACTGTTTGCCTTTGCCTTTCATACAAACCAGATTAGCTCATACACAGTATTGGAAATTAATTTCACATTGTTGGAAATTAATTTCAATGGTGAGAATGTGATACTACAAAGGTTAAAATATTAAAGAGATTCATCATTAAACAAGGAGGCACAAGTGTTAATGAACAAGATTGTGTTGATTGCATTGAATTTTATCCATTTGTGTTCTGGTAAGATATACAAATAACCAGTTATTTTCAGATATTTCCACTAGTACACGTACTGTAAGACATATTCTGTGCTCTTTGATGCATGTGTGATGACTGCTGAAATTGTGTTATGGTGCACACCAAGTGTGCTTTTCACTTTCATAGGAGAAAGTTGCACACATTGTGCATAATTTTTAGGGACATGGAAATTATATAGTCAAATAGATTTTTCTCTTTTTTCCTTCAAATAACTTCCTTTTATGTTTGCACCATTTGTGTAGCTTATATATTCACAAGCACACCCAATATTTATTAAGCACATACTATGTGCCAGAAACTGTACTAGATTTACAATATTGCATTATTATTCATAAGTGTATTTTACCTAATATTTTATATGGAACTAACACTCCTCCTGGTTTAGATACCTGCCAACATCTCTCTGCTAGAAAGTGGTGGAGCTGGTACTCATTTGCAGATGCCCCTTCATGTGGCTCTGCCTAGCTGGTGGTGTAAAAAAAATATCACCCCCAGGAATAATAAAATCTTGAGTTTTTATTCTAAAGTATGCTCTAAAAATAGTAAACATATATTTTTATTCAAGTATGAGTAATCTAAAGTAACAGTTTTACTCATTCCCATTTTCTGTTTGTGATAACTATAGATTATATATTGGAAGGATTAGTGATTTAAAGGGGAGTGTGATGTGGAAGAGAAAGTAGTTAAGATTCAGAAGAAAGTACTTCAAAAAGAAACATTTGCACCATTGAAGATGAGAAAGGGCCTTTTTGGGACACAGGAGATAAATTTAGTGGTTAGAAGGGAGAGAGCAAAGGCGTGGAGGTTTGAGAGGTAGCAGGGTGGGGATTAGCAAGCTTTTAAGCCATGTTTAAAGATTTCAAATTTATAAGATGACCAGGTGGGAGCTTTTAAGGAGCCACAACACCATATTACTTTTCTCAGAGATCACTCCAGGTACAAGATGAAAGACAGATTCTGGGTATTCATGGAATGATGCAGGGAGATGCCAAATATTGACAGCTGCAGCTCCCTGGGTAGACCTCAAGAGCGTTATGCTTTGTGAAAAAAGGTCAATCTCCAAAGGGTTTATGCCTATGATTTCATTTATATAATATTCTTGAAAGGAGGAAACTATAGAAATGGAGCATAGATAAGTAGGTATCAGGAAATAGGATTGGGGGTGAGGGGATGGGTACAAAAAGGTATGACACAAGGCATTTCTTATGTAAAGGTACAAGGTAAGTTCTGTGCCTTGAATGTGGTGGTGGTCACACAAATCTGAACATTGAGATAAAATTGCATATACACGTGATTGCATAAATGATTACAGGTTAAAAATGATGAAGACTAAATATTAAAATCTTGTCAAATTAACAATCATTAACAATCAAATAGGCTTTGATATAATATTGTGGCAATGTAAGTTTTCATCATCAAGGGAAGCTGAGGAAAAAGGTTATTTGTACTGTTTTTGTAACTTCCTGTGAGGTTATACATATTTCAAAATAATGACAAAAAAGACTGTTACAATCAAACAGGAGTGAATTGAGGCAGTTGATTAGCATGCATGTATACACAAAATATTAATTACCTCCTCGGTGTCTCTTGCTGTTCAAGGCACTGAGGATAGATGCTCAGCAAAATAGCAGCAATCTTTCTTCGGACTTTTGGGCTGCCAAAAAGACTCTAAAGTCCGGCCTATGGAGAATGTTGTACAAATTTTCTATACTCCCCTATGTGAAGACCATTCTGTACTTCCAAGAGATGAAACTACTGGTAGTACTTTGTTATCACTTGTGAACTCCATCCAAAGTTATATGGGCCATCTGTAATTTGAATTCCATAATAGTTTGATCTTATTCATAGTATACATTTCAATATTGATTGAAAATGGCCCTTTCCTGTCTCATCCCCCCTCTATTTTATTTCTGAAGCTAAATGCTGAATTTTAAAAAATGGTATACCCTATATGCCTTCCAAAATCTATCTCAAAATTTGAAATACCACATAGCAAGCAAATGATTTTAAAGAAATATTTTCTCTTTATTTACCTGTTTTTTTTTCTTTAAAAAAATGCTTCCATTCTAGTGAGATAAAAGGCTGACACATCTTCCTAAACTGGTTTGGGTAAAGTAAGTAGTAGATTACTATTGGGGTTTTCAATGTCCTTGAAAGACTGAGGTGACAAAGATAAACTTTATATACCTCAGTGTTCACAACAGCATTATTTATTATAGCCAAGTGCTAGAATCAGCCCAAGTGCCCATCAATAAATGAGTGGATCAAAAATCTGTGGTACATTTACAAAATGGAATACTACACAGCAGAAAAAAGGAACTCCTACCTTTTGTGATGGCATGAATGGATCTGGAGAGCATTATACTAAGTGAAATACGCCTGGTGGTAAAAGACAAATACCATATCATCTCACCTATAAGTGGAACCTAATCAACAAAACAAACAAATGTGCAAAATTGAACCAGAGCCTTGGAAATAAAGAGCAAACTAACAGTGATCAGAGGGGAGGGGGCAACAGGGTAATGGGGGAAAGAAGGGGAAGGGGCAAGCAAAGGAACACAAATGGAGGACTCATGGGCATGCACAACGGGGGGGATTGACTGTGGGAGTGGGGAGACAGAGTAGAGGAGACAGTGGGGGAAAAGGCAGGGCAACTGTAACTGAACAACAAAGCAAAAAAAAGATAAATGTTATAATTTTACTTCAGGCTGGCTTGTCTTTATATTATAGAAATGCAGGAAATAATTCACCTTTTTAAGTTAGATGGCTATTTATAGCTCCCCTGAAACAGAGTTGATGGCATCTTTGGATAATTACATTTAATTATAATAATGTTATTATTACTGAATGTCTATTATATGTCAGTATTGTCAAAGTAAATATAGAAATCCATATTTTTCCAGTATAATATTTTATTATAGTTTTTCCATTACCTTTTATCCCCTTTATGCCCTCTTCCTCCTCCTCTACTCACCCCTCTCTCCCCACCTTCACAATCACCTCAGTCACCACACTGGTAAACATAGGAAATTCTGACATTCTGGAAGATTAATTTGCTTAAAGCCACACTTTTGCTAGTAGATAAGTATCTGATATTTGAACCTAAAATCAATGCTCCTAGTAGGACTCCTCACTGCCTTTTATTTTATTATTAATGCAGTAAATGAACTGTTTAGGAAGCTCTCAAGGTCTCCTCACAGGTTTTCAAATATAAGCAAAGTTTTTTTGGAGTACAAGAGTCCAGTATAATCAATCTATTTTATTTACGTGTTTTCTCTAGCAATTTGAAATATATACATGATGTGCATACATTTGTGTGTACATATGTATATGTCTGGATGATCTGTTATGATTGTTGTTTTTTAGAAAACTATGAAAAGTGTTATCTTGTGGGCAGATTCCTCACAGAATCAACTGGCTTCTCAGACTCATTTTTCACTGTTTGTAGAATGCACAGTTCCAGTCTCTTAAACAGAAAACAATCAGGAGAAAGCAAAACAGGGAGGTTTGTGTTATTCTATTAATTTGGAAGGTGATGGGTAGGCATGGTTTGCATGAATGTCAAAAGAAAATAAATTCTTTGGTGCACAGATGAGTGAGGAGAAGCTGCTAAATTCTCAACTTGAGGATTAGTTGAAAACATTTGTCTTAGAGATAAATGTCATGAATTCTGTTCCTGAATCTGTAACAGAAAATACCTTGGCCAAATCACTCAACCACTTAATCCTCAGTTCAACACAGACAGTTCATACCCTTTCCTTTATTTTAGGTGCAAGTAATTATGAATTAATAGTATCTATATAAATATTTAAGCTTCTTGAGAGCCTAGGTCTGTAACTTCTGCTACTGATATTATGGCTATTGATACTGTATAAGCAAGAAATTTGAAACTCTAGTATATTAAGACTTCTTACAAAATTTAATCTGGAGCAGGTGACCACATTATATAATCCAACTTTATCAAATTTATACATAGTTATACTGAAAATACTCTTCGGAATACAGGATAGATAGTCATTCTGTCACTCACCCCTCAGGCATTATTGAGTGTCTAATGAATCTCAGGTAGCATATGTGCATGGGAAACAAAGTAGAATGTCAAATTTTTCTGCACTCGAGAAGAGTCGTAGAGCAGCAATTTTCAACCCATGTGCCACAAGAATTTTTAAAACATGCAATACCTGACTATTTAGTCAAGGGCACTGACCTCTTTTCCCCAAGATTGTCAAATAAAAAGAACTACAACAGCCAACACGGCCATAGCCATCTGGCATGAATGTCCTGTCTTGAACCATAAATACATAGGTCGTATAACAGAGTTACATCTGATCGATCATGTCACAAAATCAGTTCGCATCTGATTGGTTAATTTTGGTAACAGAAATCCATATACACAAGTATAAGCACCTGATTTTTTAAAAAGTCACTATGGAGCAAAAAAAAGGTAGATAATTAATATTATTTTTTGTAAAACAAGCAAAATTATACCTATTATTTTTAGTCAGGCAAAATGTATATTTTTGTGTGCCACAGAATTTTAGTAATTAATTTATGTGAGCCATGAGATGAAAAAGGCTGAAAATTGCTGTTGTAGAGTGTAAATATGTTTTTGGCAGAGTGATGTATCTATCAAGTTTGTAATCTGTATGTTAGTTAAGTGATCTTGAAGGAATTCCAATATTTTTGTGGTTTCACTTGAATTTAAGACCCATTTATATTTAGCTTTCTTTTCCTTTGTATTATTGAGGTCACCTGATAATTGTTTGGTGGCCTCACCAGTGTTAGACGGTGGGCACGGTGAAGAGCTACACTTTGGTTTGTATGACTCATCATCAAGGAGGCCTGCCCACCTTACAAGCTCTTTTAGGAGCAGGACCCTCTTTTGTACAACCTGATATTTCCATTCTAGCAGCTAATCGGACCTCTTCTTTATGTCACACTTAGGTTTATTTGAGATATCAGTGCTTGAGTTGTTTTTAAAGAAATGGTTAAGGCACTTAAAAGAAATATAATATCATCCTTTTTTCCCCTAGATTTTAACTATCAACAACAAACCAAATAACCGTGGCTACCCTAGAACAGGGCCTTATATTTTATCAGTGTCTTGGAAACCTTTGCATTTGTAACAAGGGTGGACAAATATACATTTTAAGCACCTGTAATGGATCAAAGTTTCTAACATTGTGTTCTTAAATAAACAGGAGCTTAAATGATGAGCTCTTCTTTACTGTTCAATTTAAATATTTCATTTCCAAATAGAGAATGACTTTAAAAATTTATTTTAACTTCATACTTGTAAATGTCATGCATAACACCTATATTTCAGTATTGCTGTATCTTCAGAGGTAAACTACAATTCACAACTTAATAATAAGACATACGTCACTGCAGATATCAGGCAATAACTCCAGTAACTAGATAACATTAATGTTAAAACTAGGGAATACATTATAATGCCAAAGCTAGGAGTAAGAAATTATTCTAAATCCTAACAACAATTCAACTACTTACCCTTCTTGAATGTGCTGCTGGTTGTCAAGGAATCAGTAAACTGAAATTCAGATGAATTTATTCCCCCTGTTTGTTTGTTTGATTGATTTCTCACCACCAAGGTTTACTTGATATTCACATAAATTAACACTTGATAGAAATTTTACAGTAATGAGAACACCAGTGTAACTTTACTGTTTGTAAGTCAGGAATCTTTAGGCATATTCTCATAGAAAATTTATAAAACTTCCTGTGTGGACTATATATTTATGTGGTTGTTTCAATTTTAAATAAATAACAGTAAGAGAGGGAGCTGGAGAATTTGCATGAGAAAAACTCTGAATCTTCTTTTATTAAAAAAATACAAAGGGTACCCTGGCTGGTGTAGCTCAATGGATTGAGTGCCAGCCTGCGAACCAAAGGATTGCCAGTTCGATTCCCAGTCAGGACACACGCCTGGGTCACAGGCCAGGTCCCCAGTAGGGGGCATGTGAGAGGCAATCACACAATGATGTTTCTCTCCCTCTCTTTCTCTTTCTCTTCCCTGCTCTCTAAAAATAATAAATAAATAAATATAAATAAATCTTGTTAAAAAAGGAAAATATCAGTTTGACCAACAATTATTGAGCACCTACTATATGTCATTAAGGATCATAGTATTCATATTCAAAAGCCATCTCCTCCTGTCTCTAGTATTTAATAAACCAGAGTCTCAAATTTTTGCCTACACTCCTGGGTCATCACTCTGCTCTTTTTTATATGAATGCGTCCCATACGTTCGAGTCATCATCATCACCACTGCAGCCTCAGATATATAGTTGAATAAATCATTGCCCTCCCTACTTTTCTTCTCCCATTCAGCCACTCTTAAACACAGCAAGCCAAGTGATATTATTAAACGTTAAGTCACATCACTTCATTCCTCTGCTCAAAACTTTCCAGTGGCTTCCCACACCAGATGGAGTTATCACCAAAGTCCTCACCATTACCTGTAAAGTCCCATGTGCTACTATCTTCCACTGTTGCCCTGACCTCATTATATACTGCTTTTCCCTCACACACTCTGGTCCAGCCACACTGGCCACTTCACTGTGTCTGAGCCTTTGCAGATGCTGTTCCCTCTGCCTGGAATGCCACCCGGTTACTCACATCTCTCACTCAGCCACTCCCAGCAGGTCCTCCTTGTCATCTTAGCAACTAGACCATGCCTGACACCCTGTAAAACATGCAGTCTCCTGCCCCAACACTCCCCATTACTTTTCCCTGCATTATGTCTTCTTCTTCTTATCCTTAGCAGTTTGTAATATCTAATATACTAAATTTCATTTTTCATCATATACATTGTTTAGCTCTCCTCCTAACATGTAAGCTTCATGAGGGCAGGGATTTGTTGTTATTGGTGTCAGTGTTTTGTTCACTTCTGTGTCCCCAGTATTTACAATAGCAGTTGGCTCATAGTAAGCAGTAAATAATCCTAGGTTGAATTAAGAAATAAAGAGCAGTATTATTACGTATAGTAAACATTTATTAATCTGTTATTCTCTGTCACTTACTTTGCCAAGTACTTTTAAATCCATATTGCCATTTTTAAATAATTATGTATATTATTATAGGCGTGCATCATTTTATTACACTTACCTTTATTGTGCTATTCAGATGAATTTTTTTTTTTACCAACTGAAGGTTTGTGGCAACTCTACATTGGTGCCATTTTTCCCACACCATTTGCTTTCTTCTTGTCTCTGTGTCATATTTTGGTAATTTTCACAGTATTTCAAATTTTTTCATTATTATTATACTTGTTATATTGATCTTTGCTATTACTATCGTAATTATCTTGGAGCACCACGAATTATGCAGATATAAGACAGCAAACTTAATCTGTACACGTTGTGTGTTCTGATTGCTTCACCAACCAGTCATTCCCATGCCTATCTCCCTGTCCTTGGGCCTCCCTGTTCCTTGAGAGACAACAATATTGAAATCAGGCCAATTAATAACACTACAGTGGCCTCTCAGTGCTCAAGTGAAAGGAAGAGTCACACATCTCTCACTTTAAAACAAAAGCTAGAAATGATGAAGCTTAGTAAGGGAGGCACGTCAGAAGCTGAAATGCCAAAAGCTAGGCCTCTTGCCCCCAGTTAGTCAAGTTGTGACTGCAAAGGAAAGGATCTTGAAGGAAATTAAAAGTGCCACTTCAGTGAGTGCGCCAAATGTAGCAGGAGAACTAGAATTACAAGCGGAGCCTGAAGATGGGGCTGAATTGCGGCAATCTCATGATTACATTTTAACGAATGGAGATTTGCTCTTTATAGAGGAACAAACAAAGTGGTTTCTTGAGTTGGAATCGATTCCTGGTGAAGATGCTGTGAGGATTGTTGAAATGACAACAAAAGATTTACGATATTACATAAACTTAGTTGATAAAGCAATGGCAGGTTTTGAAGGAATTGGCTCCAAAATTTCTTCTGTATCTAAAAAGCTATCAAACAGCAGCACATGCTGTAGAGAAACCATTCACAAAAGGGACAGTCTACTGATGCAGCAAACTTCATTGTTATTTTATTTTAATGCAGTCACAACCTTCAGCCACCACCTCCCTGTTCAGGCAGCAGCCTCAACATCACGGCCAGGCCCTCCACCAGCAGAAAGATTGCAATTTGCTAAAGCCTCAGATGATGCTTAATGTTGTTTAGCAATGAAGTATTTTTTAAATCAAGTCATGTACATTGTTCTTTAGACACAATGCTAATGCACACTTAATAGGCTACATTATAGTGTAAAACATTTTTACATGCACTGGAAAACCAAAAAATAATGTGACTGGCTTTATTGTAATATTCACTTTATCCTAGTAGTCTGGGACCAAAACCATAGTATCTGAGGTATGCCTGTTTGTCCACTTAGTGAAAAAAATTAAAAAATGTAAGGCACAGAGAAGTATTATTTGTCCAAAGTCACATCTCTTTTAAATGATTATTTATCTCATGGTATAATGAGACATTTCTGTTATTATTACAGTATTTATCAACTCGAAGATTCTCATGATTTCACCTTTTAGCATTTCTTATGTTGGAATGTGCCTAGTTATTAAAGGCATGTCAGAGTTTAATTGGCAGAGATTTTTTTCTAAGTGATACATAGAATAATTGATGATGTAACTTCCTTTATATACTGTACATCAAAACCTCCTTCAGGAATTTTCTTTGCTTCATTTCTGAGTCCTTGATGCCCAGCACAAAGTGTAATGTAAAACAAACACTAGTGTATGTATAGTGAATGAATAAATATGGTAGCCCATGTCCCCTCTTTCTGTTTCCTATTTGCTATCTTCATTGGCTTCTATAAAGCCTTTTAGAGAGGCTTTTCTCAGGCACGGAACATGATATCTATACTCAACACTTTATTCACAATACAATGCCTGACATACAGTAGTTGATTAATAAATATGGATGGAATGAAATACTTATAATTTTCAGACCTAAGTTCTCTTATAGGCAAATAATATATGACACACAGTTCATTCATTTTTAAAAAATGACTTTAAATCTGCGTGAAGTTAGGAAATTCACTTACCCTTGCTATACCTCAATTGTATGTAAAGCATTAGCATACTTCCTGATATATAATACAGGTACGAAAAAAGCCAGCTATTATGCTACAGTATTGTTTGCTGATGATTTATTGCCTGGTTATGTGCTGAAAAATGTATTAAGTGTTCTGGATTCTACAGTGTTTTCTAAACTGGCCCTGAACCCTTACTTCTAAAGAATCAAAAATGCCATGAACAGAAAGAAACGAGCTCAAAGAGAACAGCATCCTCCCCTCCCATCTGCAGTGAGCAGGCTGCTTTCTCGCAGATCAAGCTGTTTCTCAATATTCCATGCAAGTTAGTGTGGTTAAGAATGGGGAGTCTCTGTAACAATGCCCAGGTTATTTCTGTGCTGAAAATTTGCTGAATCTCTTGAGACTTCAGTTTTACCATTTCTAAAATGAGGATAATTAATAGCACCTACTCACAAATTTGTTGTCAGAATTAAATGGGCTAGTTCCTAGAAAGTGTGCAGAATAGGCCCTAGTCCATAATGAGTGGGTGATGAGTACCAACAGGTCTGGGCTGTGCCAACACCATTAGAAGCCTTTGTGAGCAGTGTTTGGGGCAGATTGATTTCCAAATTCATTGTGAGGTTTTAGAGGTGTTCCTGTCATTAAATTTTGCATAAATTTTTACATAAATTCCTATAGCATAGAGTCCTAACAGAAAGGGAATTTTATCATTTGCCAGCTATGTAAGCTTGGAAAAACTAATCAATTTGATTTATTTCCTCTCCAAAATGAAGAATACTTATTCAAAGGTTATTAGGAATACTGAATGAGGGCAAATATATAACACATACAACAGAGTTCCTGGTATGATAGGGACCAAACGTGTCTCAGATGACTTTAATAAGATGCCCCTAACTTCTATATTTTAGCTTATAAACTTACATGATGGGGCCACTGCAAGGTCAGGTTGATTAAAAAAAAATAGTTTCATCTGTTTATAATAAGGATATACCTTATGGGAGAATCAGCAGATATAAATGGCTCAAATTACAGAAATAGAGATACTTTCACACAGCTGATAACAAGTGGAATTTTCACTGTCTTGAGAGGCCATAAAACCTAGTACTATAAATGTCTTTGGAAAACAATTATACCATTTTATCACCAGCAATATTAATGTTAAAAAAAAAAAAAAAAAAAAAAAACAAGGTGCACTCAAATCTGCTGCTACTAACTGATGTCTGTGGGGCCAGGCAGAGTTTGTCTTTCACCCCGAGCCCTGGCACAGGGGGCCAAACACTACTTGCTGCATTGTTGTGGTTTTAGTTTTCTTATTTCCTCCATCAGGCCCTTGGGGAGATTTCTTGAATAATTGAGCTTGGATTTAAATAAATATTTGGAGGATGGGGAGAAGGAGCTGCTTTTGGAATCAGCAAAAATATGATATGTTGGAAGAAAGTTAAAACAAAATAAAGGTTCCTAAAGGGAAAACTGTGAGGGGGGTACATACGTTAGAGAGGAAAGGAAAAAAAATTAAAGGGAATCAAGAAGAAAGTCCAGGCACTTTAGGAAAAGAAGGTAAATGTATTGTATTTTATATTGTTTTAATTACCACATTTTTATAAATGCCTGTATTAGCCTGCTAGGCTGCCACAACAAAATACCGTAGACTAGGTGGCTTATACAACAGAAATTCATTTCTCACCGTTCTGGCAGCTTAAAAGTCTGAGGTCAAGGTGCTGCCAAGGTTGGTTTCTCCTGAGGCCCCTCTCCTTGACTTGCAAATAGTAGATTTCCCACCATGCCCTCCCATGGACTCTGCTCTTTCTTTGTTCATAGATCCCTGGGAACTCTTCCTCCTTATAAGGACACAAGTCCTGTTGGGTTAGGTCCAACCGGTAAGACCTCTTTGAAATTACCTCTTTAAAGTCCCTATCTCCAAATATAGCCACACGTAGGCCAGGGCTTCAACATAGGAATTTTACGTGAAAAGAATTAAGTCCATGACAAGGTCCATCCCAAGTAATAAATATATTTTGTGCTCAAGGATAATAATGTTTCATTAGAATTACTTTCTTCAGTCTCTTTTTTATGGAAGGCTCATAAAATGTATGAAATAATTCAGAATGTCATCTTTCTTAGTCTTGATGTCATTTATTTAATTGTAAATTTATAAAGTTTACTTTGTAATAATATCTTTGTCTAACCCAGTTTAAAATTTTTCTGAAAATTTAGCAGGCAGATCTGTGAGCCCTGCCAGCTGGTTGCAGGGCACCATTGAAGCCTCTGTTACCGTTTTCAAATAGTAGTTCAAAAGTGAAGCAGGCAAACCAGGATCCAAAGATATCA
The DNA here is from genome assembly GCF_004126475.2 of Phyllostomus discolor. NCBI lineage: Eukaryota > Metazoa > Chordata > Mammalia > Chiroptera > Phyllostomidae > Phyllostomus > Phyllostomus discolor. The sequence continues at coordinate 37,776,142 of NC_040903.2, forward strand.
CAACTGTAGATAGATCAGAGTTTGAAAAGGGATTTGGGCATTTTCAGAAATTGCAGTTTAAAATTCCATGTCTTAGGCAAGTCTTTTTGGAAGTGGGAATGCCTTGTGAAATTAGTATCTTGGTGTGTGACCTTGTGAAATTAATCTCTCTGTGCCTCAGTTCCACCCTTTCCCAACCTTCCCCCTATGAAGGCAGGGACCAGGGCCTTTCAATGTGATAGTGCTCCCTTGGGTCTAGCCCAGTGTCTGACTTGGCCTTAAGGAACTCTCCATTCATTTTTGTGTTTCATAAAACACAAAAATGAAACTGTTGGAGAAACTGCAAGATCACTGCTTTACATTCCCACCTAGGTTGTCTGAGTCTTCTGTCTCCCCCTAAAAAAGCAAAGGAAGGCCAGGGCATCGCCACACCCACTTGGTTGCCCTGCAGAGAGAGAGCTGCTCCAGGCAGCAGGCTAGTGCCCCCCAGAATATCATTTCAATGCCTTATTGTGAGAATCACAGAATATGGAATCTGGGAACAGTGATTTACCTACTGCTTGTATGGTTATGATGCATTTACCATTTGAACTTACATTTTCTCAGTTGTAATAGTAGAAATTCATAGAGTCATTTACTCTGAACATTTTTTTAGAATTCAATGAGATAATAAAGGTAAACAAAAACATTGCAAAAGGTAAAACACTATAGAAATGTTGCTTATATTTACTGCTTTTTGTTAGTATACACCACAAACTTACAACCTGTAGATGTATTCAAAATGATTTATTCTTTTCAAGGCAGACTGAAGGAAAAAAATAAAACAAATCAAAATGAAATAAGCCATTAGCAATACATTTCAGGGGACAGGATAATTAAAATTTTCTTTTGGAAACAAGGTTAATTATGAGAGGAAAATGTTAGTTGAAGTTTTTTTAGTTACTGTTATGAAAGTACTAATCTGTATGAGCACAATGACAAAATCATAAAGAAAATTGTACAATTTTGATAAGGTTTTGTATGTAAGTAGTCATTCAAACTTATTTTCTTTTACACAGTGACCTTTCTTTGATATACAGGCACATGGGGTACTTAATACCATATAATTTCATTACTAGCAATGTCACCAGGTAAGATTCAATAAGACTATACATCTGAAATGTGTCATGTCACTTCTCCCTTGCTGGAGAACAGAGAAACAAGCTCTCAAGGCATATGATACAGGTTGGAGCCTGGCCAAGGTGTTGCTGCGACTCTTCAGTGAATCTAGATCTTTATTTGCAGCATCTAGCAACAGCACGAGTTCTTTCTGGGGCACTGGTGACACCTTGTATATCACTAGTACTTACTCTGCCAAAAGGTGGCATTGAGCAGAGCCCTTGGGAGTCTTACACAGCAGTAAATGGAAAGGGAAGGATGGGGATCAAGGACAACTTTTAAAATTGACTTTTATTCAGCTTAAACTCAAATGGAATGATACGACTCTGCGTGCAGACATCTCTCTGTGGCGCAGTTCCAAGGAAATACGTTCCTTCCTGAGCCTCAATATTAGTATGTCTGTATTAAATGAAGTGTTTGCAATGTATGCCGCACCAAATTGAACTTTTAAAAAATCTTCTTTGTCAGTGTTAGTGCTTCATAAGAGGACTATAAAGACTCAATTTAAATGTGGTTGTTCTAAGATGGAATCATTTTGAGAAAGAGGGGGCTTAGTATCATACCTGCTTATTTTCTCTCTAAGTTGTCTAGTGATTTTTTTTTTAATGTAGAGAAAAATGCACTTATAAAATAACTTCTCCAGGCCTTGGCCTGGTGGCTCAGTTGGTTGGAGCATTGTCTCATGCACCAAAAGGTTTGTGGGTTTGATTCCTGTCCAGGACACACACCCAGGTTGTGGGTTCGATCCTCAGTTGGAGTGCTAATGGGGGGGGCAACCGACCAGTGCTTCTCTCTCACAGTAAACTAACTCTCTCTCTCTCTCTCTCTCTCTCTCTCTCTCTCTCCACCCCATATCGTCCTTTAAAATCAACAACAAAACCATATCCTCAGATGAAGATGGATAAATAAATAGATGCATAAATAAACAAACAAACAACTTCTTCATCCTATTAACTGTTGGAAATTTCAGCTACCCTATTTACTATTTCCCTCTATTCATCTTTTCCCTTCTTTTGTGAAATTTCCCAAATAGACCCTCTCTTCTTTCTTGACCATCCCTGATGTTCACCTGTCTTGACTGAGATTTTATTTACTCTTGATCAGGCACAAGGCTAACAGGAAATAATCTTGAACAAAACACATGTGCATGTATAATACCACTTTGGTGAATTTGAAAAGGCCCCTTAATGGAAGTGGCATCCAATCCAAGCCCAAAGAATAAATGGGAATTGGCTAGATGGAAATGTGCTCAGAACACTACAGCATATTCAAAGAACCCCAGGCAGGAGGAAAAGGGTGCACTTGGGAAATACTGGCAACTTTGTATGGTTTAAGGGTAGAGTTAAAAGATGAAGAAGCGTTATAAACAAACTGGAGAAATAGACTTAGGAAGAGCTTTAGGTGCAGAGAAAAGGAGCCCAGCCTTTGGAAAACAGAGAGAAACCATTTAAGGATGTTAGTCTGGGGAGTAACATATTCCAATTAATGGCACATCAGATATGTCTGACACAGGGTAGAGTATGGTCTGACAGGTTAACTTTAGATAAAAATAAAGGACATTGATTTTTACTTTGTGGTACTCTTGTTAAATCCATTTTGGTGTCATAGTGTGCTCTTTAAAAACCTGAAACCTAGGTCACTTAAATATTGGGCAATAATATATATCATTTGTGTACATACATGTGTGTATGTGTGTGTGTATATGTGATGTATGTGTATATATATATGTGTGTATATATATATGAGGGATATATGTGTATATATGTTTATATGTTTGTGTGTATGTGTGTGTGTATATATATATATTTATATATATATATAAATTCTATGCTAAGTGATAGCTCTATTCAAAATTGTCCAAGTACAAAGATCTTGTGATAGTGTGTCATTGCTTGTTGTCTATGATTTGTGTGATTGAGACAATAGGCTGACAGATCTTTTCAGTGCATGTGGGATTATATAGTTTTACTGTGGTTCAGAAACTTTCTAAATTTTTAGCATTAATTAAATAATATAGTTAACTGCAGTAAATCTCTATTTTTACTTGATAGAACAAAATAAGACAAAGAAAAGCTAGAAATGTTTTGTTTGAAACAAAAACTATAGCTTATTATCAATGAAAAATTCAGTGTCTCTGTCAAAAATCAGAATTTTTAAAATGGTCCGTTCAAGTGTACAAACCGGATAAAACATTATTTACATTAAAGGAGACAGAAAAAATACTGGCAGTTAACTTTTAACTCTTGCCTAACTACTTCATCAAGTAGTATGAAATAAAAAAGAATTTTTCCATTAGCTGGAAAATCTGCACAAAATACATGCTAGCAACACCACCACCAACACATGTTTTTTAGGGCTAATGATTAATAGCAATAAAATAATATTTATTTAATATTTATTTATTTTATTAACTAATTTTGATATTAATAAATTTCCAGTTGCCATTAAATTTTCTTAATTGTGTGCATTTTTCTTTTTGAAACATTTAAACTTTTTTGAAGCATACAAATTTTTATATTCATATTTTTACTGTATGTAATTTTAAGAATTCAATTATACTTATTTCAAAATGTTATATTAAATTTTATATTTGAATTGTTAAGTACTTAGTGTCAGTACTTTATTTTATGAATTATGAATTTTTATTTTCCAAATATAGATATTGAAATGCCAGTATTGGCATTTTGTTCTGATATTGCTTTCATTAGCAAAAAAGGTTAAGTGCTATTTTCATCCATTGATGACGGTGAGCTGAGCAGATTATGGTGACTGGGGAGAGACCAAAATAAACGAGTGAGGCAGGTGCTGTCTATGGAAGAAGAGGAAAAAAGATATTCTGCTTCTTGTGTGAACTTTGAATAAGTATATTTATGAACATTATCATCCACATAGAGAGGGAACACAGAGAAAGAGGAGAAATGCTGAGAAAAGGGGAAGGAAACAGAAGAACAAACAAGAAGACAAGTAACAAATAGCATCGTTTAGAAAATGCTACCATTTCAATGAATCACTGTACAGGAAATTCACGCCCACTTCCTCCTGCCATCTCTGTACTGGTTTTGGAAGTTTTAGATACATCAAATACACTGTGAAGGATTTGGCATTTCTGGGATAGCCCAGTCAAGTTGAGGACACATTAAAGAAAGACAATGAATAACAAACATCAGGAAGCTCACTTCAAGATTCCTTTCAGTTCCTTAAACCTGAGCTACTTTGAATCTGGCTGGAGTCAATTCCCTTAAGACTTCCTGCCAGTCTGTGAGGTTAGGAGTGCTACAGTAGTTTCTAATCTTACAGTGAGGAATGCAGTGTATGTATGTGTGTACTCTTACATTCCTATGATGAGAATATGAATATATATATTTTTCCAGGAAGATGATTTACTACAGTGATTACATCCATAGTATGGGTAGGACATTCCTTTGGATACATTTTTGGTTTAATAACCTATGCTATCTCATCAAGGTGCATAACTACTTTTATGTAGAACCTGAAATACATGTTCCCCTTTTTAAAATAATCTTGGGAAATAATTTGTGGACATAACTAATTGGAAGCTACTTATATTTTACATTAGTAAATGTCAAGTTTGAAAGTTTTGATAACATGGGGAAGCTCTAAAGCATCAGGGTAGATCCATCAAGCTACTTTAATTTGTGTTAAGGATACTATAACTGCATTTTACTTTTCAGTTCATGAGCCCTTTAATTTCTGATTTTTTTTTTTTGCCTCTCCCCATTTGCTGCACCTTTAGATACTCATGCTACACTTAATGTGAAAGAATACTGTGCCCTGGCAGGTGTGGCTCAGTGAATTGTACTAGTCAGTGAACTAAAGGGTCACTGGTTTGATTCCCAGTCAGGGCACTTGCCTGGATTACAGGCCAGGTCCCCAGTAGGGGGCGCATGAGAGACAACCACATATTGATGTTTCTCTTCCTCTCTTTCTCCTTCCCTTCCCCTCTCTCTAAAAATCAGTAAATAAAATCTTTAAAAAAGAGAATATTGTATATGCTTTCCCCCTTTCTATACCAAGTTTGAAAATTCTAGGGAAAGGGCTTTAAATTATAATCCTGTAATTGTATACAAGGGAGGAAACATTAAGAAACTTACTGCAGAGCTTAATTGTGGTATAATTTGTTTTCTGTGATTTGAGAAGAACTGTAAACAAACCTATGGTAGGTATGGGTTAAATGGCTTTCCAGGTACTTTGGAAACCAAAGTTTCCAACTCTGAGACCTTGGAATTGGCTTCTTTTTCCCAAGTTTAAGACACTGAACTGTCAAATAAAAATGGTGTCTAAAGTATTAGGACATTTTGAGGTCCTACTATGAACAAGCAATGTAGGAATTTTCTTTTGAATTTTATTCCAGAAATTTCTACTACAGGACCACTTGGCATGGGAAGCACCACCACCAGTACCACCCTTCGGACCACAACTTGGAGCTCAGGCAGGAGTACCACCCCGTCGATGTCAGGAAGAAGAAACCGGAGCACCAGCACCCCATCTCCAGCTGTTGAAGTGCTTGAAGACATTATCACACAACTTCCATCAGCATCATCCCAAATCCCAGCTCAGGAAGAGAGCTGTGAGGCTGTGGAAGCCCGAGAAATCATGTGGTTTAAGACCCGCCAAGGACAGGTGGCAAAGCAGCCATGTCCCGCAGGAACTATAGGTATGTCTGTCCTACAGAGCTAAGCTAAAGGTGTGTTGTTACTTTGGCTTGCTCTTCTAACATTTTTTTCTTTTCTTTCTTTTTTCTTATCTTTTCTTTTCCTTCCTTCCTTCCTTCCTTCCTTCCTTCCTTCCTTCCTTCCTTCCTTCCTTTTTTTTTTTTTGTTATTTCACATTTGCTTCAATTTTGGACTCATCTAAATGTCAATTTAAAGCAGTGTATTTTCAGAATTTGAAAATGCATTCTAAGGAGGCAACAGGTGAGAATTTGATGGGAACACGTTGAGATCAGCACTTTCCACCCGTGGTGTGTGGTCTCCGGTTGGAGTTACACTTAGGCTGTGGATGTCCAGGCTACTCCAGGGAGACAACTCTTCTCTGCAACAGTTAAAGAGAAAGCTCTGGAATTCTGTGGGCTAGGCTGTTAACGGCCTCAAATATCAATTGCAAAAAGTGAGGTTGAGCACCTGTCTGTTAGAAGACAAACACTGACACTACCTAATTTTTAACAATAGATGTTTGACTATTCTTTTTACCAGTCATTTAGCTGTCCTTGAATAGTTGAAAGCTCTTAACATTGTCAGATTTCTTGCAGGCAGAAATCAGAGTCTGGCTTATTCAACATTCATTACAGAGAGAGCAATCCTGCATTTTCTCCAAGGAATATTTAAGAACTAACTAGCTCTTCACTCCTTCTTTTTCACTGATATGATTCTTAATATCCTCAATTGGTAATCATATTTTACATACACTTTTTAAACCAGAAATTGTCTGATTGTCTTATTGTCACATGCATTGATCCTCAAGGAACTTTTCTTAGTACAGCGAATAAAATTTTCATTATTCCATGTATGTAAGTAAAACAGATACACAATACATATCACTGGAGTAGCATTCTTAGAGGCTGTATCTTCGAGTGTTATTGATTTGTTTACTTTAAGGAAGCAGGCCTCTCTTAGAGAAGTTCCAAAGTGGATGTGTCATTCTGAATCCCATCGTATATGAACTGGTGGGAAGCACAGAGGTATACTGGCTTTTACAAAGGTGCATGCTTATAGTTTTTTCAGCTGAGTAATTAAAACTATTCAGAAATCTACCTTTCCTTTATGAAGGGAGGCCATGTTTAGTTGTAAAGTTTTCTGTGGTAACAGAATCAGGAAATAGTTAGAAACCTTTTCCCTGGCTGGCGTAGCTCAGTGGATTGAGCGCAGGCTGTGAACCAAAGCATTGCAGGTTCGATTCCCAGTCAGGGCACATGCTTGGGTTGCAGGCCATGGCCCCCAGCAACCGCACATTGATGTTTCTCTCTCTCTCTCTCTCTTTCTCCCTCCCTTCTCTCTCTAAAAATAAATAAATAAAATCTTTAAAAGAAAAAAGAAACCTTCACTCTCTGCACTGTCCCCTTAGTCCTGGGCCTCAGTTCCTTCCTCATTGATGTTAGAGCTCCCTACTTCTTATGTTTGTTGTCAAAGTTAGTGAAGCAACTTTATTTGAAAGCACTTTGCCCTCAGAAGTAAGTGACTATTTTTTGGTGAAAACTGGGAAAGAGATTTAAAGGAAGTTTTCAGAGGCCTCCACCCCCACAAGAATGTTCATAAATAGGGCCTTACTTTTGCCTTTCCTGGTCCCTTCTGCTGTGCTGTTGTTCAGGCCCAGACTGCTTCCCACTGGAACCACTGCCACAGCTTCCCACAGCTTCCCACAGCCTCCATATCGCTCCCTCAAATCCTCCTCCATGAGGCCACTACAGTTGTTTCTGTTAATGAGCTCATTTCTCTCATCTGCTTCATGATCTTCATTGATTTCCCAGCACACACAGAAGACAGACAAGGGAGTTTATGGTCTGGCTTTGCCTGCCTTTCCAGCTCCATTAAACAACTCTCCTATCTTGCAGACCTCAGTTGAAAATGCTTGAAGTTGCCCAAACACAACATGTTTTTCCTCCACAACAAATGCCCTTTTCCACATTGTTTTCCTGAAAAACCTGCAGACTGCTGTTAAGACTCACTTGCTCCCTTGCCTCTGAAAACTCAAGCAAGAAGCCCACGAAGACAGGTGCCATAGCCATCTAGTTCATTCAGTGATTCCCCATACCCAGAGTAGTTGCTGGCGAGTGCTTTAAGAATATTGAGGGTTTTTGTTTGTTGTCTTACATTTCTCCACAGCCAGTTGCTATGCATGGTGTTAAAATAGACATTATCTCAGTTTAATGATCTCATTTTTACCTTTGCTCATATTAAAGCATAGCATGGACAGAAAGGCCTTGTAAGAAAAATGGTTTGAATATCTAAAGACCTATTTCTCTCATTATTTTAGGAGTATCAACTTATCTGTGCCTGGCTCCTGATGGAATCTGGGACCCCCAAGGACCAGATCTGAGCAACTGTTCTTCTCCTTGGGTCAACCATATCACGCAGAAGGTAAGTCATGCAACTGACTAAAGAGGTTTGCTAAACCTGGGACCTGTGTTGTTGATCCTCACGGCTGCAAACAAAATAGTCAAGATTTTTTTAATGTGTAAAAATTGTCTCATTATAATTTCATTTATGATTTAATGACAACCTATGATAAACTAATTCTGGAATTTTGTTGTTTTTAAAGGATAAATTTGTGAACTTTATCTAAGCCAGGCAGTATTAATCATAATAATTTTGTTATTGATAAAATTTCTATGGTATTGTGAACTGCAGATATTAAAAAAGTCTAAGAGATACTATAAATCAAGCATGCAAAAGCTTCTAGCGCACATACATGGAGATGTCCCTGTGGAAATAATAATTACAATGAAAATATCTACCTTTGGAATTTAAGCCATTTGATAAATGTCCTGTAACCTAATCATTTATCAGTGTTAAAAGTATACACGTGTGTGACAGAATTTTGCAGACTCAAATTTGCAGGGCTTATTTGGTTGCAATATGTTGAACATTTTTATTATTAATGCACTGTGGGGTTTCGAATTGATTTCATTACAAACAGAGACCAGATGTGCATTTATGCCAAAAGGGCTGTGGGATGAATCTTTATTATAGCAATTTGTGTGGATTTATTCACTCCCAAAATGGAGAGTCCTTCTATGGCACATTAGCTATGCTACGGAATTTCTGAAAGAGACTTTTCCTGAGAAATATTACAAATGATGGCCTTACTAAAAGCCTGTCTGTGCCATTTGCTCTTTCCTCTATTTGTTTTTAACTAGGCTGATCCTCAATAATATACTGTATAATAATCCATAAATATCTACCCAGTAGATCATTTAGCAGATGAGTCGTAACTATCTATTTACCCTAAATCATGGAAGAACAGTGGTTATATTAACTCTAGTTACCCTCTTACATATGCATCTCCATACTTGTTGCTATTCATAATGATCTTCTCCAATTTCAGCACTGTTCCTGCCACAGTTTTTATGTCCTTTGATTTTTATTACAATGTAGCTCAGACCCCAGGGCAAATAACTCTTGCTAGATGTGATCAGATTAAGAGATCAGTAGCCTATCTCCTTACATTGCTGTCTTTTAAGAAATACTCCCTACATACTTAGCCCAGGGGTTAATATTAATTCAGTAATAATTCACCTAGAACGCTGAGTGGTTTTCATGACAATTCCTGAATATGGTTGGGCTATTTTACTGCAGAAATTACTGGGCAACTTTAATGATGCTTAATTCTTTTCTTCCCTCTGCAGACCTGCTAATCTTATGACAAAAGAGATAATTCCTTGCAAAGACCAGACAGCTGTTGTTGTCCATTTGATTTATGGATGGGGTGCTTTTGTTTTCTAACAAATATGTTCCATTCTTCCCAGGCATTTCTGTTTAATCCTGTAGAACAACAAAATTATGCTCTTATAATTTTATTAAGGTTCTAGAATTTAAGCAATTGGAATTTATAATAATACCTTAGCTTGATTACTTACATTTACAAAATCTTCAAAAGTATAACAGCAGGCTTTAGAGCACAGCAGACTGGCTTATGTAACCAACCCAAGGTCGGTGTTGGAGCTCATGTCTTAGTTGGGTCTGCCTTTATCAAGACTTCATGTGTAGCCTCCACACTGGCTAATTGGGAATAGATCATGATTGTCTTTGTATCACATACTCACTGACCTAGTGTCTTTCACTTCTTCCCACCCTCTTACCTGATGTGTCCCTCATACCACTATATATGTATGCTACTCGTTGGATATAAATGGCATTTGCACAGGTTTCTTTTCAAGAGAGAGTTAGTATGCAGTGTTCAAAAAATTATTTGTCTGTATTTTCTCTCTCTCTTCCCCAAAGCATTCTCCTCCAAATCCACACATTTGCTCATTTCCTTCCTTGGTACCAGAGCCCCAACAACAAGCAATGGAACATTGGAAGAGGGTTGTTTATAGTGGAATTCAAAGAGGGAAGCTGAACTGCAAGAGACAGATCAGGAACCCAGAACTAGTAATAGGAGTAAAGTTATTCCCAAACTCAGGCCTGTGGCTGCTGGATCCAAGGGACGACTAGAAATTGAAAGCAGGGTGTCCTTGAGAGGGAAGATGTTGTATAGACGAGAGAGAGAGGCTAGCCTGAAGAAACATTTCCAAAACAGATCTAGGAGAACAAATCCCTGACCTCACTTTCCCCCTTCCTCATTCACCTTCCCAGCCTCCCCACTGGCCAAACCCAAAGGGAAGCCAGAGAAGAGTGATACTCTTAATATTAGTACATGTGAGTCCAACCTGCTAAAGCAGAGAACCTGATGGAGGAGGATAGAAAATGACCTTGAACTAGCAAGGGGAAAATACCCAGTGTGTCTCAGTTTTTAGCTCCTGTTCTCATACCCTGCCTCTCTTTCCATCCCCATCTCTTCCCTTTCTCTCTTCATTCACCCAACTTCCCTCCTTCCTTTCCCTTGCCCCATCCCCTGTCCTCTGCTCTGGCCTCCCCTACCCTTTTCTCTAATGGATTGTTTAATGCCATGTTGGAAAATTAAAGTGAAATGGGAATCTTCAAAGAGTCACTCTTCCCCTGCTTCCTCCACTGTAGTTCTATGAACTTCAGACTTTTAAAGTGAAGGAATGCTTTTTACCCCCATGAAAGCTCAGATGAAAAAAGAAAGGAGAGGGACATTCTCTTCTTGAAACAGTGTATTCAGTTTCCACGCTGCAAGGGATTGTGGGTGAACGTACCCTGGAGTGTGAGGCTCCTCCTTTGGCTTCATAGTGCTTCTGAGGGCTTTAAAGGAAAAAATAGTTCTGGGTCACCGTCTGCATCTACACTATGATCACTAATTTCATTATCAATAATGTTTTCTCTTGTTTGTCAGGCATTATAGACAGGAAGTATACACAAATAAACGGACCAGGATGCTTACTTTAGTGGGGAAGAGCAAACTTTATATTTTCATTTTTGCTAAGAAATGAGTTATGATTTTTCCCCTGTAGTCAAGCCAGGAGGGAGAAAACAGGCAAAGAATCTTGATGGCTTCTGACTCGCAAATGAATTCAGACCACTTTTATAGTGATGGCATTATAAATTAAATTTCATGTGGTAATAGAGAGTAGATTACATTTTAGTAGAGAAAAATGTAAGCCTTTAAAATCAGAATATCGTGAAGAAATTTATTGTAAACAAACTAGCCAGAATATTTTCAGAGTGATGAAATTAAATTAAAAGCATAGTTTATACAGAAAGGGAAAAGCAAAAATTTTGCACAAAGGGAACTTTACCTCAGCAACAATAGAGGTGGGAGGGGAAGGAGAGAGAGGGAGAAAAGCTGGTAGGGGGCTGGATAGGAAGATGGGAGGATAGACAGAAGGAAAGGCAGGTAAAAATAAATGGGTGGATGGAAAAATAGCCAAATCTTCTTACTAATGTTTTACAAATATTTTTGAGTTTTAATTGAAAGCCAACAAATTAACCCAGAGTTCTGTCTTCTCAAACATATGTGGCAAAATATCCTATTTTGTCATCTTTCTTAATGACTGTTTACTAAAATTATGGTCTCCAGCTCCAGCTTGATCTCTTGCTTAGAGTCATATTTTCAAAAAAGGTTTATATTTTCTGGTTTGCATACCTTTAAAGAGTTCATTGCATTTTACAATCTCTCTACTCTTTTTCAATTTAAAATTCTGTGAGATTACAGTTTTGATTAGCTTCCATATTTATTTGCGTGTAAAGTGAGGTGTGCTTCCTACTTCATTACCTGGTCCAACTATTGTATGGAAAAGAAATGCCTGCATTGTCACTGGGAAATAGTCTTTCTATGTCTAGCAAACTGAACTGTCTCTTGTGTGTACACAAGACATTGACAAATTCTGAGGGAAGTAGGGTTCTTCCTGCAATTTTAAAAGAAAGATGTGTAGACCTAGAAAATATCATTGCTATTTTACAATGTAAAGTAAGCCAGTTTCTTGCGCTGGAAGACTAGGTTCAATCCTGTTACCTAGATTTTAATTCCTCCATTCATTTTCAATATAATATGAAAGTAAATTGCTTCTTAATGTTATCAGCACTTGGTGGGGTTTTCAAGACTTTAGACTTGTTTTAACCTTCTTTCAGATGCAAGAAAGAAGCATTTAATTGTTTGCATATCTGTGTCTCAGATTTATAGCAAAAAAGGTAGATCTTTCAGTGAAATAGTACCATGTACTTAAACACTAAGAGTAAATCAATCCTTCATGAATTGTTTTGAAACCACATTAATGTCGGATGTAATAAACCTCATCAAGTGTCAAGCTTATTTCAAAGAAAATTGTTTTTTACATTTGTCTAAAGTTGAAATGTAAATAAGTTGAAATATCCATCTCTGTCATAATTATATTCCTTGAGTAAAGCTGCAGGGTTTCCCCCACCCCTGTTTGAGTCTTAGCTACAATCCCACCATTTCAATATAAGCATTAATTTACTAGCCCTCAGAAAACTCATGCAATTTCTCAGTGTGCATGTGCTTATTTCTCAGAAATAATTTTAGTAGAATTTGGTAAAAGAAATAATAGAGATAGACATTTTAACAAGATCTGTTAGCTAGGAAATGTAAAATAACTATTTCGATCTTGCCTTTGCATAGAAGACTTGAGGCAGATTAAAAATACATGTATATATTTTATTGGAAATAAGATAATTGCCCATGATAACAGTGGGGATAAAAAGGAATTGCACCATCTCAGAAAGACAGTAGAGTAGCTTCCGGATGCCAGTGGACAGAATATGGCTGGTAAAGGCTTGGTCTGGAAAGGCAGCCTTTTAACTGAAATGTGAGCGTTGAGGTCTTAGTGGCTGTGTGAGAATCCAGTTAAGGGCACACCATTGACTCATGGAAACAGGAAGCCTGGGCCTGGCTCTTGGTGCCTTCTGTCCTTTCCCATTCCATAACAGATGGTAAGCCTGTCCATGAACTTGTGAGTCTCTCCCTATCAGGCCCCTTTTTGCTGCTACCACCCTGGTCCACAGCAGCTCCTGTCACCCTGTCCTTGCAGCAGGCCTCCTTTCATTCACTCCCTGAACCCTCTCACTCAGCGATTTTCAACCTTTTCGTGTCCTGACACACATCAATTACTACAATTCTGCAACTCACCAAAACGTGTACTCTATTTCCTGCCAGCCTGACAAAAAGTAGTAGGTACAAACTTGATTCATTCACACTGGACAGCTATTGTTGTGTTAACTGTTGTCAATTTTTTTATTTGACCATCTAAGGGAAAAGAGGTCGGTGCCTCTGACTAAATAGTCAAGTATTGCATGTTTAGAAATCTCTGTGGCACACCAGTGTGCCACAGCAAGCTGTTTGAAAATCACTGCTCTAACTCTTTCTCCAGAGTTTTATTTCAAATGCCAATCTGACTAGACTACTCCTAGTCAGACACTTTAGTACTTTACCTGGCTCTTGGCACGGATCTCAAAATATCCATAGTGACTTAAGGGGGCTGTTTAATCCTCTCCTTGCTCAGCTCCCCAGCTGCTTAAAGCTGTTACAGTGCCCCCTACAAAAGCTGTTCTCTCTACCTGGAGACACCCACCCTCATCCCAAACCAATGTCTTCTTTCCTTAGAGAGGCATTTCTTAAATTATTCCCTGAATTCACACACCAGGTTAAAATGCCCTGAAACTGGGATTCTGTATTGCACTACATAAAATTGAAATTAAATACTTCTGCAATCAATTTATTAACAGCACTTTCCCAAGCTGGTGTGTAAGCTCCTTATGTTATTGGGAACCATTTTGTATCCTATTAGAAATTATGGATAGCACAATTCTATTAGAAATTCAAATTTGGTTAAAAAGCAAATGAACATATAGACAAAATAAATAATTGTTGAAATTAAAAGTAGAAAAAGAGATATTCATACTATGTTTCAAAAAAACTGGATATAATATATATTTACTACATACATATACAACTGATGCTATGTAGATATAGACATGGAATTCTGAAGGTAAAAATAAATGTATTTTTCCCAAACCATGTTTTTGGTTTGGGAAAGCCTGTCTTCCCAAACCATGGTTATTCCAGAGCTTACTTTTTATACAGCTTCTTCCTCCCTTCCTCTCCACTGGCCCAGAACAGTATTCCATTTTACTTGGTTACCTTCAGTTTCCTCTAAAGCTTCACTGGTTGTTCTCTGCTGTTGCCTTCCCACCCCATTTCTAGGGGTCTATTACCCCTGTGCTATATTTCCATAATACCTCATATACATTCCTGTTATTAAAAATTGCATTATTGGATTAATATTATGTCTTTACCCTCTTCATGCTCTACCCCAACCTCAACTGGTAGAGTGTGAGCTTCCCGAGTACAAAAGCTGTATAACATTTGTTTTCCTTTACTCAAGGAATAACAAGTGCCCAAATGATTACTGAGTGAATGGGAGATTTTTACTATGACTTCTTCAGTTATAAGAGAAAAATGGGATCCAAATAAATAGTTACATGATTTTTATTTTACTTTAAAACATGCTTCTCATATTTTTTATTATAAACATTTTTATAACTAATTTATGCCTTAGGGATATGTTTTACAACTTTCTTGTTGGTGCATATTGAGTTTAAGAGTTCTTTTGCAAAATTAATTATATTTATTACTCATAAAGGAATACTTCTTGGGTGCTAACACGTAGCTATGATTTTTCAGATAATGAACTAGTAATTTTCATATTTGACCCACTGTTTTTATCTGCTATTGATACATATATAGTCAGCATTGTCATCTTTTATGTTGAGAACAATTATATTTTAACTTATTAGTCATCCACATTTTCCAATTTTTCCTCACTGTATGTATAAAAAAATTTAAAGTTTTGCATGAAGGAATTACATAGACCTTATTTTCCAGCTTATCATGTTCCACCTGATATTGTAATAGTTAATAATAAAAACTATGTACATCTAAATAAGAAAAAATGAAATTAGATTATAAAAATACCAGTGCTATTATTTCTTTTTTTTCCTCAGCTTGATAAATAATTTGCTTTTCATAATGTTCCCTGATAGATGTGATGAAAGTCAGTGCAGTATTATGTGGTAAACAACAGAAGAAAACAATGTTGTAATAAGAAGACGAACAACATCAATGATAAGAAAACAACTACACAAGACCACAATGAATAACAAAATAAAACAATAGTAATTCTATGAAAACATTAAACTTATTTTTATATATGTTACATAAAATAAACAAATACATTAAACTGATGATTGCTCTACATGGGCTATGCAAATATACAGGAGTGGTTTCTGAGGGAGATACACATTTCCACAAATCCTTGCCAACCCTTAATATTATTAAATGTTTTAATGTTTTGAATGAGATTGTTCTATATACTTGAGGATCTGGCGATTAACAATTTTGATGTTCAAATGATTCCAATTTATTCATTTGTTTAATGTTCAGTCCTGCTAGAAACATTCATTGAATATGCCTGAGTAGATAGTGATGACCTACTTGAGGAAGAATGTTAGTTGTGGTCTTTAGAGCTTTCAGAATACCCATTAGCGGGACTGCATTGAAAAGAGAGGACTTTTCTTTTTGTGACCCTAAGTTCTATATTGCACTGTACTTAATAAAACAAAAATAATTGCTAAATACTGACAATATGTTTAAGTTATAATGGGGCAAGGTATTTGTATGTTCTTATTATCTAGAGCCATTAGATTTCTTCACATGATTATAGGATTAACCTTTATCTCTTTGAACATCTTTGGAATTTTGGCATTTGATATATTCTTGTAAAATGTACTTGAAAAATCAGCATACAGTTTCAGAAAATGAAAAATGCTAGAAACAGCAATAGTTTGCTACCTAGTGCATTAGGAGCAAAATATCTATTCAGTAGGTAAGAAGATGAAGACCACTTTGAAAAGCAGAGATTTTATTTAGAATAAAATTTTCACAGAGCTTAGCAAGCTGTGTGTACTCATTGTATACTAAGTGCTGAATTAGGCACAATGGAAAATTTGTACTTGCCTCTGAGAACTAAAAATACAGTTGGGGATTCATAATGCAACCTCATCAACATCCAATTTGGAAACTTAGAAAAATCATAGGGCAAATAGACTTAGCTACCCAAATGGATAATTAAGGTATGAGCAAGTTTTTGAAGTTAGATTCCTCAGGAGGAGCTTCATAAAGACATGAATTTCAAATCAGGTGCTGTAGAGAAAAATGAATTAACAGGAAAACTCAGAGAATGTATTCCAGGCGAAGATGGAGTTTCATAACTATTTCTTGGCTCAATGATTATACTTATATGCAAAACAGTTATCCACAGAGACCAATAAAATTACTTAAGATGGTTTTCCTTCTTATTCTGTCTTCAAAATTGCAGTTGAAATCTGGAGAGACAGCTGCCAACATTGCTAGAGAGCTGGCTGAACAAACAAGGAATCATCTGAATGCTGGAGACATCACCTACTCTGTCCGTGCCATGGATCAGCTGGTAGGCCTCCTGGACGTCCAGCTCCGGAACTTGACCCCAGGTGGAAAAGACAGTGCTGCACGCAGCTTGAACAAGGTAAAGACCTTAGTGATACAGAACTTCAGAGTTGTAGTCAAGTCAGTGAGACTTGCTTGGTTAATTTCTTTTTCAAATAAAATCAGATCATTCTAAAGAGCACTGCTAGTTACCTAGTCAGTTTGTTTCACTATCTCATTATAATTATGATTCTATTAATCCACCCAAATGATAATCTCTCCATATATGTTTTGAGTTTACACTTCTATTTTTTTATACTATTTACTCTGTTCTGTGTGCTAAATTCTGGCAGGAATAAATATAATCTATTTTGTTTCTATTTTTTCCTTTCAAACTTTTATATTAAAATGATTAACAATAAAATGAATGTCTAATCAATAAGTAGAAATTTACAAAATAGAAACAACAAAAAAGGATATTAACAATTCATTCTAGGTATTTTTTAAATGAAATAATTTAATCTAATTAATATTGTATTTAAAAACTCCCTGGGCAGGTGACTAGGCTTTAATTTTTATTTCCTTTTGATATTTAAATTGCTAAGATTGTACATCACTACAATAAAACTTAAAAGGTTTAATGTATTTCAGGAAATGTGATGGTAAATAATTCATTTTTTAAATTTTAGAAAGCATACATTTTATATATTTTATTTATATTTATACATGCAAATGTATACATTATACACACATATAAGCATTTAATATGTATATTGTATATAACCTATATACTATATAAGCACCTTATTTGCATAAATATATGCAATGTATTTTATACATTTATAATGAATATAATTTATATAACAACATATCACATGGTGAATCAACTTCATGGTAAAACTATATTAGAATTCCTACCATCAAATGACTTGTGTTCTCTGAAAAGTATTTGTGTGGTAGAGATGATCAGTTATTAAAACTGGATTTTAAAGCCTTGAATATCATGATAATCTTACTACTTAAACAGTAAAAATTTGGCACTGACAATGTGCCAAATGGAATTCACTAAATGAACATTTCCTTTTAAAATGAAAAATGACTTTGCAGCATGGTATATGTGTGTGTATATATACATATTTCTTTTGTGCGTTATTAAACTAAGGGTTTCACTCATTAAGATGGAAGAAATTTTTTGAATAGTGATGATATGACATAAGAAAGTCTGATTTTTATCTGGCAAGTTTTTGTTGCAATTTCATCCTCAGAAAACATACTCAGTTTTATCTTTTAGATAAAATTATTTTTTTGAAGAACATAAAGGAGTTATTTTTGTCAGTTAAATCCATGATAAAATCAACCAAGCTCTTGGTAGAATATAATCTACTGTTGCCTAAGTAATCTTGGCATGCTGTGATTTTAATGTGTTATTATGCAGACTGACTAGATGCTATTAATGAATATTGCTGCCAGCTATTGTTATCATAATGTACTGCGAGTGGTAATTTCTATTAATGTTACATATCCATAACATTACTTGTTATAGCAATACTTTGTATCTTTATTTAAAAGTAGTGCTGATGTCTGAAAATATCAGGTAAAGCTGGCAATTAATGTCACATTCTAACTGGCTACAGCTAACCAGCTTGCCTTCTCTGAATATCAAATAACTACATAATTGGCAAATTTCCATTTGTGAAGCTTTTTAATGCTCTCTTTTTTTTTCCCATTTGGCTCTTTCAATTGTTTATATAATGTGGTTTGTCATATGTTAATTTGCATGGTGAGGTAAAGAGATGGGAGGGCAAAGGTTATTCACCTGCTTGCTGGCTTGTTCTCATTTCCTGTGGTTTGCAAGGTTCCCTGAAACAGTTATAACCCATCATATTTGCAAAGTGAACTCCGTACAAATCAATCGTGCTCCATGTTGAAATTCTGGAGGGTTTAGAGTCCTGCAAAACTCAAGATGCGAGTCAATGATCCAAATGACAGCGATGGTAATTGATTTGCACTCATTCCTCGCTCAATTCTTTAGAGGAGTAACAGCTCTGTGCCCATTGAAGAATGCAGACACTAAAGTTAGGAGAGTGTTAGCCACACAAAAGGCAGTGACTGCTTCTCAAAACTGAGTAATTTTCTCCTTCAACAATCAAGGCTATGGAAGGGGAAATAATAGGAAAAAGTAGGAAACCCACAATCTAATTTATATAATTTGGGGTCATTTATTTAAATAGTGAAAGTAAGCTTATTCATCTTTTTTGTCATTGGGAAAAAATGTTTGGGACTGGACATGACTTGCTGTTAATCTTTGCTCAGTAAAACATCATTGTGTATGCAAATAAATAAATAAAAACAGGCTTCTTATTCCCCAGAAGTTTCTAAAATGTATATTTTTTTATTTGGTCAAAACTGTCAAAAGAAATTATTTAAGAAATAAAAGCAGTGGTAAATCAGGATATTGTTTACAGTCTTTAAGTCAGAAGTTACTCATCTCTTGGTATTTGTCCCTTAGAATCAAATAGTCATAGTGAATGGGCACTTCTATTTTTCTGATAAACAGAATTTTTTGTATGTTTGAACTCATAGTTTGTGGTTGCATACTAACCATCTGTATAATATGTAAACCACAAACAACATCATATCTTTGAAAAGTGGGTTCCAAATTTTTTTCATAAGTTACTTAACTTCATATGTCTTCATTTGTGGCCCATGAATTAACAACTAACATGGTGGGAAATGGATCATTTCAAATGAATGAAGTATATTGATTTTTACTAATTTCTACTAAGTTTATTCCAAGATTTCTTTCCATCATTAACAGCTTCACACCATCAAGTTTTCACCTGGGTTGTTCGGAAAGTGTGTTGGCCACTATTTTTCAAGCTAGGGCTTACATTTTGCTGCTGCTTAGCTCTCATTCTCTTCTGGAAAGTAGTACACAACAAAATACAGTGTTTTGTGTAGATGTGTTCTTTTATTTTTCTTGTTCCTTCTGTCACTAACTTGTTTTTTCTATTCTGTGTTTAATCTGCTGTCTTAATGGATTCAGCTTCAGAAAAGAGAGCGCTCTTGCAGAGCCTATGTCCAGGTACTTTCCGAGTTTTTATAAATGTGTTAAGTTGTTGAATTGTCTTTGCTGGTGATAGCATGTATGGGCATCTGAAAGAAAAAAAAATGATAGTAAACACTGTGAACTAAAGAAATTTCAGGGAGGGTACCAAGGGTGGGAATGGAGAAATCATATGAAAGGGTATGTGCTGGAAAGATGTGGCAGTGCCAATGCTCCATAACACAGAGACCCAAAGACTAAGAAGGAGGTGCAACTTGGGGCATCAGAAATGTGATCATCACTAAAAGGTGAGTTGGGTGTAATGTATTTGTCTCTGATTTCTTCATAGAGGTGCATACAAAAACATTTCATTAATATATTGGGCCAGCTAATGTTTGAGTAGCAAGTCATTTAGAATGACAGTCGGCCTCATGTAAGATAGGAATAGTCCAGGATACTTGCTATACCATGCTTCTATACCACAGTATTCAAGGTAGGCTGCGATTAATCCCAAAGTAAATGTAACGTTCCTCCAGTTAACATGGTGCAGTCTGTTTCTAAGCAAGATAAAAACCATTTCAATATTTATGAGTTATGTATGAAACAAAAAATCCCAGTAACAAGCTTTATAGTTCTTTTTACAAGGAAGGAAGGAAGGAATGTAGTGTAGGGGCGGGAAATTTTCCTTTCTTCCGTTCTAGGTTCTTTAGCTAGTCTAATAATAAAATTGATGTGAGACAGATTAGCAGGAAATAAAGAATTTTAACTATGTGTGGGAGCCCTATGAAGACATAAGACTCAAAGGCAGTTGTGCAGTTGGGGTTCATATGCTATTTCTGGGCTACAGAAGGGGATGGGGCCCGGGGCTTCAAAGGGGAGGAGGGAAATGCACAGCAGAATGAGAAGCACAGATGTTTGGTAAACAGATGTTGGCCCTGCCAAGCAGACAAATCTTTCAGATTAAAAATAATGACTTTTCTGGTAATAGCTCTTTTTCTGATGTAGGCCCCCTATCTAAATTCTCTTAGGTAGTTAAGAGAGAGGTAAAAATATTCCTGAGTCTGCTGGTCTTGCTGACCTTCAGCTAAAAGTTATCTGCATGTCAAAGTGAACAGTTTGGGATGCTTTATGATTCTCCCCTTCATCAGGAAGGAAGGAAAAATATGAAACTGTGACTATAAACTTTATCCTTTATGTATATCATGTCATTTTTAAAGAGGAAGGCTAGTTGCATATATAAAGAGAGATACCCTCAGAAACCAAAGTTGCTGGTTCTCAGATTGGCAGTACAGAAACTAAATCTGATCAGTATATTCACAAGAAGGGTGCTTTGTGAGTGAGTCATTTAAAAGGAAAAAAGTAATAATTTGAATATCAAACAGATGTTAGGAAGATAAGTTTTTACATTTTACTTTATGAAATAGTGAATCTTTGTGTCAGAAACTGTTCAAGTTTATTTTTCTAAGGTTTAAGGAAAGAAAATTGCTTTGGGATACATATATATCTCTCCTCTCCCCTTAGTATGTGCACTAGAGTAATGAAAGTATTCTCCAGTAATGAAAGTATTCTCCAGCAATGAAAGCTGAAGATCATTTCTGAGCAATTTTAGAATTGTTTTTGATTGCAATCTGTGCTAACCCCTCAATGGGGCATTGGAGATAATTAGCCTTTCAGTATGTAAATCTATGAAATGCACGGTCATTCAAACACAAATCTCTGATGGAAAATTAATAGCACAGTTTATTCAGTGGCTGATTTCCCGGTGTTATAATTGCTTGGCTATAGGTAAATGTTTCCTTTCCTCTATTGACCAAACATCTTCAAAACACCATATACGCACAGAATACTGGTGAAGAGGAAATGCTCTGTTCATTAATACATGGCACTATTTCTGTTAGTCTTAATTATGCTATGAGTTTCTAGAGTGAATAATACTTTAGTTTATTTTAATTTTAAAGACTTACGTTCACTATTGTTTCCATGTTCAGAGCATGTGTTGAACTCTCTATAAAATAGGAATGAAATACATTAGCAGAACTTTGTGTATTAGATTTGAAAAAAAGACGCCTGGCTGGTGTGACTCAGTGGACTGAGGGCCGCCCATTTGATTCCCAGTCAGGGCCTGGGCCCCCACTGGCGGGTGCTCCAGAGGCAACCACACATTGATGTTTCTCTCCCTCTCTTTCTACCTCCCTTCCCCTCTGTCTAATAAGTAAGTAAGTAAGTAAGTAAGTAAGTAAAGTGACATTTAAAAATTCCCACGAGGCCAGTGCAGCTAGAGCCAAATGAAGGAGAAGGTGGCAATGGGGCAAGAATCTCTGGGGGAGCAAGGGCCCAGATCTGATAGACCATTGCAAAGACTTTCCTTTTATTCAGAGGGATAGTGTAAACCACTGTAGGTTTCTGAGCAGAGAGATGACATGAACTGATAAATTGAGAAAGTGGAGGGTAGATTATAGCAGGAAAACTAAGGGCTGAAACAAGGTTACAATTTATAAATAGTGAGTAGAGGCAGGCTCGTGTGTATACAGAAAAGAGGTTGACAGCCCTGAGGACAAGGAGGAGGGAGGTTATGGGGCTAGGTGGAAAAAGTGAAGAGATTAAGCTAAAAAAAAAAAGAAATCCCAAAACAAACAAACCTTAAAGGCCCACACAACAGTATGGTGATTATCAGAGGGAAAGCGGGGTAGGGGGAAGTTAGAAGAGGGGAATAAATGGTGATGGAAGGAGATTTGACTTGGTATTGTGAACACACAATACAATATACAGATGACGTATTATAGAACTATATACCTAAAACCTACATAATTTTATTAACCAATGTCACCCCAATAAATTCAATAAAAAAGGACAATAGAAATAATGGTCACTTGTAGTAGAAAATGAGTATGAGATGCTGAGATAATTATTCACATTCAGGGCTTTTTTAAGTGGGAAAAACAGGATTTACTAAGGGATTGTATGTAAAGTGTCAGAAGTTAAAATTACAGAAAGTGTTTTGCCTGAGCATCTTGAAGAATGAAGACACCATTTATTAAGACGATTTAAATTGTGACCTATTGGGTAGGTCACAAAAATTTATTTGGGGCATGTTAACTTTGAGGTTCCTATTAGGAACTTTGAGGTTCCACTGCATAGGTGTTAATCATGCAGTTAGATATACAAGCTTGAAGTTCAGCTGAGATGTCAGACTTAAAATAATTTCATAATGTTTCAATTTAAGTGGCATTTACAACCCATGTTCTAGATAAATCCATCAAGGGAGTGAGCTTAGAGAGGGAAAAGGATCTGGGACTGAGCCCCAGGACACTGTCACATTAAGACATCAGGGAGAAGAAGAGAAACCAGTGATGGAGCAGCCTTAAGGAAGAAGGCAGGCCTAGAGAGGAAGGCATCCAAGAGTCCACTCAAGTTCGGGTTTCACAGAGAAGGAAATGATGTCAGGTGCTGCTGGATCTGCTCAGAAAGACTGATACAGCTTTTCAAGGGTAAAAATAAAGTCAATACTTGATTTAAAAATTCCAAGGTCCAGATATTCATTATTATTATTCTAGGTATTATCTAAACATTTTTACCTATTTATTCCTTAATTTTTTGTCTTTAATCCAGACTTTCTGTGAACCAAAGTTGCTACTTGCACCTTTGACAATGTGCAAATTGAATTATGCCAGTTTTACTTGTGTGCTTTTGGTATATGAGACAAGAAGGATGCTAACCTCCATTTATACTGCTACGGAGAAATTAATGAGTATTTTCGAGTTCCTTGTTTGGTCACTTAATTGGCTGTGTGACAAAGAGCTCCGTGGTGCATGTCAAACAACTTTCGGAGTCCTCTAATGATTCGTGCTTTGCTTGACTTGTGATACTCTTCTGTGTGGCCTGTCAGGCTGGATATCCTTGTTAAAGTGGCTCGAATAAATTGGCTAGCGGTGTGCATAAATTGTAGTGTATTAACTACAGCAACAGGGAGTACTTTTAGCAGCTCTTTCAAGAGATTTCAATGTTTGCCCATAAGCATCAAAGCCAACCCAAACTTTCATTTAATATAATTAAAAGGACATCTGAAAGTAGTTTGAATCACAGCAGGTTCTTGAGGTTTGGTAACCCTTTGTTAAAACCATGTGAACTTAATATATTTCACAGCTTGATAAATCTGCACTTGATTTGTGTCAGTAAGAGAGAAAATACAAATCTGTACCCTCCATGTTTCTGGTGTCCTGAACCTATTGCTGAAAGACATTGAGATCAAAGAAAGTGACTTCTATCTACAAAACCAGAGGAGTTTTCTTTAGATTAAGAAGTCATAAGAATTCTCTTCCATAAATTGTAGTTATTAAATGCTTTTCTAAAGCAATCATTGACTCAAAAGTCCATAAAACCATATGTAATGTAAGCAGAGTAAATTATACAGGTATTATTTAAGAGTTTAGACAGGTCAGTTTATAAACGTAGTGATTCAGAAACCTCCGAAGGACAGTGACAGATGTTGATGATGGAAATCCTGCTTTGACATTGCAAGGAAAGTCATTCTGGGAATCTCTCAAAATCTCTGTAGTTAATGTGTCGGGCTAGCAGAGATGGCAGCTTTGCAAAGTCATTTATGACTGGCTCATCTATTTTACACATTTCCTTTACACAAGCAGAACGCCCTGGCTGTCATTTTGTGTGCACTGGTTTCCCAAAGCTTCAGGAAGTAATTTAATGAGGATGAAAAAACAAAAGGCCTTCTGTTTTTAACTAAAATGTTTTAATCAAAAACAAAAGTATTTTCTCACTTATTTTACCAAATGGTATTCTATTCTGTTTTATAATCCCTGATCAAAGCCTGGGTCATTACTTAATTGTAAGATTGTTAATGTAAAGTCTACTCTAATGATCCTAGCTTTCTAAACATGAGTTTACCCTTAGGACAAATTTAAATCCATAGAATGTAAGGAGATAGTTCTATGCAAACAGGAGAATACCCATCAATTTATTTTGCTATCACTTTAACAGTTTTATGATCACATAGCAAACCAGAAGGAAAAAGATATTTAAAGTAGTATTACAGATTTAAGATCCTACTTTCTGGAAGTATCATTAACTTTTCTGGTACAGGTCAGAAAAGAAATGGAAATTTTAAGGGGTAATTTGCAGCAAAGTAGTTGCCTGATGGCTTGGAACCAAACAAATGATATTTTAGTACCGCTCCCAACAGAGTTATAATTTTGTTATTCTCCCTTATCGAATGTATGAATTTTGTACAGCTGGTAGTAACAGAAACGTAACTGTGGTAACTTAAACAAGCCAGGGCTTTATTCTCACATAAAAAAGAAATGCAGATATGACAGTCCAGGATTAGCATGAAAACTCCACATCAAAAAAGCAAGGTTTCATCTGTTTTTCTGCTCTATAATCTTTAGCACATGAGCTTCCATTCTCAATATGACAAGATAGCTACCGAGTTTCTAATCATCATTTCATGCTCATTTCTGAACAGGAAGAAGAAAGACAAGTAACCAAAGATTCATCTCTTGCACTGTGGAAGTCTCACCCAAATACTTCTGACCATATTGTGTGGGCTAGCCATTCTCAATAGCTAAACACTACATTAATTTTGCAGTGTCCAGTGACTCTAGACCTAAAGTAAGAGAGTTATTGGGTGGCTAGCATTCTTAGGTGCAACCAGAAATACTTTGTATTCTTATCTAATGATAAACATTGATATCTTCATCCAGTTTTGATTGAGTTAGAAAGATGAATGTCATATATTATGAAGTAAAAACAAACAAGCAAGCAAAAGCCAACAGATAGCAGCATTATTATAATGATCACATTTGTCTATATGTGTAAATATTTCCAAGTCTGGAGGGAACTACAACGAAATGTCAAAGTGATTCTTTTGGGGTGAGGTGAGGTTATTATTTCATAAACTTTCAGGTGGTAATTAACATATTTCTGTATTTTGTAACTCTATTAGCGTTCACTTTAATTTTTTTTTACTAAAGACATTTTTTTCAGTTTTAGATTTACAGAAATACTGACTGAATATTAGAGAAAATTCCCATATATTCCCCCTACACATGCAATTTCCTTAATTATTAAATTTATATTACTATTTATATTTAACATAATTTATTTTATTACAGTGTACATTTATTACAATTAATCAATATTGATATATCATAATTAACTAAAGTGCTTAGTTTATTCAAATTTCCTTAGTTTTTACTGTTTTTTTTTCTGTTTTAGGATCCTCTCCAGGGTACCACATTACATTATATACATATGTACATACATACATACGTACACACATACTCATATACCTACATGCATGCATACATTACAATATTACAATTGTCATGTCTCTTTAGGCTCCTCTAGTTATGATAGCTTTTTAGATTTTCCTATAGGAATGCCCTTTTAATTTCAGGGAAATATACTGTCCATTAAAAAATAATCTCTATACTTTAAGAAGCACATAGGGGTATTTATTGATTCACTCACATGTTCCAAGCACTGTTCCAGGTGCAACAATTCCAGGGTAAAGACAGAAGCAATTTCTACTCTTGTAGAACTCACAACCTATTTCAGCAGACTGGAGTTTGGAAAGGAAATAAACAGTAAGTCAATCAAAATAATCATGGCAGAAATACTATGCAGAGAATGGAGAATCATGTGAGTCCAAGCGCCTAGCTGGTTATTTTAGATTGTGTACATTTGGGAAGACGTTCTAACAAGATGACAGTTAAGCTGAGTCCTGGCAGTATGAGATCAGCCATATGCCTATCAGGAAAGAAAGCATTCCATGATCAGAGGTCACTCAGACCAAACAAGGTCATCTGAGGAGTGTTTGGAGAGTTCTGAAAATAGAAAGAAGGCCAATATCCTGAAGCAGTCAGTTGAAGGAGAACACAAGTGCAGGAAAACTATGGAAGGGAGTCAAGAAGGGAGTCTGAATACCATTAAAGAATTTAACTAAGGACGTGATGTTATATTTTTGCAAGATTATTTTGGTTGCAAAGTTAGTTTTATTCCAATGTCCATTCTTATAGCTTCAGCTATCACTTTTATGTAGGTAATTCTCAAAACATATTAACTAGCTACTTTACACATTTAGAGCTTCCATTAATACATTCTCTCTACTGCTGAATAGTGTTTTAAAAATGCAGATCTGATCATGACTTGACCCTGATAAAGGCTCTTCATTATTCTCTCTATTAAAAAAATTTCCTTTTTTGGACTACAATGTTTCAGAATTTGACTCTTTTTTTTTTTTTTTTTTTTTTTTTGCTGACTTCCCATACATTTAACCAGCCCCTTCCACAGTATGTAGTATTCCCCTTGGATTCTATACTCCCAAATGACCTAAATACTTGCAATTCATTTCTTTATGCCTTTGTGGTCATAATACCTTGTGCTTAAATCACTTCTAGATTTATTCTCTTTCCTCATCCTTTCATTTCAGTAATTTTGACTTAATCTGTCAACACCCACTTCATATGTCAATTACTCTGAGCATTCATTGTCCCACTTAGTCTAGATAAATGCCCTCTTATGTGAATTTATAACACCTTCAGTTTTCTTCTTATTATAGCAATTATCAACCTGTATTTTAATATCTCTTCACTTTTCTGTCTCTGAGCTCCTTGGAAAGAAACAGTGCCACTTTTATTTCTATATTCTCAAGATCTTTTAAATTGTTACTTAGCACATACAAAGTGACCTCTAAATATTTACTGTTTAAATGAAGCCTCAGACTTGTATTCTCCATTGCCTACTAGTATGTCCACTGCAGTAGAAATTCTCAAAACACTTTACACTCATTATTGCCATCTCTCTCCCATTTTCCCTGAAATTTACCTCAGCAGTATTTTGCCCCACTACTTTATTTACTGTGACTGCATTTGTTAAGGTCATTAATGACATCATGCTGCTAAACTAAATAGTCAGTTATCAATCTATTTTATTTGACCAATCAGAAGCATCTGACAGAGTTGATCACTTCCTTTTCCTTGTTACACTTGGATCATTACAACTCATTCCGTTGATCTTTCTCCTGTTTTGATGCTTCCTTCCAGTCTTTTCTGCTGCTTCCTTCTCTTCACCCAAACCCTTAAGATTGGAGTGCCCTCTAGGTCAATCCTTAATCTTCTTGTTTTTTTCTTTGCACTGTCACTCCCTTGGTAACCTCTCTGATTGAAAAAAAACACTTCTATACTGTGACACACAAATATTATCTCCAGCACAGACTACTCTCCTGAACTCCTAAATTAATTTTCAAGCAAACTTCTCAATAACTTCATTTTATTGAGAAATAGACACCTCAACCATTCCATGTCCATAACTGAATTTTTAATGTCTACCCACAACTAGTTTTATATGCAGTCTTAACCTACTCAATATATATGGTTCAGCCCCACCCTACTGTGTCTTTCTGTTTTGCTCCAAAGGCAGCCTCCTTCAGGTTTTGGAACATGCAAAGCATGTGCTCACTTGGCAACTTTTATTCCGATTGTTCCCTCTGATTGGAATATCTCCTCTAAATATCTACATGGTTAACTCCCTCAACAACTTTGTTTTTTCTGAATTGTTATCTTTTCAATGATGCCTACCTGTATTGTCCTACCTAAATCACAAGCCACCATCTCCCCAACCCTACTCCTGACTCCTGACTCTAAGTCTCCCTATCATGTTTCCTTTTATTTTCTATGGTACTTATCATCTATCTACCTAGGTACCTACTTACGTATGTATCTACTTATGTATCTATCAATCATTTATCAATTTTTTCATTTCCTTGCCAGAAAGTTCAGGGTTTATTTTTCTCTATTTTGTTTAAGCTGTATCCCGAGTGTTTAAAGCAATGTCGGCACATCTTAAATGCTAAAGAAATATTTATTGATGAAAAATGTTCTACTTTAAAGTAAAAATATACAATATTGAACTGATTATCCTTCAAAAGCATCTTTTCCTTGGTTTTTCTCTTAATTTTCTAACCATCCTACAACTTACCCAGAAAAATAATCTATTGTTATTATTCTTTAAAGAAGGGCCTTTTGGATGCTTTTATGTCTGAGTTCATTTTGAAGCTGATGGTAACCCTCTTCCCTTGACTTCAGTGATACCACACAGTTCTGCCTACATTTTCTTCATCTCTGTTGTCCATTAATCCTTCTGCATTTTCTCCCCTATTGTTAGTGTTTCTGCGCCAGCAGTTTTTCTCTCTATACTCATTTTATCTGGACAATGTCAGACATTTCAGAGGCTTCCATGAGCTTATGTAAATTTATGGTGCCTGAACCTCAATGTTGGATATTTGCATAACTTGCAAGCTAAAGGAGTTAAGAACATGCTACCCTCAAATATACCACTTTGACATATTGATTATTTTGAGATGAAGGCAATTGAGAAATATTCAATGTTCTCTCCCTTTCTGCTTAACAGCAAGACCATAAAATTTTCCATGTAGCCGTCAAAGAAGAACATTCTTATCACTAGAGCCTGTCAGTCAAGGCCAAAATGGATCTTTGCAAACAAACATGCTAAAATAACTCTTATCGTCCATTTCTTTCTACTATGCATTTTCTAGTCACTTTCCCTCAATTTACTGCTGCTAGAAGCTTAAACCATTTTTCTTTATCTTGTCACATCACAAATTTATCATTCTTTGTTTAAAAAAGTATATAGGCTCTAAGTGCTACCTGCTTCTTCAGGTCTTCACATTTTCTATAAAAATTCTCGTGTGTGCATACTATTAAGTAAAATTTTTGTGCTCTTCTCCTGTTAATCTATCTTATGGCAGTTTCATTCTCACACCCAGTCACAGTGCCTAACAAGGCAGAGGAGAGGATTTTCCTCACCTACCAGGCTTATCTAAACCTTTCTAATTGTTGCCATTCAAGTATTTTGCCTTCAAAATAGGCAACTCTGAATTAATCGTGTTTAGCACATTCTTCCCACAAATACATTTACACCCTCAACCTTTTAATCAATAGAAAGTTGTCCCTCTTCCTTTATTCCCATTTCAAGTCAATTCATTGCCTATTTCCAAATTCTGTGTACTTTACTTTTTATTTCTCTCACCAGCTGACTTTAATGAATGAACAACTCATTTTAAATATCTTTGGAATGTCTATTTTTCTCCATTCCCAGAGCCAGAATGCATGGATTTAAACCTGGATTCTGCCTTATGTTAGCTAATTATCCCATAGCAAGTTACTTCTCTGAGCCTCAATTTTCTCACTGCAAGATGAGGGTAATGATCATATCTACCTCCCTGGGTTACTGTCAAAATTAAAGAAATCGATGCATAGAAAGCATTCAGATGAGAGTCTAGAACATACTCAATAAATATTAACCATTATAACTTATATCACTCCCCTACTTTCCATTTTTCATTGACTTCTTGTTACCTTTAGGAAGAATTGCAGATATCCTACTGAACATGGTTTGCAAGCCTTTTTGACAACTAGCTTTCACTCACCCATTAATCTGGCCATTGAACCATCTGCACTCTGTTCTGCCATAAGAACTGTTTCCAGTTCCTTGGAGGTGAATGTTCTTTTTCACCCGTGTACCGATAAGCACATAGTCTATCCCTTGCTTGTCTAGTCAATGTGTATTTTAAGCTTGGAATTATTCTGATGGAGACTTTCCAATACAGACCTTGAATCCTATGTTTCCACTATTATAATGCCTCTCACATAGTATCTTAATTACTTGTTTAATTATCTGGCCTCACACTATTGTCATTATTTTGAGGGAGAAAGAACATACCTGTTTTTCTTTCAGCATTCCAGTTGAAGTTACTTAGTTAATATTTGCTGAATGAATGTTGAGTTAGAAAGAAGTTTGTTATGTTTATAGCTCCATTTAATGCCTGTATCACAATAGATATTTATTTGGGAGGATTCAATTATTTAACTATAAGTCATATTTACAAAATAAGTCAATAATAGCTTGCTAAAAACAAATCATTTTTAAACAACAAGTGGTCCCTTGAAGGGGCAGAGTGTTTTCTATGAAATTTTAGTTTCATCTTGTTCTACTCTTAAAGGTTCCTATTATATATTAAGGTCAGTTGTGTTATACCATCTAATTTTAATTAAGACTTGAAAATGCCAGCACTTCACTGTAATACAAAGGGGAGTTTAGAGATTAGTAGTGTTTACATGCTTAATAATATGAAATGACAGTGATTATAAAAAGAAACTTGGATTTATTGATCGGATGTGTAAATATCAGTCACTTAACTTGACTTCTAAAAAAAACCCTGCAAGTTTAAGACTGTTTTGAAGACTTATAACACTTGACCTTTAAAATTTTGATTTGAGTCAATATCTAAACATAAGTAAAATGTGCCCTATTCCATATGATTTTAACTTTATACTCTATTTTATTTTATCTCAACTGAGAAACTTCATATCAAGAAGACAAAAATGAAGAGTTGAAGTTCTTATTTTGAAAAATTATATCTAAATATAAACTAGCTGCATAAATATATTCATAAAACAAGAGATGAGAGCAGAGAAGGCCTGAAAACTTATTTTTATCTCTCTCTATTTGCTGATAGTTAACCATGAAGAAAAATATTTAAACATAACTCTATATAACATATATAGTAAGGCTAAAACAACAATGTGCAGAAAAATTATTACAATATATATTGATAAAGAAATATTACTATCAGAACATAACAGAATACAAAGATGTGGAAGTAAATAGTAAAGTGTTTCTAGGCAGTTTCAAAAATGTCAACTTTTTACTGATTTTTTTTGTTAAAGGCACATGTATTCAGTGCCATGATTAGACTATTACATTTAGCAATCAACAGCATATGTGCAAAAAATAACAAAACACTGCAGTGAAAACACTTTGTTGGAATGTTTTATACTTCTATAGAACAGAAACTAAATAATCTGTTACACAACTGGTCATAAATACAGTCCTGGAATTTTTTGCCCATTCACATGTCTTCTTTGTAGCAGCTGGGCCACGCCATCACTGTGCTTGGCTGAGGTCACAAATCTGTTGTTGCATGTAGCTGCCCTGTCAGTTCTCTGGCTCTGCTCTCTGGCTAAGCTTTGTTTTCTGGAAGTAATTAAAACCTTCTGCCACTCCATAGCTACTGCTGCCGCAGGAACTGCTGTAGCCACCTTGGTTTCGTGGCTTGGCAAAACATTGGCCTCCACCAGCGTAGGGGCCAGAGCTTTTGCCTCTAAAGTTTCCTCTTTTCATGGGTCCAAAATTTGAAGATTGATTATTGTAATCACTAAAAGTATTGTAGCTTCTGCCACCTGCACAGTTGCTTCCATCATTGTCAAATCCATCGTATCCCCACCGCCACCATACCTACCGCCATCACGGCTGCCTATAAAGCCACTTCAACTGCTGAAATTCCCTCCACAACCAAATTCATCAATCCCACCAAAACCACCTCCACAATTACCTCTGAAGTTTCCAGAACCACTTCCACCTCTTTGGCTGGATGAAGCACTAGCCATCTCGTGCTTAGATAGGGCTTTCCTTACTTCCCACGTATGGCCATTTACAAGACGGTATTTCTGAATGACAAATCTATGTACAGAGTCCTAGTCATCAAAGTTTACAAAAGCAAACCCTCTCTTTTTGCCACTGTCTCGGTCAGTTATGGTTTCAATCACTTCCATTTTTCCCTACTGTTCAAAATAATCTCTTAGGTGAGGTTCTTCAATGTCTTCTTTAATACTACTGAAAAAAATCTTTTCACAATTAAGTGGGCACCCTGTCTTGGAGAAGCTTCTCTTGAAACAGCCTGCTTCGGTTCCCCAACTCTTCCATCCACCTTGTGTGGCCTTGCTCTCATGGCTGCACCCACCTCCTCCACAATGGCATAAATGACAGACCCAAAGCCTCTGGAGTGTTTGGTGTTTGGATCTCACATCACCACACAGTCTGTGATCATTTTGCATTGCTGCAAATGGCTCCTCAGACTCTCATCTGCTGTTTCAAAGCTCACACCTTTGATAAATAGCTTTTGTAGTGGTCCCAGCGGTCCCAGTCTCTTTGGGAGACTCTGACTTAGACATGACAACTGCAGGAGGGGAGACTTCAACGATGCCTACTCAGCAGTGTGCACCAGCAGAAAAGCTATTTATTAATTTAAATTTATCTACTCATAGGAGATAATTGCTCTTAACTTTCTAATGGACTGCCTAATAATTTCCATATTTATAAATTTGTTTTGTTTTAACACAAAAATATTTTAAAAATAGTGAACTTACATAGAATTTATTCCCTACTTTGTTACTTTTCTTGGCCTCTTATATCTGTTCTCGATTTATCCTTTAATATATTTTCAGAGGAAATTTTGTTGAAAAAGAGACCTAACCATATAACTCCTTCCCATAAAAACCTTTAATGGCTGTACATTTTCTACACAATAAAGCCCCAAATTCTATGATACTGAAGATCTTCAATGATCTGACTTCTACCTACCATTTCCCAGCATACTGATGTTTTAACATTCTTTCCATGAAACATATATTTTCCTTATCCCAAACCCCACACATTTTCTACCTTTTTTAATATCATCAACTTGCTTATTATGTCCTTTAGTCTCAAATTTGCTCATCATAATCAAGGGAAGTATTTCTCTTTCAGTGTGTAACTCAAAATTGTACAGCTTCTGGGATCTTTTCTTTATTTTCTTCAGCAAGAATTTGTTACTTTTTCTCTTATATGTTGTGCGTTTCTAGCTCTATTCTGGGCTTACTTCCTTCCTTGGATGTTAGGCAAAGTGAGGCAGACCCCATATGTTTTTTTGCTTTTAATCGAGTAGTCAGTTCCCTAGTTCATTGAATACCATACATATCTAATAACACCTCATTGAGTTAGTTACGTGGAAAGTGAGCTTTGGCACACTTAACATTTAGAAATATATTGTTGTGCATAGTGGTCTGCATTCACTACAGTCACCTGTGGTTCTGCTTTTCTCTTTGAACTCTGATTAACTTCTTAATCCCTTCTAATTCAGCCTGTCTTCTTCCATCCATAGTGGTATCTGAGCACCTAGTCTCTCAGAAGATGTCTTGGAAGACATGGCAAAAAGTTCTAGAACTAGAAGAGGATGCTTTCAGTTTTTCTCTTTTATGTAAGGTCACTAATGATTTGATAGTTAAAAATAGGTTATCTGTTTATTGGAAATTTATTAAATACCCCAAAATATCTGAAGGTGCTAAAATTTGCCCCAGGGAAAACACAAATGAGCAAGATCTCTCCCTGTGAACATCACAGTCTAGTCGAGTCATTTAGGCAAACAAGTATATGAGATGCTTTTGATAGGGATGTATGATATAGAGAAAACAAATCAGGTAATAGATAAAATAGCGGGGTCATTCTTCCTAGGTACACTGACAATGAAAGACCTCTTTGAACAGTTGATAGCTTGAGCTAAAACCTGAATGAGTTCATGATTGAAATGCTTGTCTTCTGAAAAATGCAATGGTCATAAGGTTATGTATCTTTTCACAAGGCATTCATCTGATTTAGATGTTTATTTTGTTGGTTTTCAATGAAGGATGAGGGGTAGGTAAGCTCTCCAGGTATTCTGCATACCTAGTTTGAAATGCACTGCTCTCCTGGGTAAGAAATGACATTGATGTGTTTCTCACCCTTGATCCTTTTGTGTGTTCTTGCTAAAGCATCCTAGGCTATTTCACAAGCACATGCTCTTAGAAAAATTTTTAAAAACATGTTGTTATTGGAAGGATATAGGACTGGTTTTCCCAAAATTTTTCACAGTAGTTAAAACAACTAAATCCTCCCTTTTAAAATATGTAAATTGTGAGTATACAGTTTACACCATCTTTTAACAAACATACTACAATTACTGTATTTTCAGACCATAAGACACGCCTAGGTTTTAGAGGAAGAAAATAGGAAAAAAAGTTTTGAAGCAAAAAATGTGGTGAAATATTTAATAACATTAATAACATAATATTTCACCAATTTAAATGTAAACAGAACTCAACAGCAGCATTAACAACCATTATTCCTCCTGAATTGGGGAGGGGGGCTGCGTCTTATAGTCCGAAAAATACAGTATATACTATGAGTAAAACTAGTCAAATGGATTCACTAAGGTCTGAATAATTAATCAATTATAAGACACTCAGTAATGTTATGGAAAGTAAATGTATGTCCAGAAGTACATGGTATGTCCATGTCCCTGGTATGAATCTAAGTGACTTTTGACACTTTTTAATTTATATTTCTTTTTTAGAAACAATCACAAGTCACTTCAGAGTCTAATTAATGAGAATAGTGTAATCTAATGGCAGATGCCCCTATCTTGCCTCATATGAAATATTATGACACTTTTTTGTGTGTAGTTGACTTTATTGATTGGTTAGAAAACAGAAGTTTGTCCAGAGGCACACTGAAATTTAATGGCAGAAGTAGAATGCAAATTTCCAGTGCCCATCTCCTATTTAATTTCTAATAATTTAAAAATGATTACCTAAGTGAATTGCCATTAAAATTCTGGCAAGGGCATTGTTAATTAAATTTAGGTCTCAAAATTTTAGATTATTTCAATCTGTATATGTCAAAACCATTAGGTGACTATTTTTTCTTTCTGGGTCAAGACATTGTGATGAGAATATAAATTTCTTTATGATAAATTCAGGACCAATTTTATTTTCTTCCAATTTTGGAATATAAATTTTAGGTCAGAAAAAATACTTATAGCAGAAAAGAGAAGTCATTGAGAGCTGTTGGACATTAAAGTGATGTCTCACTACCTCAAATTCCTTGCACATTTCTGTCCAACCTTGTTCTACGTGTAGTTAAGCTCATTTCTTTATAATCATATAAAGTGAAAATCAGCCTATTTTAAAGAGATGGTATTGACCTATGAAAACCATGTAAATAACAATTTGTCAAAAATATTTTGTAATAAGAAGTCATTTGTGGGTTAAAATGTACACATGCATAAATGCATAAAGAAAACAAAATATAGATATATTTTTCTTGTCATTGAGAAGTCGTGACCATTTAATTGGCTGTCATTACATTGGTAACAGGGACATGCTAGCAATCTTTACAAAGCTTAAACAAATTGTATTCATTAGACACTTATCATCAAGATTGACTTAATTGGGCTGTCTCAGTAGCAGAAAACATGTTTGTTTGTTCAAAGCCTTTGGAACACACATTATAAACTATTTAATGCACATGTTGCTATACTCTCCCATTCCTCAAACCTCATGTAGTGTATATAAAGTTAAGCTGCATGTAAGGTCTGTTCATGGAGACTTCATTGCAAAAGAGTTATTCATTTCAGATCTCATTTCAGATGGAATATTTTGCAGTTATCAGGCAGGACTTGTGCTTGCTTCCTTGACGACCTCTCTTTTCCCTACATTGGACTTTTATGTCAAATTAACATAAAGATTACACTTTGGGCATTTAGTATGAGCCAGGCAACCTTGAAGTGATTGTATTATTATTGCCAATTTGCAGATGAAGTACAGAGAAGTTAAATAACTTGCCCATTATCACACAGCTAATAAGTGCCAGAGTCCAGGTGGAATCTCAGCAGATACAGTTCTAAATCCCACATTCTGGTTCTACAGAACTTTGTCTTTCAAGCCTTGTATTGACATTTCCTTGCAATCATACTTAAACAATCATTAGTGTTTTTATAGTAAAAATAAATGTTATATTTGTGTATTTACCCACTCAGATTTTAGGGCCATATTTTTTCTCAAATAAACAAAACCTTTTTATTTATCTAAGATTTAACAAAGCGTTTTTATTTTCTTTATTTTTTAAAAATTTTATTGTATTTCTTCATTACCATTTAGTACCCTCATACTTCCCTCTACCCTGCAGTCACCACAATACTGTCCCTATCCATGAGTCCTTTTGCTTTTTTGCTCAATCCTTTCATCCCCTAAACCCCTACCACCTTAGCTGTCCTCCTGCTCTCCATCTATGAGTCTGTCTCTGTTTTGCTTGTTAGTTCAGTTTGTTCATTAGATTCCACTTATGTGTGAAATCATATGGCATTTCTTTTTCTGACTAGCTTATTTCACTTAACATGATGTTCTCCAGGTCCATCCATAGTGTTGCAAAAGGTAATCTTTTCTTTTTGTGTGTGGCCAAATAGTATTCCATTGTGTAAATGTCCCATAAATGTTTTATCCACTCATCTACTGAAGGACACTTAGGCTGCTTCCATGTCTTGGCAATTGTAAATAATGCCGCAATGAACATAGGAGTGCTTATTTTCTTAAGAATTAGTGTTTTGGGTTCCTTCAGATATATACTACCAGAAGTGGAATCACTGGGTGAAAAAGTAGGTCCATTTTTAATTTTTTGAGGTAACTCTTTACCACTTTCCATAGTGGCTCCTCCAATCTACATCCCCACCAAAAATGCCCAAAGGTTTCCCTTTCTCTACATCCTTGCCATCACTTACTGTTTGTTGATTTATTGATGATAGCTATTCAGACAGGTGTTATATGATATCTCATTGTGTTTTTAATTTGCATTTCTCTGATGATTAGTTATGTTGCACATCTTTTCATATGTCTATTGGCCATCTGTATGTACTCTTTGGAGAAGTGTCTGTTCAGGTCCTTTACCCATTTTTTAATTGGGTTGTTTGATTTTTTGGTGTTGAGTCTTTAAGTTCTTTATCAATTTTGAATATTAACACCTTATCTGGTGTAATGGTGAATATGTTCTTCCATCCTGTGGGTTGTCTTTTCTTTTGTTGATGTTTTCCTTTGCTGTACAAAACCTTCTTAGTTTGATGTAGTCTGCTTGTTTATTTTTTCTTTTGTTTCCCTTGCCTGGAGAGATATATCTGATAAAATATTGCTACAAGCAATGTCCAAGATTTTGCTGCATGTGTTTTCTGTTAGGATTTTTATGGTTTTGAGTCTAACATTTAACACTTTAATCCATTTTGAATTTATTCTTGTATGTGGTGTAAGGAGGCAGTTTAGGGCCATATTTTAAGTCCAACATTTCTATGATATACTTGGAAATTTGGGGGGCTCTAATAGAAGGTTTCTCTAAAGACTGTCTCTCAAAGGAAGATGCAGTAGTTGAAAATGTACTCATAATTTATAACTATGAAGAGATATTGCCCTTTATACATTTTCAGTTGCAAAACTAAGATAAATTAGTAAGGAGTGCCTTTGATTCATTGCTATCAATTCAAAGACATGGCATTTTAATTAAAGCAGTCTCCTATAAAAAGGTTCCTATTTAGAACTTTGCATAAGTTGATAATAGTTGTTTCTTTTTTGTTATTTTTTCCTTTTGCATTGTTAACTAAAAAATTAAAAGTAATAAAGGCCAGGATATAAATATTGTATTGTCTTCAAAATATTTTTCCCTGGGATGAGATAAAAATTAATAAATGGAAAATTACTGACTACTGTTAGATTGGCTGTTCCTTACAGGACAGGCATAATTCCTGTGGCCAGTGGGATTTTCAGAGCATTTCTAATGTACTCAGAAGATCATCTAATCCCGGAAAGAATACTTCCTTGAATTTAAGAGATTGGTGTTCTTTATTTGGCTTCAGAAAACAACAAAACTTTTGTTTGTTTGTTTGTTTTCTATCGGGCACCAACATTTTTGGCTTATCCTGTTGGCATCACCCCGATAGAAAACTTCCTGGAAAGCAGCTCATTTTGGTGTGATCCGGAGATGCTTTTGTCTGGCTTCTAGGTCATGTTTTAACTCCCATTCGTTAGACTCATGAAAGATTTTTTTTTAAATGATGCAAAGTCTTCGAGTTCCAAGTAGGACTATTTTACATAAAGGTCCAGTGAAATTAATACTTGGCCAGAACTTGGAATAGCTGGGAAAAATATCAAGAAAAACA
Organism: Phyllostomus discolor; assembly: GCF_004126475.2. Taxonomy (NCBI): domain Eukaryota; kingdom Metazoa; phylum Chordata; class Mammalia; order Chiroptera; family Phyllostomidae; genus Phyllostomus; species Phyllostomus discolor. The sequence continues at coordinate 37,814,748 of NC_040903.2, forward strand.
ACTTTTATCAAAAGGCAAATTAGTTTTTGAGGCTGGTGTTAATTGTCAGCCAAGGTGTTTCATTATGAAGCTGAATTTTTAAGAGTTGTTACTTGGTTACTATGAAAACACCAACCAGAAGAAAACATTGCAATGTACTGTCTATTTCTCCAGTCTCTCCCAATCTCTCTACCAACTTGTCAATAATGTGAATGCTGTTTTAAAACCTATGTGCTGCCTAGAAATTGCTTGTGTTGGCTGTTTATTCAACTTCATTTCTGGATAAGATGGGTATTTCATAATCAAAGGGCTCAGGGATGATTCCGTTCAAACTTGAGATGTATTTTTCTATTTTGCAATTCTCTGTGTTTGAATGAAACCTTAAGAAGGCCTTATTTGGAGAGCTATTTTTTCTTTGTAACCTGGCACATAAAGCTAACCGCAGGAAATATGACTACAGAGATGATTCTTTTGGATGAAGCAATGTGAAATGTGGTGCTTTATCTCTACATGTGAGTGTACCTACTGCTGATTTTTTTAAGGAAAAGCACCTGAGGGCCATAAGTAGCAAGTTCCAACTGTTTATTCCCCTCCACAACAGTAAACAGTGTGAAGGTTTCTCTCCACACATAACATATCCAAAGCTCCTGGGAGTATGTATGCTTTGATATTTTCCCCATTCTGACATTTCACTAGCTGGCTAAGAAAAAAAAAAAAATGGTGTGCTGAGTGAGGCCTCAAAGGATAGGCAAAAAATTCCTGTGTTGTCCTATCTATAGACATCTTTTTAGTTTTTGTTGTGTTCAGCATCTAGTTTTATGGTGATATATAGAAAAATTATTTTCTGTGTATGATGTAATAAAAGTATTGGTTTAAATAACTTGACAGCAATTCACCAGCCAAATAATTTAAAGCTCTGATTATAGTCTTAATGAAGCCTTTGCTGTTCATTCTAAGAAACAAGCATGGCTATATTTTTGTCCTTCCAAACAAAAGCAGGTTTTCCTCTTGCCTCTCAAGGTCTCAGCTCAGGTTTTACAGAACAAAATAATGAATGCTTCTGCTGTGGCATGTCACAGGGGAGGCTGGGACAATACTGAACTCATGCACACTGCTGATCCTTGCTTGCTCGGCAACATGTACACCTGGATGTCTGACAGCTTGGTGGGTTCACTAGAGACCTCTGTCATTCTGTTCATCCTCTCTTAGGCAATGGTCGAGACAGTTAACAACCTCCTCCAGCCACAAGCCTTGAATGCCTGGAGAGACCTGACTACAAGCGATCAACTCCGTGCAGCCACCATGTTGCTGGACACTGTGGAGGAAAGCGCCTTCGTGCTGGCTGATAACCTTCTAAAGACTGACATTGTCAGAGAGAACACAGACAATATTCGTAAGTGGCCTTGGTTCTACAGAAGGGCCAAAGACAGTTGTACAGTAGGAGAGGGAAAAGAAAAAAGTATCTGTGGTGGCCTAGATATTATGAATGATACTCTATTCTTTTCCTATAATTAAGAAGATATCACCTGTCATCGGTTTAAAAAAGCCTTCGTAATCATCTCTGTTACCCTTCTTAGGACATGCCGATATTGGATGTATTAGCTTGAGATCACTTACAGTGAGGTCCATTTAATTTTATGTTAGTATTTAATGTATATTTGTTTATACGCATAAGCTCCATAGTGCAGGGCTTATGATTCACTTCAGTTATTATAGGAGTGCCTCTGAATTACATACTGTAAAGAAATCAGTCATTGAAGTTGGGGGTTAAAACAATTTTTGATAATTGTGTTATTGGCTCATAAAGAATATAAATCTATTTTATTGAATATAAATCTATTTTATTGTATATAAGGATGTAGTTGACAGTTTTATTTCAAAAGATTTGATAAAGCTGTTTCCAACTTATTAGATTTAATGATAGATCAATATTGATAAAATGGTGCAGCTCTAGATTATGAAAGTATTTTTATCTAATGCATAAAATAGAGATATTATTTTGAAAATAAACTTTAAGTCAATGACAAAGTATAAAGATTTAAGTTTGAATTTTAAATTTTAACTCCTGATACATTTAAATTCTTATTTGCCTAATTTTCACAGTTTTTATTTGCTTTATTTTGAAAAAAAACTTATGATTGTAAAAGAATACTTTCTAAATAAAAAATTGAACTACTGTAAAGCATAACAAATAGAAGATTAATTCCAATCTTTTGATTTCAGGACTATTCCAGTGATTTAGGAAAAATTTCCTAAATCACTGGAATAGTCCAGCCATTGTTAATGAAACCGGAATCATTTGTGAGACATCAATGTAACTTGGCAGCCAAGGAAGTGGACCAGAATGCACATGTGTGAACAATGATGCCTTCACCGTACTAGTCAGTGAGGGCTCTAGATGCCGTTGTGTGAGCATGTGTACTGTGTGGCAGTTGCATACAAAATGACTGAGCAAGTAGAGCAAGGGATCTGCATCAAACTTTCCATATATTAGCTTTGTAACATTTCTCAATAAGCGCTCATATCTCTTTGCTATTGACAGAGTTGGAAGTTGCAAGGCTGAGCACAGAAGGGAACTTAGAAGACTTAAAATTTCCAGAAACCATGGCTCATGGAAGCACTATCCAGCTTTCTGCAAATACGTTAAAGCAAAATGGCCGAAATGGTATGTCACAGTATAGCTTGATAGAATCACACTTGTCATCAATGCATTCCATAGCTTCTTGGCTTGGAATTTTAAACATGTTGTTCAAATTACAATGCCCAAGTCATCTGCTGTATGTCTTCTCTTGCTCCACTGTTCTCATTCTCTTGCTATTCCTCCTCTTTCTATGTCCGGCACAAACAGTATAGCAATGGCATTTGTTTTACAATATTCTCAGATTTGGAAATTGTGTCAGTTGCAGTGAAATGTCACAAAGTGGAATATGAGAGATGTTTGAAAATTAGGAAATCCAGATGATCCGACTTTTTCCCTTGAAAGTGATAACTCTTACTATGTTGTCAGATTTGGTTTCTAAAATTTTCAGTGAAAATTTTACTTGTAATTTTAAGGTTACATGGTGTTTTTCCTTACTTACTTCTTTTTGGGGCTAGGTATTTGTATGTTTTTCTTTCACACATCATACAGAAAATTTAATGTGAGGAGATGGTTCTGTGGAGTGGAACTCATAAACATAGGCCAGTTTAAGACTGGATTAAATTCACTGAAGGTATTTAAAATTAAATAAATAAATAATCCCATAGAGATGCTATATCTCAAGCTTCATTAATATTAATTTGAAAATGTATATTTTTGCCAAGGAAGTAAGATCTTTTAACCTGTTAGTGATAGGAAGATGACCTCAAGTCCTAGCAACCAACTCAAAGCTGATGTTTCATATTGCGGGGTGAACTTTTTTGTAATAGCCTGTTAAATAATATCAGGGAAAACAAATTATGTTTGTTGTCAGCCAAGAGAAATTCTTTTTAAGTGCTGGAAATCTTATAAGGTTGAAACTGTAAATCTTTATTGTGTTGCTAATTTGACCATGTGGTTCTAAAGGCAGCAGTAAGATTTTATGTAGAACAAAATCAGAGTCCTATATTAGCTTGCTAACTGGCTTCCCTTTCACCCTTGTCTCCAAATACCATATCCTACTGACAAATGTTCTTCCTGAAACAACAATCTTTCCTGTTTGCTTACAGTTATACTTAGAATGAAATCAAATGACTAGCCCTACCATGTGTTCCCTAGTCCACCTCCTTCCAGCTTCATGCGCCCCACGTCACTCCTATGGTTAGCACTCGCTCTGTGATCCTAACAGTTTAGTCTCAGGTCTTCATTTTTATTGAGATATAATTGACATATAACATACTAATTTGAGGTATGCAACATAATAATTTGATATTTGTATATGTTGCAAAATGAACAGCACAATAAGGCTGGTTAACCACCATAGAGTTACTATTGGCTTTTTTTAAACATTTAAGATTTATTGTCTTAACTTTCAAAATATGCAATACAGTATTAACCATAGTCACCATACTGGACCCTTTGCCCCCCTTCACCCATTTTTTTTCTAATTTTTCCCCACTCTCACCTATGGGAACCCCCAGTCAGTTATGACATGTTTTTTACTTAAGATTTTCAAGTAATATATATCAAGACCTTGTATATCAAGGTCTGTCTAGAAAAAGTCCAGCCATTGTTAATGAAACCGGAATCGTTTGTGAGACATCGATGTAACTTGGCAGCCAAGGAAGTGGACCAGAATGCACATGTGTGAACAATGATGCCTTCACCGTACTAGTCAGTGAGGGCTCTAGATGCCGTTGTGTGAGCATGTGTACTGTGTGGCAGTTGCATACAAAATGACTGAGCAAGTAGAGCAAGGGATCTGCATGAAACTTTCCATTAAGTTTGAACATTCTTCCACGGAAACTATTCAGACAATTCAGAAGGCTTTCAGGATGATACAATGAGTGTAGTACAAAGAAAAGTGTGGCACAAATGCTTCAAAGATGGTCAAGGATCTGTTGAAAGTGACCCACATTCTGGAAGGCCTACCACAAGTAGAGCACCTGAGAATGTCGAACGTGTACAGGCTGCAATCAACAAAGGTTGCCGACCCACAGTGGGAGCACTAGACGCTGATCTGGGGATTTCAAAAACTATTGTGTCGGAGAAGTTTTAACACAGGATCTTGGCATGAAACATGTTGTGGCAAATTCATTCCTTGGCTTCTGCTACCGGAGCAGAAGGAACATCGTTCTGCAGTTTAGGGAACTGTGTGAGGTCCCAAGGTGCCTACTATGAAGGAGACTGAAGGAGACAAACATTGTGCATTGTCCTATGCACAATGTTTTTTGTATCTTCTTCAATAAATGTCTCTTTTTCATAGTGCATGGCTGGACACTTTCTGGACAGACCTCATAATTGAGGTCATACAGTATTTGTATTTCTCTTTCTGACTTATTTCACTTAGCTAATGCCCTAATGATTCAGCCATATTGTCACAATTGGCAGAATTTCTTTTTTATGGTTGAATATTCAAATACATTTCATTGTATTTGTATATACCACATTTTCTTTATCCATTTATCTATCCATGAACTTAGCTTATTTCTATGACTCGTCATTTGTATAATAATGCCTCAGGGAATATGGAGATCTGGTGCATACATCTTTTCAAGTTAGTATTTCCACTTCTGGTAAATACCCAAATGTGAAATTGCTGGATGATATGGTAATTCTGTTTTTAATTTTCTGAGGGACCCTTCATACTGCTTACCATAGTCACTGTACTGATTTACCCGCCGACCAACACTGCACAAGGGTGTTGTTCCCTACTCTTGTTTTGATGCTGTTCCTTGAACACACCAAGAGTGTCCTCAGCTATTTGTGCTTCTTTTTTCCTTCCTGGGATGCAATTTTCACAAGTCTTTGTATAGAAGCTACTTATCATTCAGTATTCAGTATAAATATTAACGCTTTGGGAAGGTTTTCCCTATCTCCCTAAAGGTAGACACTTCTCCCATTAGCCATTTTATGCCAGTTCTTCTTCATAGCACTTACACATTTGCTACCATAAATATTATTGTTGTTGTTGTTATCATTATTATTATTATTTTATTACCTGCTTATCATCTGACCCTCTCTCTAGTCAATAAACTCCATAACAGCAGAGACCTTTTCTAATTTATTCACTGATGTAACACTAGTGCCTGGATCTACTCACTAAAAATTTATCAAATAAATATGTGAACTTTCAGAGACAAAACTAAAGAAGATTGTATATATGTCTACATTAATCATATTATGTTTTGTGTTCATTTATTTTATTGACCAAGTTAATGTAGTGTGTGTGTATGTGTATGTGTGTGTGTGAGAGAGAGAAGAATTAATTTTGGAGTGGAGGATTTGTAAAATACATATATTTTGCATATATGAGATATATAAACTCAAATCACCAAAGGCGCTGGTAAAACAAGGTCAGATGTCATGTTACTGGGGAGAGATCTGAGTCAGGACTCCCGAGCCCTGAGCTTTTTTCTAGGTTCTTGTCTGTCTCGCAAAAGAAAAATGCAAGCGAGAGACAAGACGTATAATGGAAATGAGATAGCAAGTTTGTTTATGAAACACATAGGAACACGAAGCTGCAAGCAGGCACCTGGCTAGCTTAAATGCCCCACGTTTAGAAGAAATAAAGTCGTTAGTAAGTGTGTTCTATACATTTGAGCCGAGGCTGCAAATGGACACCCAGGTAATCTGAGTGCACTGACTACTGGGGTTTAGGGGTTATATACTACAGTCAGTTTCTAGGTTCCCCCTCTGACTGCCGCTTCTAAACCTTGGGAATAATGTACAGCTACAAGGACTTTCTTTCTCAGTTAGTAAAGGCTCTCGGTCTCAGTGAAATTGTTACCTCGGCTCCCTTTCCCAGCACGGAGTCTCAAGGGCTCCCTTCCTCATGTGCTATCCCTGTTGTGATGTTCAGATCACCTGGCAATCTTATGGGACCAGGCTCAGCGCTGCTGAGTTAACTGGTGAGACATGACTTCCTTTTGTCTCCAGATGCCTGCTTTAAGTTCTCTGTTAGATTGTAATGGTGAAGCCCTACTTTATTTTTCCTCGGGCCTCTCATTTCTGGCTGCTACCTACAGTAACAGCAACATGACACCATCCTGCAAGTGGAAATTGGTATGAATATCAATCAATTATAAATCAATAAAATAAAAGTTGTTATAGTCAAGAAGAAAAATACATCAATGGTCTTATGTTAGCCTTCTAAAAATCAGCATTTTTATACTAAATCTTGAGGAAAGAACTAAAATTCAATTCTGTGTTGTAAGAACCCAGAAAGTATTTGGTGAATTACTATTGTTTGCTCTGTACTATGTTAACAGATGTGGATTGAAAGTTAAAAAACATCTCTTTCCTTTATGTAGCTCTTTTCATAATAGATACGTCATATACATACCTCACAGAATCACTGAGGGGCTGGAGAATCAGGCCCCAAAACACATGAAAGCAAGAATGCTGACAGCAGCGTGTACCATTGCCCAGAATCGTAGCTGTCACTAGTGTCACAAGTGAAAGCTGCTGCTGTTCCACCCCCTCCTTCCTGTGTCACTAAATCCTCGTCCAAAGTCCGATGCTAGGGCATCTGATTGGGTACATGTCACTGAGGAGCCCAGAGCAATCTCTTTGCATGGCAGTCTGAGAAAGCAAGTATATGCCAATTTTGTGTCTCTAAATCCCTAAGAGTATGGAATTTCCCAAACATGGAAACACAGTTTAGATGTTGGACAGTCCTCTCCCTCCTCAAAAATATATAATTCATTTGTCTGTATTCCCGCTTGATTTTAAGATTCAAATGACAAAAACTGTGACTTACTTGTCTTAATACCTGTAGTAGTCAGGGCGGTACCTCTTATTGAAGCAATATGAATTCATAATAGAAGGCTTGACCTCTTTAAGAAAGGAAAGATGATTTTAAAAGATGGTTGCTTTTACAGAGGATTATCTGTAAGAGATTATCATAAGGGAAAAAATAAGGTAGAAGTATGTATGGAGATAGTGGCCTTAAAAGAACATAATTGAGGTTTAAGACAGGTAAAAATTTTGCATCCTTATATTTATTTTTATGCAATGTAATGCACATATCTTAAAAGCGTTTAGCTTGTTGAATTTGACAGTTTTATATATATATGTATATATATATATATTTGACAGTTATGGATATATATATATATATATATATATCCTCTATAACGCCTTATAATATAAGCTATAAATCTCTTCTATTACCCAGAAAATTCCTTGGTGCCTCTTTCCATTCTGCTTACCCCCCATCCCCACCTGATGAAACTACTCTCTTCTCATTACTATTATATAGACAACTTGGGTCTGTTCTTAGGCTTTATATAACTGAAATCATAGGCTTTGTATAACTGAATTCATACAGTGTATACTCTTTTCTCTCTGTCTTCTCTAACTCAATATTTTTGGGATTCAATCATGATGCTCCATTAATCAGTATAGTAGATTTTTCTTTATTGATGCATATTATATTGCATTATATTAATATGCCATAATTAATTCTCCTATTAACAGGTATTTGAGTTGTTTCCAGTTTGGTGCTATTATGAATAATGATGCTATAACCATCCTTACACAAGTTTTTTTCTTTCCATTGTAAATTTATGTTTTCACTGATCTAGAAAAAGGTAGATATGTGTTTGACTTTATAAGAAATTGCCAAACTTTTTTCTAAATAGTTGAATATTTTATACTTTCTCCAGCAATGTACAAGAGTTCCAATTTTTCCACATCCTTATCAACATTAGTGTGGACAGCCTTTTTGATTTGAGATGTTCTAGTGGGTATGAAATGGTATCTCAATGTGATTATAATTCTTATTTCCCTCATTACTAATGATGCTGCTAATTTTTATATGTCTTTTAGCCTATCATCTATCTTTTCTTCTAAAGTGTGTGTTTATGTATTTTGTCATTTTAGTCTGGTATTTATTCTTTTGCTGTTGAAAGAAATGTTGTATGTATTTATGAGTCACATATATATTTTTTTCTAGTCTGTGGTTTGCCTATTCATTTTCTTAATGTTACATTTTGATTGACATAAGATTTTAATTTTGGTAAAAATCAGTTTGCCATTCTTTTCTTTTATAATTAGTGTTTCTGGGGTCCTAACTAAGTCATCTTTGCATTCCCTAGGATCACAAAGATATTCTATACTTTGTTCCAGAAGCTTTATGGTTCTGCTTTTTATGTTTATGTTTGTGAACGATCTTGAATTAAGTTTTCAGTATGGGGTGAGAAAAGGATTGAGGTTTATTTCTTTTAATACTTCTATGTAGTTGTTCCAGCATCTTTGATTTCCCTTTTCTAATGAATGACTTGGCACTTTGGTTAAAATGAATGCTTAACTTTTGTGGAGCATATGTATTATACAATTTGATTACAATCTAATTAGAACTATATAATTTAATTGGAATGTACAAAGTGATCACAGTTTCTCCCCAATTTATATTTCGCATTTGCATTTATTTTAGGAGAGATCAGAGTGGCCTTTGTTCTGTATAACAACTTGGGTCCTTATTTGTCCACGGAGAATGCCAGCATGAAGTTGGGAACAGAAGCTATGTCCACCAACCATTCTGTTATTGTCAACTCCCCTGTTATCACAGCAGCAATAAACAAGGAATTCAGTAATAAAGTTTATTTGGCTGATCCTGTGGTGTTCACTGTTAAACACATTAAGGTAAGACAGTAGCATATTAAGTTCAGTTGCCCACATTATCTGTATTTGTTACAGGATGAACACAAAGTCTATTTTTTTTTGTAATATAGCAATTCAAAACCTATTATATAATATTGGCAGTTTTTTTCTGAAATGAGGAAGGAGAATGTTTCTCAATATGTAAATGCTTTATGACAAAAACATTCAGAGATAGATTTATAAATGCTTCTCCATAATTAAAAAGAAATAGCAATATATTCTTTAGAACTGGACATGGCTTCACATAGGATATTACAAGTAATTAGGTCTTTGTGTATAGATATATTTTGTGCTATGCTAAGATTGTATTCTAAATTGAACACAGATTTCTAAAGACTATCCTTTCGGAAGTTTATCCTTTAGAGCAATTGACTCCTTTACTCTGCAAGATACTTTACTTTGAAGTTAATTGGTGTGGTGCTGAGATATTGGTATTAGCATTACTTAAATATTAACTTGTGAAAAAGTAAACTCACCCCTAAGTGGAGGAGAATAGACAACAACAAATTTGCTTAGAAATGATGAGTCCCACTTAATAGGAAAACATTTGTAGACATCTTCACAAAAATTGTAACAGAGTATGATGTTGTGTTGACATAAAGAAAATGTCTGCCTAATTTATGTGATCATAAAGCAGTTATTGGTTTTATTGATTTTTTCCCTGTAGCAGTCCGAGGAAAATTTCAACCCAAACTGCTCATTTTGGAGCTACTCCAAACGCACAATGACAGGTTATTGGTCAACCCAAGGCTGTCGGCTTCTGACAACAAATAAGACACATACTACATGCTCTTGTAACCACCTAACCAATTTTGCAGTACTGATGGCACATGTGGAAGTTAAGGTAAGATATATACCATGAAATGAAAATGCATACAATCAGGACACTAACTGCAAAAAGTCCTGACTCTTTGGGCCAGTTTCATGTCTCACTTAAGAGTTTTTCTACTTCCATAGTATTCTTATTCAGGAACTTTCTGGTGTTCAACCCACATACTTCTAGATGATTCAAAGAACTCCTTTTTTTTCTATTGTCAACATAGTTCATAAAACTGGAGTTTGCTTTTCTCTCCCCTGGTTTTACACTCTATGAATAAATGCCAGATCTCATGAACAGGGCAAGAAAGGACAAGGATCAAAAGCCCATATGGTGAGGTTAGGAGCTGGGATCTGGTATGTGGAAGACTAAGGAACTATACATGGGTTTAAATGCTGTCAAAATGACTCAGAAAAGCAGTCATTGAGCACAATGCAAAATGCATAGTAATGGAAAGAGCTTAGCAGTTCTAACATAATGTAATGGGTTTTGTCCATTCAGGAAGACACTATCCTAAGGAAAAATCCGCATGATAGTTTCCAAAGTCAGATTCATCGCTTACTTGGCAGCATCTGTCTTTTCCCAGCGTGACTCTGGCTATCATGGAAGGTGTGAAGAGGATTTAGATTTTAGATATATTCAAGGCATAAAAATGCAATGTTCTGATTAACATGCTTATGGAGATTGATAGATGAGTTATTAACAAAAAATGATATACTTGTGAATTTCATCTCCCTCATGTCAATAAATATAGAGGACGTATTACTGTGTAACAAATTTAGAAAACAGAAAACTGTAGCAAAGTTTTATCTACCTGTTGTCATTGATCCAAATATTTCCATCCAAAATTTTCTTTGACACTGTTGAAGTTAAAGATGGTACAAGTGTCCCAGAGGGAGACCAAATGCAAGCCCAGTTACGCCTTAAGAGTAAATTGCCTTAGCTGTGTCAGCACAGTTCACATTTTTGTCTTTAAAGAACTACAACACATTTGTCAGGGCATCGAAAATTGATCTAGCTTAGCAATTTGGCCGCACTAACAAATGTTAACTTTGAACTTGGCATGCATTAGTATGGCTCCAGGATTCTATTTTGCAGCTTAGGGAATCATTTCAAACTCAGAAAAAAAAAGGAGAGATCACACTTGAAGCAACAACAAATACCATTTTGCTCAGTTCATTTCATAACAACGTCTGCCCAGTCTGTTATACGAGAGTCCTGACTGACTATTATCGTGTGTCAACAAGAGATATAATGAGTGGAAATCAATATTTGCCTTTATCAGTCAGCCACACAGTATGTATGTCTTGCATTTCTTGTATCACATACTCTTCTGATTACCTGAGTCGGTCCCATTTTGATTTCACAACTTGATGTTTACCCTTGAACAACAGGAAGCAAGTAGATTGATCATATCTAGAAGTCCAAAGAGTTGACACACTAATCAAACTTTCATTACACTAATGTTTAAAATAGAAGGCTAACTTATTTCACAGCAAGAAATACAGCAGGGAGTCGGAACAGTTATTTATGCTTGCAGTTGCCACTTTCTAACTCTGCAGGTAAATCGGTAATGGAAACAAAATTATTTTGGAGAATTTGGTTGACAATCTTGGAACAAGAGCAAGACGAGTTAGCTGAGTAATCTTGAGTTACTGTTACTAAGCCGTGGTTCCCTGATGGCGTGGGATTTCACTCCAGGGCTCAACCTGTGTACTTAGTTGCCCTCACCTTTCATCTGTGTGATCTCTGCCGTTCTTTCAGCCCTTCCTTCATTCTTTCGTTACCACTATTTTTAAATATCTGAATAGAGGTATTGACAAGTTGCCTACTATATGGTATGTTCTCAATAAACATAACTTCCCCCTCCCATCTGCCAGAGATATTTCTAGATTTCACGTTACAGTGAAGCTTCTGGCCCTCAGGGAGCTCATATATGAGGGGAAGGCAAAGGCGAAGGTGAAGGTGCGTTCATGACTCTGAGTAGTATTGTAGTTGGGTCAACATTGTGATGTAGGGACACAGGAGGATCATCCAACTAGGGCGAGACTGCTCTAACAGCACTTTTCAAACAAGTACCCTTCTCTGAAGAATGGGTAGATGTACTTTGTAAGGTAACTTTTGGGCAATTTGCATTCCCCACAGTCCTGCAACATTTTCTTCACTTTGCCTTGGATTCACCATTCTCTCTTGTTTCTTCTTCAGCAACTCACCCTTTTTAGCTTCCTTTGCTGCTCCTCTTCATCTCCATGACCTCCCAAAATTGCTGTGACCCCGAGTGTAATTCTAGATGTAGTCTAGGTACTCTAAGTTGTTTCTTCTCCTTAGGTGATCTCATGTAGTCACATGGCTATAAACAGCATTTCACAATTGCCAGATTTCTATCTCCGTTTCTTAACTACAGACTCATAGATTCAACTGCTGACTTCACTTGTCCACCTAGACTTCTATTAAGTGTCACAATTGTAGAACTACACTGTTGGTATTCTCTCATCTGATTCTATTCATCTTAGTAACATCCTTCCAGATGACATGCCCCAAAACCAAATTTTAATTTGTTTTGTCTTGTATTTTTCTACTCATTCTCACATCCAGCCCTATGAGTGTATCCTGCCAGATCCAGCATCTGTCAGCTTCTCAGCATCTTCAGCACCTAGATTCAAGCCACTGGAATCTCTCCTGTATTTTGTAGCCACAGCCCCTTAATTGGTCTCCCTTCATTCCTCTTGTCCTCTTAAGTTTATTCTCAGCATAATGCCCAGAAGGATACTCTTAAAATGTGAGTCAGACGGTGTCACTCCTCTGATTCATTCTCAAAAAGCAGCTCTATAACCCCTTTAAAATGCAAATTAGGTAGTTCAGACCTTTGATCCAATCTGAAGGACTCCTTATCTCAATAACAGCAAAATTCCAAATCCTGGCTGTATTAGCATCTCTTGACCTCCTTTCCCACTTCTTCCCCTTGCTCACTTGGCTTCAGCTGCACCAGTCTCATTGCCTTTCCACAAAAGATGTCTTGTACTTAAGAGCCATCTCAATCAAGTCTTTGCTCCTGTGTCACCTTCTCAAAGGTGCTTTCCTTTACTATCTTTTTAAAAATTACATATTACCACACCCCCACAAAATACTGTGAGGAGTAAAGAAAACCATGCCCCTGGCCTCAGTGAATTTAGTTTATCAATGCAGAAAAGTATTGACACTGATTTTTGAATGCAGTGCTGAGAGAGAGTTTTACAGCTAGGTCAATATAGGCAGGTAAGAAAAAGAAGGAAATGCTTCTGTCCCAAGGTAGCAACCCAGCTGTTTAACTACTTGACAGTTCTCTCTTGTCTACTGTTTAAAGAAAAACACATGACTATCTTTTCTTGTAGACAGAAAAATAATCATTACAGCCCTGGCTGGGGTGGTTCAGTGGATTGAGTGCGGGTGCGTGAACCAAAGGGTTGCTGGTTTCATTCCCAGTCAGGGCACATGCCTGGGTTGCAGGCCAGGTCCCCAGTAGGGGGCATGTGGAGTGTGAGAGGCAACCACACATTGATGTTTCTTTCCTCTCTTCATCCATTCCCTTCTCTGTAAAAATAAATAAATTATACACACACATACACACAAACAATCATTACAAATATTTAGGTAATGTGATTCTGTATTAAACTCAGATAGTATTTATGATATTTTAAAACATTTCCATTATTGGGAATGATCTACAGGTTTGTTTGTTTTTCTGTTGTTCAGCGGAATGTTACACACTAAATTGAAATGGATACCTCTTCTCTTGCCAGTAATTCTTCTTGTGAACAGCAATTGTAGGAGAAGTATTTTAGTTTACAGGAGGATAAATTTCAAACTAACTGACTAATTAACATTTCTACTATGGTTTGGAAGAGCATTATAAGTAAATGCTTTAGAAAAGGATCTGACAATTTATATCACCTCTTTTCCTGTACTCAAATTATAATTCTTTGGAAGCTAATAAAATAAAATGTCTCCCTACTCTTTTCTGTCAGTTTAAGTTGATGTTGATTTTTATCTTTAAAAGGCTTTACTTCCTCTAGTTTGATGTTTATACTCCTCTTTCTCTCTCTCTCTCTCTCTCTCTCTTTCTTTAACTTAGTGTATCTTATTGCCTCCACCCAAACTTCATGCCTAAGTGTAGGCATTGATTTTGCTTTTTAAAATCATTGCTTCAAATGATTTCTTAATTTAGTATTGATTCAAACAGTGACAATTTGGAAATTTTAAATCTCTACCATAGATTCAGTGTGCCAAAAATTTTATAGACAGACTTTGTCTAGGCTAGAATAAAACATGAGGTACTTTTGCATTGCAAGATTTTGAAGATTCCCATGGAAGTACTTATTTTTTAAAAGAAAATAACTTTATTCTTGAAAGTCCAAAAAGAAATGTTACTTTGAGCTTAAGAAACTTTTATTAGTGAAAAATGAAATGCCTATTGTATGATGCTAAAAGTTGTACACTTCCGTTCCAAAATATTTATGCTAATTTTATATTTTGCCATTTATAGTGTAATAGACTTGAGGTGGAGGTAGAGATTAAAAATCATAACTGGTATATAGTGCTTTAAACAATGTATTCATTTAGGGGAAAAATAGATAACTGATGATTTGAATATCCTCCAAATATGAAATTATTTCATAAAAACAAAATAGTTTCAAAAAATGATCAAATGGAAATATTTCATTATATTAAATATCTTGAATAACTTTGTATTAAACAATTGACAGCCTTCTTGAACCAAAAGCTATTCTTGGATCTTCTCATTGAATAGTTTTATAAGGATGCATTTCCTTCATAGATTTATTTAAATTTGACATTCTTTATTTACCAGTATGAATTTTTATTGGCTACCTCCTCCACTAGACTCTAAGTTCAGTGTTAAGAGCAGAGAGATGTGAGAGAATCAGCCTTGCAGATCATCTGGGGAAAGATTCTTCCAGGAAAACGGAACAAAAACAAAACCCTGAACCCTGGTGAACCCTCGAGTGAGCCTGATGTTTCTGAGGAATTGCAGGGAGAACAGGGTCATTAGAATGGAAACAGTTAGAGAGAAAGCATGTTAGCAGAACAAGTCAGAGGTTCTGGGACAAAAGGTTTTGAAGGTCACCAGAAGGACTTCGGGAATGGATTTTACTTCAGTGCAGAGCTCTGAGCAGAGGAGCCGCACAATCTGCCATATACATATGTAATATATTGATGTTTTACATCTACCAGTTTGATATGCATTTATTAAGGAGATCTATCAGGAGATATATATTTATTTAAAAGGAAACTTCAGCCATGCCCTGACTCTAAATGATATATTGGGTTAGCAAAAAAAGTCCATTTATATTTTTTCCGTAAAATAAAAGACACATTTTTCATTTTCACCAATAACTTTATTGATTTGGATATTTTGAGTATGTTGACTATCTCCCCCGTGGTAGAATGTTGATGGTTCTCAATTAATATCTCAGTTTGATTGCTATCAACTTCAACTTGTCTATCCAACCATGGAGCACCATTCAATGAGAAACCTCCAGCAGGAAAGTTCACAAACCACTTTTAACTCATTTGATCAGTGACAGCACCTTTTCATACACTGCACAAACCTTTTCTCTGTGTTTCTGTTGTGTTTGTACATTTTTAAAACAATAAAGCATATTATGCTGAAAATGTTTCTTATTTTCTTCGATCTTCAATATTAAAAAGGCTACACAAAAATCATCAAATTTGATGTTTTAAAAATATTTTATTTATTTATTTTTAGAGAGAGGGGAAAGGAGGGAGAGAAGGAAACATCAATGTGTGGTTGCCTCTTGCACATCCCCTGTGGGTTACCTGGCCTGCAACCTAGACATGTTCCCTGACTGGAAATTGAACCAGCAACCCCTTTGTTCACAGGCCAGGACTCTGTCCACTGAGCCACACCAACAAGGGGGGCAATGTTTTTTTGTTTTGTTTTGCTTTTAAATGCACTCTATGACTGCTGGCACAATGTAATCTAACAAAATTATTTGGAATGAATTAAAGACAAACTAAGTGCTACTAGGGCCATCTTATGGGAAAAAAATTTTTGGTCAATGCAATATATACTTCTAAAAGTGTGAATTAGATTTTTCGGTGAGAAATGTGTACTTTGCAAGATAGTTTATCTTTATGTAGTTTAGTCTCTCTGAATTTTAAGTTCTCTGAGACATTCAGTATATTTATTCTGGAGTCTTAAATACCTAGAACTAAGTCTGTAACAATTTAAGATATTCTCGAGTTGCCTAAATTCTTGTCTAGACAACCAAGAGTAATACATCCCTTTTACTTAAGAAAAGAGTGACAACTACCACCTTCTCCACCTGTCCACACCCCTTCCCCTGTACCAGAAAGTAGCAAACACATACCTTTTAATTTCCATACAGAGTTTTTAGAATTTTATATCACTTTTGAGTAATAGGAGTAAGACAGGTATTTCAAAATATGAATGGATGCAATAGGAGAATTTTTTCCGCACCACCATGGCCCCCAGAGGACCACAAGACCTCTGATGTCCTTTGACAGATAACATGAATGAAGAATGTTGTGGCCATATCGCTTCCCCCTTGCTACAGTGGATCAGCAATTGCCTATAGCCTTCTTTGATTCATTTCCAGTAAGTTGCTATGAGTAGGGGAAATTATTAAAGGAAGAAGAAGAAAGTTCTATAGATTCTCCACACTGCTTATCTGTGTATAGGACAGGAAGGAAGAGAGGAAAAGTAACATACCTAGTGATAGAGAGGATATTCTTTTGCACCTGTTTTTGAGAAGAGAAATTGGCACCTAGCTGTTACTATGTCTTCTTATGTTTATGAAAGGAAAAGACATATCTAAAATTAGCTATAGGGAGAGAACAGCTGAAATTATGGATTTGGATAAATAGAAACCATTACAAACTTTTACTACTTGTTTCTATCACTCATTTTGTAGAGATTTTTTAGAAAAGTTGAAAAGTGGTGCAACAAACATTCCTCCACCCCTTTTCCTGAATTGATATTTAATTTTTGACACATTTGACTGCCATTTTTCTGCGTATGTTGGTATAAAATATGTTGCTATATTGTTTGATTTCTTGAAAGTAAATTGCTGACTTTATAATACTTAATTCCTAAATCCTTCAGCAAATATTTTATTTTTTTTTAAAGATTTCATTTATTTATTTATTTTTAGAGAGGGGAGGGAGGGGGAGAGAGAGGAAGAGAGAGGGAGAGAAATATCAATGTGCGCTTGCTGGGGGTCATGGCCTGCAACTCAGGCATGTACCCTGACTGGGAATCGAACCTGCGACACTTTGGTTCGCAGCCCGCGCACAATCCGCTGAGCTATGCCAGCCAGGCAGCAAATGTTTTATTAACAAAGATATTCTCTTCTGCCATCAACATACATGACATTTAAAATTAAACAGATGTTATATATTTTATAATCCATACAAAAAGTTGCCCAGTTGTCACAATAATGTCCTTTAAAACCTTTGTTTTTCCCTGCAGGACCAATAGCTTTTACTTGCCAGATCTCTTTTGTCTTCTTTAATGTCGAAGCCTTCCTGCATGTAATTTTTCATGAAAATGCCATTTTGTAGAATCCAGGTTATTTGTCCTGTAGAATGTTCCACTGTTATAATCTTCCTGATTGTTTTTTTTCATAATTAGAGTCAGGTTAAACATATTTGGCATATGATATAGGAGAAGCTGTATACCTCCCACTGCATCGTGAGGCCTCTTACTGAGTTTGATTGCTTTGTTAAAGTTACATTCTACAGGAATATTGAATGTTTTGTAATTGAGAGGAACCTGTATTCTTTTAAAAACATAACATGCTTAGCCCACCCTTTATTTGGCCCTTAAATAATTGAGTACCATCTGTGTCACAGGCAAAGCTTAAGTCTAATTAGTAATGTAGATAAGTAATCAGCAAAATCTGTGTCTTTGAGAAATGTCTTATTGCTGTAGTAGAAGACGATGTAGAAACACACGGGGAATAGCTTTAACTTGACCTGGAGGGTGAGGGAAAGTGCTGTAGCTGAAGTGACATAACTGCTTCAGCAAAAGAGAGTGGCAGGGTTGAAGTAGCATGAAGTAAGGCTAGGTTTTTATGGCTTTACCATACATGTTTTAGCAGATTTTATTTTTTTTAGTATCAATGACATTCTTATGCTGATTGTTTTTATTTCTGGCTCATAGCAGAATTTTTAAGGAGAGAAAGCCCTGTAGTCTTATATCCAGCTTGAGTCCTTATCCTTACAATTTTTAGGTTTTTAAATAATTTTCATTAAATAAGCGTGGCTAAAAATCAGAGAAGGATATGCATCTGTAATTATAGTGAGAAATATTTTATTAGAAGGAAGTAACCAAGTGTATGGAGATTTTAAAAAGTAGAGATTGGGTGAAGACTTCAACCCTCAGAAGGGCCCAGCATGTCCAGTAATAATAGGAATAAATACCATTTTTTAATGTTTACTTACACTAACTCATTTCACCCAAAACATCACAACAGATATTGTTATCATGATTTATTTGCCCTATTTGTAATCTGAAGGGCAGTCAGAATACGAACAAAAATCAAGAGACTCCGGATCCTAATTCCGTGATTCTTTACGTGATTGCCTGTTGTTCCTCAGCAGGTTGTCTGAACTCCCTGTTCCCAGTATTAATCGGTTAGATAACTCATTAAAATTTTTTCTAATGTATCCCAGGATTATTTTAGGGGCTGAATAATAAAATTCTATTAAGAATTATAAAGTTTTCTACAAATATGATTGGTTAAATTCATTGTTTGCCTCACTGTCCTCAAAACCCTTGAGCTCTTGATACTGGAAGGGTTGGGGAAAGGATAACTGTGAAGGCCAAATTAGTTGAGATTTTAATAACCAGTAATCATGGATCTACCTCTATCCAGGTAAGCTTTTCTGAAAAGAGAAATTTAATATAGTGTTTTGCCTTGTTTTTTAAAGCAAGACTTTTTCTTCACAATGAAAGTATCAAATAAGGGATTTATAGCAAGATATCATCATAAGTACATATAACTTCACAACTCTCTGAAAGGTTGTTTACATAGCCACTGTGGAATCCCATGATGTCAGGACTTCCAAATTCAATTTTAAATACAATCATAAGTTGATACTAAGTGTACATAAACTTTTTCATTGATTGTATTGCTTCATAATTAGTGAAGTGAATTTTAACATTAACTAAAAAGTGAAATATTTTTAATTATATTAACTATAATGGCAGTACTCACCCAATTTACTCATGCTTAATACAGTATAATCAACCAACCAAGCAAACAAAACAAGTATAAAAACCTTTTTCTATCCTAATGTTCTAAAAATATTCACAATTTCTTATACTGTTTTAGGTAATAATAATTGAATTGTTCTAAGTTGATGTGTTGCTAACTGTAGTCTATTTGTTTCAGGTCACAAAATTTTGTCTTTTTTAAACTTTGATAGTATTCAGCATTTTGTTTTGCTTTGTTTTGTTTTTAATTTTTTCCTGGCCTTTTTCATTCCACTGTGTCTAGTAAATATGGTGATAAATCTAGAGAACTACTGTCCTCTACATGAATTAGGCTACATTTTCCAAAATTATATATATAACAGGCAATATATATATTGTCTATATATATTGGCCTGTCTAAGACAGGCAATAAAGTCAACTTACATAAATATATAAAAAGAATAAGTATTGTTATTTAAAGATCTCCCATGGT
Organism: Phyllostomus discolor; assembly: GCF_004126475.2. Taxonomy (NCBI): domain Eukaryota; kingdom Metazoa; phylum Chordata; class Mammalia; order Chiroptera; family Phyllostomidae; genus Phyllostomus; species Phyllostomus discolor. The sequence continues at coordinate 37,834,558 of NC_040903.2, forward strand.
CCATTACTTGATAATTTAAAAGTCCAGTTCAACGAAGTTTGGAACCTTTAAGATGCTAACTTTGTAAAATTTAACATTGGTCCCTACTTATTGTCTCTAGGCCTGTGAGGTAATAGGTCCCAAGGATTTTATCTGGAAGCCCCCCACTCTGTTTGAAATGTAATAAATTTAGTCAAGAGGATGGAAAAATGAAAATGTAATAATTATTTCCTTTTTCTTTTTCCTGGAACTGCTTTAGCTAAGAAAACCAAATGAAAATAGAATACTGGAGTAAAAATGGGTTATGTGTCCGTGTGTGTGCATGTGTGTATGTATGTTCACATTCTATTTTATTCAGTACCTGACACATGTTAGGCATCAGATGAATATTCTTAGAATCAATTTAGCAAACTTTTATTAGAAATTAAATGTTTTGTTTGAGAATCAGCAAATTTGCTGAATGATTCCTACCAAACATTGTTTTAACAAAACCACTGGGTTTAATTATTGCATTCAAAGGATAGTGAAGAAGTATTCACCCATGAAACCTTAGCTGTGCTCAAGAAGCTTAATATAATTGGGTCACACAAGGTAATACAGAAGGATCTGTGGTCCTCCCCACTGAGGGTTAAGTTGTTTAGAGCATGGAGCATGTGGCCACCAGTAGGGGTGATCAACATTTCAGAGGGAACTGAGAAATAGCACGAGAAGATCAAAAGTGTATTTATTATGTAACAAGTCATTATGCACATGTGTTATTACTTCTTAACAGTGCCAATTCATAGTGTTAGGCTTGTAGGAATGGGTCCCCAGCCTTTGAAAAATGGCTACCCACTTTGTATCTATAGGCTCTCTCTGGTAGATCAGCAGTTTGTCAATCAGTTCTTTCACATCTGTGAATTCATCATATAGGCTGCCAATGTCCAAAATGTTCATTATTTTTTAATGCTTCCAAGCATATTGGATGTCAGCACTAGGTAAAATACTACCATGGAAAATGGTTTTAAAGCCCTGAGGTAATTTTGCATTATGGAATCTATATTGAATTCCAAAGAAGATACAGTTTTAATAAAGAAATGAAGAAGTCCTATTTAATCTGACTTCTTTTCTGGTTATATTTTGGAAACACTCTTAAATCCCCCAAATAAGTCAGTTTTTCTCTGTATGAGTCTTTGTCTTGAACCTGCACAACTTCATATAGCTCAGGTAGAGTTAGTTCATCTTTTTCCTTATAGCCTGTTTGGAGTTCATCACACAGTTTTAAAGAAGCATCATATAAATTTCTTTTACTGTAATCTTTTTGTTCATTCTCATCTGTCATATATTTCAAGATTAAAGAAAGAAATTATTGTCTTTTTTAAATTCTTCTTGTATTGCCCTGGCTAGTGCGGTTCAGTGGATTGAGTGACGGCCTATGAACCAAAGGGTTGCTGGTTCGATCTCCTTTCAGGCAACATTCCTGGGTTGTGGGTCAGGTTCCCAGTGGGGTCTCATGTGAGAGGCAACCACACACCTCCCTTTCTCCTTCTCTTCACTTCTCTCTAAATATAAATAAATAAAATATTTTTAAATTTTTTAAAAATAAAATTCTTCTTGCCACATACATTGAAATATAATTTTATAGAAGGCCAATATTTTAATATTTTTCTATGTCCACACAATGATAGCAGTCTTATAGGCACATGTCTCAAGAGACTGTCTCCTCCCATTTCAAGAAAGTTAAAAAGCCCATTAAGTACTTCTGCACATTTTGAGGAAACTGAAAAGTGACCAAAAAATTTCATTACAAAACCTCATTATCACAGGTAAGCAAATCACATCCATTTTCAGAAGCCTTGTTTGTAAGATGCACAGGACATTGAGTAGGTATGAACTGTTCATTTCATTATATAAGAAATTTATAAGCTCAGTGGAATTTTCTAAAATTTACATTTGCACTGTTTGTTGAATATGCAGGTAGATGAGCAAAGGCTACTTTATAGTGCATTAAGTTATCAAATTTTTTCTTTATGTCTTCTAAAGTTTCATTAAAATCATTATAGAAAAGAAGAAGGTGTCTGAAATTCTATTTTAAAAATTAAAATACATAAGAACTAAGCACATTTTTTTATTTGCTATGATTCAATGTATTACTTGATATACTTTAGAAAGCATGATTTTTAGAAAGATCTGCCAGAATCAGCTCCACAGTGTAAGAAGCCAAAGCACTGGTTACAAAAACTTCACCTTTTGTTTACTCACAAGACATTTTATTGCATCATTTGAGTTAGGAAAAGTGACTTTACTCTGGTGCACAAGGAAACAAAACAACAATGCGTGTGTATTCTTCTGGTCTACTCAAGCGTATTCCACAACCATTGATTTCAACTCAGCATTTCTTTTATGGGAAGATTATAAGAAAAAAAAAAAACCTTCAGATTTTACAAAAACTGGCCTGTCTCATCCTAGACTTGTGAGACTCAGCCTTCCTGTGCACATTCACACAACCTTCACTGTTGTGCAGGGTCTCAGAATCACTTCTGCATGTTTTGCAGTGTGCTGTGTTTTGGTTATCTTTCTAATCAAGTTTTGTATGTCCTTCCATGAGTCCTTAAAAATAAAACATGTTCACCTTCTTTTTCAGTGTTATCGCCTTATTATATTATATCATTCTCAGTTTCATTGAGCTATTAGAAAATGTGATTATAGTATTCACAGTGTTATAAATTAAAAGAACACAGTATTGATATAAAACAAAACAGTTAATGCAAAGTCAAAGAGGAACTCAGGATCACAACAGAGTGGTGCAACCATTACTGAGAATGCCCAGTGTAAGCGTGACTGCCTACATTAATAGCCAGGGTGAAAAGCAGCAGCAGTCACTAAGGAAGGTACATAATTGGTACTACCACCATTTGACACTAAAAATAGTGTTGCTTCCAGCCTCTGTTTTCTCATCTGGATTTTTTACTTTTCTTTTAAACTCCTACATCCATCTCTGATCTCTGAAATTTGTTCGTGTCTTAGGGAGGGCTATCCCAGGATGCAAAATCAAGTGCTGAAACAAAGAGATTCTGAGCAAACCTGGGCAGCTGGCAGCCTACCACTAATTTTGTCTCTACTGCATACTAGTTGAATAATCTTGGGTAAATTACTTCTTTTCTGTGCTTCTATTTTTCATATGTAAATTGGAAATAATTTTACCATGTCATAGTGTTTTGTAGGATTGTATATGCTAATAAAATAAATAAGTACTCCTAATAGAATCTGACAATGCAATACCTCATCACACCAGTCAGAGTGGCCATCATTAATAAATCAACAAACAAGTGCTGGTGAGGCTGTGGAGAAAAGGGAACCCTAGTGCACTGTTAGTGGAAATGCAGACTGGTGCAGCCACTGTGGAAAACAGTATGGAATTTCCTCAGAAAACTAAAAATGAAACTACCTTTTAACCCAGCAATTCCACTGCTGAGAATATACCCTAAGAATTCCAAGTCACCAACTCAAAAGAACTTATGCAACCCTATGTTCACAACAGTGCTGTTTACAATAGCCAAATGCTGGATATAGCCTAAGTGCCCATCAGTAAGTAAACGAGTGGATCAAAAACCCATGGTACATTTACACAATGGGTTACTAAACAGTAGAAAGAAATAAGGAACTCCTACCTTTTGTGACAGCATGGATGTAACTGGAGAATATTATGCTGAGTGAAATAAGCCAGTAGGTGAAAGACAAATGCCATATGGTCTCACCTATAAGAGGAATCTAATAAACAAAATTAACTCACCAGCAAAGTAGAACCAAAGGCACAGAAACATGCAACAGACTGACCACATAGGTGGGGAAAGAGGGATAATGGTGGAAAGATGGGAAAATGACTAGTCAAAGAACATGTATGATGTTTAAAAGACTCCAGATACTCCTGAAATCTTTTTCTTACTTTTTTGCTTTATCAGTTCATTTCCTACAGAAATTTCTTACTGATCACTAATCATTTTTTGGTTTATCACCTTTAATCTATCTTTTTATCCTGCCTATATCCATGTATAATTCTCAGCTACTGCAAGACACTAAATATCCACATTTTCTACTATTTTCTTTTCTGTTTCCGTCATTATGGATATTGCAGATCTGGTTCACCAGATGTGGTGGCAGTCAATTTTTTAAAAAATTCAAAGCTAGTAAAATCTCAATAACTTAGAGTGTGCTGTGCTGTGCTTCTGATATCAAAGAGATTTGCTGAATAAGTTTTATTAAATCCAGAGGACAACTAGATATGAATGTTTTTATGTGGCCTTACTTTGCTGCTGTTTCTCTCTCAACAGTTCACACCTGAAAAGATTTAGATTGTATTTTTGTCAATTTGACACGAATTTGAAAATTGTTGCTGAGTTGTTTTGGTTTATTTACTATAAAAATTATAAGAAATGCAGTTACATTGTTCTTCTTACTGTTATTCAACTTTAACCTTCATCCTGTTCCAAAAAGTAAATCCTAATTTCCTCAGACCATTGAGCTCTTTATTTTCCCAAGAGTTTGTAGGGTGACCTTTGTGTCCAATGACATGGTTCCCAGAACTTAGAGCAATGCTGATAACTTATTTCACAGAGTTCATACCACATTTGTCAAAAAATAGGCCTTTTGTAACTTTACTGGCTTCAGTGAAATTCATGATTCAAACCAATGCCTTAATGCTTATGCAATACATTCATAACAAATCAAATGTTCATAGGTTTGCAAAAAAAAAAAAAAAAGAAAACTCACTTTAGCCATATTACAAATACTTCAGAACAAGGTATGTTTAAGAAATAATTTAAAAGTCATACTATTGTGCTTTAAGAAATTTGACTCAACACTAAAATAATTTTATGCAGATAGTAAAACAGGTTCTTGATGATTACTGGTCAAGAGTTAATAATTATCACAGGGTAATTGTTACCTGGGAGAGACCCAAGTCAGGGGCCCCTTAGAACTTGTTTCTCGGTTCTGGACTGCCTTGCAAGAGAAGGATTCAAGCGAGAGACACATATAGAGTGGAAATATGGTGAGATAGCAAGTTTATTTAGGAAACATGAGGACAAAGCTGCAAGCAGGCACCTGGCTAGTCTAAATGTCCCATGAATAGAGGCCATAAAATTGTTATTAAGTTTGTTAGTTAAGTTCGTTCTATGCACTTGAGCCAGGGCTACAAGCAGGAACTTAGATAATGTAAGTATGCCAATTATTGGGGTTCAGGGGTTATATGCCTTCAGCAACTTCTAAGTTCTCCTCTTTCTTTTCCTTTTAAACCTTGGGGATAATGTACAGCTACAAGGATTTCCTTCTCAGTAAAGGTTCTTGGTCTTAGTGAAATCGTTACTGAGGTTCTTTTTCGCAGCACAGTCTCAGGGGCTCCTTTCCTCATGAGCTATCCCTGTTGCGATGTTCGGATCACCTGGCAATCTTATGGGATCAGGTTCAGCCCTGCTGAGTTAACTGGTGAGACATGACTTCTTTTGTTTCCGGTCTCCTGCTTTAAGTTCTTTGATAGATTGTAATGGCGGGGGCCCTGTTTTATTTTCCCTCCAACTGCCTCATTACTGGCTGCTACCTACAGTAACACAAATGTTCAAGCAGCGTTTGGAAAAGTGCAACTTTCTAAAATTATTTTTTAAAAAAGAAAAAAAAATCCAGAGGAGTTCAAAATTAATTCATGCATTTTCATATCGCATTAATTAAATGAAAACCATTTCAAAGTCTCATTCTCTATATTGTTTGCTGACTTATTTTTTAGATAATAACGTTAATAAAGGTAGAAATATCAACATTGGCACAGAAAACCTTGGTATACTCTGATTGGATTATTTTCAAATCATGAAGCAAACATCACATTTTCCTATTCCATGAATTTGGACTTAGTTTTTCTAAATGTATTTATAGATATATTTGAGAGTTTCGCATTGACAGAATGACTAGAAAACATCATTGTTTTAGCCATATTATTTCCCACAATGTGGCATTTACCCTTATGCAGTATTTGTGTTACTCAGTAACCCACAATAATGGGACAAAGCAAAGTCATTGGGGTAAAAATAAAAGAGGAAAATTATATTTTTTCTGTAATTTTTACAACATGTCTGGCATTTTATATAAGAATAGAACCTTATAGAAAGCCTAAAAACAAGTGTTGCTTTAAGAAAAAGTTTTATTATAGAGAGTATAGAATCACTAAACTTCCTAAAAGTATCTTAATTTTCCTCATACTTCCCCATCTCCTCTTAAATTAATCTTTAAAAAATTTTGGTTTATTTTTATTTTTTGTGAGCTTTCCAAGCATTCTTTGCAACAAATTATACTAGTCTATCATACAGACTATGAAAACATTTTTAAATATACATCTGTCTTGATTTGCCTTTTTGTTATAATTTAAGGAAGAACATGTAGGTAAAATTGAATCCTCTATTATGTAGAAGTCATGAAAACAATTGTATAGAATTAAAGTGAAATTCAGATTCTGAAGTTAAAATCCGCCTCCTTTATATGTTTTGGATATTTACAGGCCTAAACTTATCAGTAGCCCAAATAGTATTAATAATGTTAACTAATCATCGATGTTATAAAGTAAAATTAAGTAACAGTTGGAGTGATGCTTTGTATCCTTAGTTAAAATAACACTGACATTTATTCTTATTATAGTTATTATTTTTCTGATTCATCTTGTATCATTCACACAGACTTTTAATTATTTATATGAAGGTTACTGTCAAACATGAAAAAATCCAGAATATTTTCAGATTACAAAGGCAGGAGGCATGGACTTTTTTTTTACCTTCATATATATTATCCTACTTATTCATCACAGTAATCTAAAGCCTGAGTTATTTTATTTCTCGATATATGAGGTTTCTGATAGATAAGTAGTTTGTTAAAAGTAACAACTCAAAATTAGAATGACAAGGTTAAATTCATGTCTGTATATGCTAAGGCTACCTTCATTGTTCTCTTATTTCTATACGTAATTTACCTCCATTGTCATAATTGTCTGACAAGATAGTAAGGTATAACAACATTTTCATTCTCCAGTTCCAATTTTCTGAAACTTTGAATCAAGAATTTAGAGCAAATGATTGAAGAACCAAAGAGTCCCCAAAACTGTGCAGTGGCATCATGAAATGCATGCAGTGCAACTTCTAGTTTATAATCTAAATCTACTATAGAAGAGGAGGATAATTAAAGAGAGATTGATTTATTCAATCAACATATTAATTGTTTCTCTACTCTATGATAGACATTTTTTTGAAGGGACTAGGGATACATTGGTAATCAGAGGCAATAAAACAACTTGTTCTCTTAGAGTGTATTTCTAGTGGACAATAAATAAAAAGTATCAACAAAATATGTAATTTAGTCAAGTGCTAAGGAGAAAAATAGTTCAGGAATAATAGAGAATCAAAATGGGGAAAGATGTTTACAACTTTAGGTAGAGTGAGTCAGGGAAACCCTCTGTGAGAAGGTGACCCGACCTTTGAATGAAGGACTGAAGATAGTAGGTAAGCCAGGCAGATATCTTTCAGAAGCGTATTCTAGGCCAAGGGCACATCCAATACAAAAACTCTGAGGCTGGAACGTGCTTGACATATTCAAAGAACAGAGCAGGCCAACGAGGGTGGAATGAACTGAATAAAGGCAAAAATAGGAAATGATATGCAAGCATACATATCTTATAGTTCTTTGCTGACCTTTATAAAAACTTTTTTTTATTGAGATGGATGAGAGACATTGGATGCTTTCATTAATGAGTCATATTATATGACATACACTTTTTTTTAACTGTTCTGATGAATGTAGAAGGGGGACATGAGGGTTAAAGTAGGAAGATCAATTAGGAAGCTACTAAAAAAATCAGGTGGCTCAAACTAATTTGGTACAATTGAGGTGATGAGAGGCTGCCAGAATCAGAAGGCAGGACCTATAAGATTTCCTGATGGGTTGATCATAGTGTGTGAAGACAAGAATCACTATGACCCCTAAGTTTTTGGCCAGAACACCTCAAAGATGAAGTTGCTATTTACTGAAATGGAGAAAACAGAGGGAAGAGCAGATTTGAGAGGGTGGGGAGTGGAGAAATAGGATAGGATGAAGGGCTCAGTTGTGGACCTATAATCTTTGATACCTTTTTAAACACTCAGGATTAAATGAATGCTAAATCCATACTGACATAAAAAGGGTCAGCTCTAAGGTGATTAGTTCTGAGTGGGATTATTATAATCATTCAAAAACAAATCTTTATTAAAATTTTTTATATGTCAAACCCAGTACTAGGTGGTGGATATATTAACAAGGTATAAGATTTAAAAGATCTCAAGGTACATAATGGCATATAATTCTTGTGCTAGGTGGTTGATTGAGTTTCATGGTGCTCACCAATGTGGAACCTTGGAAATAGAAATGCTAGGTCCATGACCACATTGTTAAAACTATAGTTAGTCATTGTATTCAATTGGCCATCCTCTTGAAGGGGGTTTGGTTGTTCTCATGGCTTGGTCCCCTGGAAGTTCTAGTGTGGCAGAGGCAGACAATTATAAAGAAGACTATACTAATAGCTCTTATTGGTATTTCATCCCCATTGTTCTTTTCCCTTCGTGTTACTGATAAAATTCTAGTTGTGGGTTGTATCCAACGAGTGCTGCTGTCACAGTGCAGCATACACAAAATGCTGGTATTGATGTTTTCGGAGCTACACAGTCATATCTGAAAGGCGAACTAATCACTAGACTTTTTGTTTTCTTTGAGTGCTGTGTACTTTTTGTGCTGATGTTTTGACATCTGGCATTCTTCTCTTAATAACTCTGCATGGGGTTTTTGAAGGACCTGTGAAGGCACTAAGTAAAGTAAATACATTTCTAATAAGGCAAGTACCCAGAAAAGTACAGGATTTTTTGCTTCTATTTTTTTCTTTCCTTTTAGTATTTTAGGTCTTTAGGATACATTTGAGAATGTATTATGCCTGCGATTTTTCCCATTATGGAAGACTGCTGTGCTGAAGGTTGGTGCTTGATACTCAATCACAGCATCTTTCCTTTGAGTCAAAGCAGACAGCAAATAGCCCTCTGTTCAGGGAACCAGGTAGCACTAACCACTCTCCGCTCTCAAATAGTAAAAGTAATTTAAGCTATCAGAGACCCAACACTACTTTAGTAGTATCCCCTGGAGAACAAAGCTGTTAAAGCAAAATTTTATGTGCTTTTCTTTCATGATTTCAGCTCCTTCTGAGAAATAGATCTAGAGTTATGCAGGAATATTTCAAAACTATTTCATTGACAGTGTTCTAGCAGAGTTTTTTTAATCAAATAACAACTGTGAAGTCATATCTGGCAATATGAGAAGTGCTATGATTCAAGTTACAGTGTGGTACCTCAGTTGTGAGAAGAATTTTCACATTCAGAATACTCTTTATATGTGGTTTGTGTAAAACATAAAAGTGTGATGTTTGAATAAAAACAAATAAAAATGAAAAGCCTGGATATTTTTGTGTTTTTAGGGAAAGTTGTCATTGTGGAAAACAACTAAATGTAGTAATTCCCATCCTAAATTAAAAATCAGTGTTTATGATTTACATAGTTAAAAAGGCATCAACTAGAAACACATCTTTTTACTTTCTACTAAAAAATTACCCATGCATATGTTACACTTTTAGTATTTAGACACATATCCATAAAAATCAATGTCATTAATTTATGTCTTTTAATATTTTATATATATAGTATTGTATCATACACACATTTTTTTTTATTTAAAAAATAAAATATTAGGCCCTGACCCATGTGGCTTAGTTGGTTGGGTGGTGTCCCACAAAGCAGAAGGTTGCTGGTTCCATTGTCAGGGCACATGCCTGGGAAGCACTTTCTTTCCCCTGTCGGGATGTGTACAAGAGGCAACGATCAATGTTTCTTACATCAATGTTTCCCTCCTCTTTCTACTTCCCTCTCTCTAAAAATAAATAGAGCAACTCTTTTTGAAAATTAGACTTTTGAGAAATATCCATGTCTCCCACTATAGATATGCAGAATACTGATTTTCTACTACTCTCTAGAACAAATTAATCATTATCAATTTATTCATTCCCTTGGTGATGGAAGTTAGGTGTTTAGTCCTTTTCAAGAAACCTAGAAAGAAAAGAGGAATGGGCAGTTATAGATGATTTCTCAACTCTGCTCCGACATCTAGGCGCACTGATGTGTTGGCCCACTGTAAATTCCGAAGCTTCACAGAAGTGATTTTGAGTGGAGGCACATTACCGTAGGGTAGAAATCCAGGTCTGAATGTTAGAACAAGGACAGAAATGATAGCGGACAGACCAAGGAACATGGCAGGCATGGAGCTCACACAACTACTTTAACAGAAAAAAAAAACACACACAATCTCATACAGAACTTTTCTTGAGCTTTTTCTTAGCTCTATATGCTGTTATCAAGTATAGTAATTCTAAATACTTATTTTGAATCTGTGTATAACAGGATTTATTTATGCAAAATACTTCATGGTTGGAACTTCCTGATCTCCTGAAGCCATTTAATACAAATATAAATCCAGGAATATCCTCATTCCTTTAGATCTTCCACTAAATAAGTGGTACAAATATGTGGCTATTCGTCAGAATTAACTGGATATCTTTACAAAAATACACACTTTTATAACTCAACCTTGGAATGCTCTGACAAAGTATAAGGCAAAGGAATTATATTTTTATAAAAATCCCCCAGTGATTCAAAAACCATTTCCACAGTTGAAATACCGCTATGTTAAGTGTATAGCTTAATTTTTAAATCGAATATTTCCATAATAGTACTTGTTTAAAAAATTAGCCTAGAAGTGATATGGGTTGAAAAACTTTTTAAAAAATCATCCAGAATTCAGTTGATTTGCTTCAACTATTTATATTCTGAAAATGTATGTAGCTACTCAAGGTGCAAACACTATTGACATCCCTGAATATCAAACAGGTGTATACCTCAGAGAAAAGATAAAAGGTTTTACCTATGAACTAGAAAACCCAAACAATTATCTTATTCATTGTGTATGTGGAGAATATTTAGTACATTATTAAAATTGCATGTCATTAATCCAGGCCCTCGTAACTCTTTATAATTGGCTATGCATATTTGCAACTTATGACTTTCCTGTTGTATTCCCAGCACAGTGATGCAGTCCATGACCTTCTTCTGGATGTGATCACATGGGTTGGAATTTTGCTGTCCCTTGTTTGTCTCCTGATTTGCATCTTCACATTTTGCTTTTTCCGCGGGCTCCAAAGTGACCGTAACACCATCCACAAGAACCTCTGCATCAGCCTGTTTGTAGCAGAGCTGCTTTTCCTGATTGGGATCAACCGAACTGACCAACCAGTAAGCAACTTACATTGATATGAGTAAAGAATTTCTCCACTTCTAGCTGTGCAGTACTGGCAATACTCAAGTTTGAAAATACCCTCTCTTCCAGTTATCCAAGATTGATACTAACTTTCAAATCTTATTCAGTTTCCCTCTCATCATGTTCCATTGTCATAAAGCAGCAGCTAATGCTATGGATGTATGAATGTACATTTCCTCAGAAATTTGTTTATAAATCATTTTAAAGAATTGTGTGACTTTATTAGATTTTTCATTCTTTTTAAAAAACTATAGAGCTGAATATTAAGAAAAATAAAATATTTGGGGGAATGGAGTAGTATTTTTTCTAATAAATATAATTGTTATGTTTTGAAGTTTATAATACATTTTGTTTAAAAATTGTGGTTATTATATTAAAATGTATGCCTAAATAAGTTTTTCTAATTGATGTATCTTGGAAAATTGATCAAACTTCAGGTAAATTTTTGAATATATAACCCTTCCAAATTTTGTTTGGTAATTTATATCTGTTCAAGTTCTGTTCACATCTTTAAGTGCCAGCTTCATACTTTAATATTATTGGTACCTTCATTCAATCACATTAAAAAAGATACAAAGTGAGGGCAGGAGGAAGGAATGAAGGGAGAGAGAAACAGAAAAGGAACAATACTAGCTAACTGTTCTTAGTAAAATGATACCAAAAATGTAAATAATGGAAAATAGATAATATATTATACAGACCATACCCATTTATAATTTTGTGAAACCCTTCATATTTAAGATTCAAGCACATAGTAAAGTTTGTTCTCATTGAAATTGAAAATGAAAACTTTCTTTTTTAAAAGACTCGTAGGCATAATGAATAATTCATTCACTTAATGCTATTTTCTAGTATGTGTCCTTATGTATAGAGTACTTTACAATAAACATGCAGTTGCATTTGTGTTTGTGATTACACATTCATGATTAATGGCTGTAAAAGCTACAATTATGCTGACTATGCTTTTAATTGCTTATCATATACAAATGTGACAGACAGCTTTTCCGATAAACACATACATATGAATACACAAAGTACACATTTCTTTTGCCCCCAAAATAAAACTTTCTGATAAAAATTAATAGTTCAAATTCTAACTCTAAAAAACAAGAAATTGAAAACTGTTTTATGTTGCAGAAAGAAATCATTTTATTTTCTTCTTAACTAGGAATTCAAATGGCATGTTATTTCTTTTCATTTAGCAACCGTATTCTTATTTTTGCTTCCTGATGTTACACACCAAATGTTGCATACTGCACAAAACTGATTTCTGACAAGAGCATGAACGACAGTGTTTGATATGAAAACCTTGGGTAGAGTGCAGCCAGCCCAACCCGTCTTTCCTCTCACTGTTGGACAGGTGTCCTCTTCCGCATCACACGGTGGGCCGGCTCTGCTTTCTCTCTAGCCCTCTGATGCTGGACTTCCTCCTCTCCCCCTGCCTGTCATCTCTCAGAAACAAAGAAATTGACCTCTTCGGTCTCATTTCTCAAGGATCACATGAGTCATTGAATCCACACTAATCTGATAAGACCTATAAATTTGTCACCCTTTTCTAGTAGGAGCTATAGATTTTAGTTAAGACTTTTTATAAGAAATGAAGATGCCCTCCAAAGTAGTGAACACTTTAGGAACTAACATGAGAAAATTAATATATGGTCAGCTGGAACTTGTAGTACATTATTAAATATGCCAAACAAAATAGTTCACACTGTTTTAAACTATTGGCTACCTTCTCTGACCAAGCTTGTCTAGAACAATATTTAGTACAATAACAAAAAAATTGAGAGAGAAAGCACACCTGGAACACTTTATTTTAATCAGATCTATTTTTATGCCTATGTAGCATGAACTTTCCAATGCTACCTTGTATCCTTTCTGAAACAAGGCAGGGAAGAAATAAATTAGAATTAATAATAATGGATTAATCATCTATTATAAACACTGTAATTACTTAATTTTAAGAACGTTTCTTCTTTTAGTATTCTCTTTTATTTACTAATAATTAATACATTAACACATGTGATACGATCAAGAAAAAAAAATTCCCAAGATTGATTTGTAAAATCTTTAGACTAATCCCATCGATAAGTATCAGTATACTCTTAGAACTTTTTCCAAATACTATGTTGTGATCCACCAGCCATTATTAATAAAATGTTAAATATCATTTTCAAAGACAGGTTATATTTAAATAAGTTTTAATATCTGAATTTTAAGAATCTCATGCAGATTATTCTTCCGCAGACCTGCATTTTTACTGAAGTCTTGATAAATATTTATTTTCATTTTAGGGTGGTTGATACTATTTCCTTGAGGAGTTGTTTGACTAAATCACTTGTCCCTCCCCCTAGATCGCCTGTGCGGTCTTTGCTGCTCTCCTCCATTTCTTTTTCCTGGCCGCCTTCACCTGGATGTTCCTGGAGGGTGTGCAGCTCTATATCATGCTGGTGGAGGTGTTTGAGAGTGAACATTCACGCAGGAAATACTTTTACCTGGTCGGCTACGGGATGCCGGCGCTCATTGTGGCGGTGTCGGCTGCAGTAGATTACAGGAGCTATGGAACAGATAAAGTGTGAGTTGATGTTCTCTTTCTTTTTTTCTCACTTTTAAATCTACTGGAAACAAAAGCTTAGAATTTTCCCGATAGCTAAGGTCTTTTTATCACTTCACAGCAATCAGTGAAGGAACTGGAGAACCAAATGGGGTAACTCAATTCATGGTTGTACTTTTGTTATAATGCAAAGAGAAAAAAAATGCTGAGATTCAGTATGATGCTGTTTTCAAATGACACACTTTTTCATTATCTTAATTATAACCCTGAGTAATTAGGAAGAAATGATTATTTTAATATTTTTCAGAGCATTGAGGCATGTGTCAAATGGGAATTAAAACTGTGTTTCAGAGGACTGTGCTGTCCTGACACTAACGGCTTCTCTTCTTCCAGACATGTCAGTTCTAGTCACTGGTGAGATCATTAGTCATTAACAGAAAGAAAGGAGCATGGGGAATTTGTGTTTTCCCTTTTCTTTCCCCAGGTGGGTATTGGAGTATAGTGGTATATTTTATTTTCAGTGTAACTTTAAATCGGTGAGATACGTATGTGGAGCCGTCCGGCATACTTTTAAGGAACTCCATGAAAAATAGTTTTGTAACCCACTTCAATATAACATTTGGCATCTTGAGAATGAATAAAAGATTCAATAGGAAAATATTAGAAAGGTGACCAAGATAGATCTCTGATGAATAGCCACATTTAGGACATAGATTGAAGGTTGAAAATTGAAAATAAAAATAGGAAAGAGAACAGGTGAACAGAGCCTTAGAAAGAAAACTACCAAATCAGGGTCAGGGAACGTGAGAAAAAAGTTTCAAGATGTTGTTTCAAAACCATAGTGTTTTTTGTCAAAGTTAACTCAAATAGGGTAAGCATTAAGGGAAAATCATTTGACCTTCGCAACAACTATTTTGATAAAGTGCTAGAAGCGAAGACCAAATTAGAATGTGTGAAAGGAGATAAGTCACTAAAAAGCAGTCTTCAAGTATTATCTACACCCTGAGGAAGTTTGATTGAGAGATAGTGAAAATATTAACTCAAGATAACAGTAATACAGAAAGATTTAAAAAATGGAGCTCTGAGCTTGTCTAATCTGCAAAGCATCAAGCTGATAGGAGGAGAATCCTACAGAGAAAAATGCCTCATTTTTTTTATATATATAAAAGGAAGTTTCTAAAAGGGTAGAAAGGCCTAGGATTGGGTATAAGATGAGAAAAACCTTGATTTGGTACTGAAGTGTCTTTAGTATCCACCAACTCCAGATGTATCCATTGGCTTGCCTATGACTACAGAGCTAAAAAGTGGCAGACATGTGATGAAACAAGTCATGTTTGCTTCCACCACACTGGGGTGTTTTTGAGATGGTAAACATCTCTCCTGAGGTGAGTGTAGAGAGAACACACACAAGGTGGGGCAAAAGTAGGTTTACAGTTGTGAGTCCATGAAACAATTTATTTTTGCATTATTGTTTCTTAATTATTGTATTATTGTTTTCTACACAAAGAACTGTAAACCTACTTTGCCACACCCTGTAAGGTAAATTTTGAAGTAGAAGAGCTTTCCCATCAAGGAGGAAATGCTGACTTCTGCTGAGTAGTCAGGTGGGGTCATCCTGACAGCACAGGAGGTTTGAAAGCTTTGAAATGGGCACTACAGAAAATGTGTTAAGGAGCTAATTAGACGTTAAGAAAAAGATGTCAAAGCAGTAGTGATGCCTCGGATGAGGTTAGGAAATATCCATTTGTTCCAGAGTTAATAGGCCAAATGTCGTGACTTTTCTACCATCAATCAGCAGCTTGAATATGCTGGTGATTAAGCAGCTCACTTCCTGTAAGAAAAGATTCTTGAGGAGGAAAGAACAAGAGGAGGACTCCAGAGTTATTGGGGGGATAGTTAAAGTAGAATATATGCTGGCCCAGGGAGACCAAGAACATGATTAAAAGACCATTTCACTTCTTTTGAATATTCTTCTTGAGTACAATGACAGGTTGCAGAAAGCCCTTTGTCTCAATGTAACTAATAGTAATTACTCTTCAAATCTAACATTGTGAATTGTGGTTTATTTTGTGGATTCCACTGACAACTGTGAAACAGATTAGGAATGCATAAGAAATTATCTAGCGTTGCCTGTAAAGACATTTTAAAGAAGAGGTATTAGGTAGGTCATGGGATTTTTACAAATAACATCTTTGTTGATATAATTCACATACTATAAAATTCACTCTTCACTCATTTTTAGACCATTCACTGTATTAGGCGCCCATCATTTCTATCTAATTTTAGAACATTTTCATCACCCAAAAAAGAAACCCGTGAGAAACAACTCTCTTCAAATCATAGAATTTTATGTTTCAATCAAAGCATTTCCTCTTTAAGATATTAAATTGAATGTCATACTTATTTGTGACCTTATGCTACTTCAAATACTGTGTTTGGCAGTTTGGTTTTGCTCCTTTGCAGTTCCTTGTTTTTATTTATATTTTATGTTGATTTTTTTTCTCTTTGGATATTTGCAAATTTTCCTGTTCGGGAATTAACTCAAGTTTTTTTCTTTGTGTTTTAGTCATTTATTTTGAGACACATGTCATTTTCTGGGTAGTAAGAATCTATCTTTTCTTAGAATCAATAATGTGTAGTCCCTTGTGACTTTGTTAAGTCTTGGGCCATCATTGCTTTAATTTCCTGCACCATAACTGGAAGTTCTCATTTACTGATGTTATTACTTCATGGGAACAGAGGCTAATTTATTTCCCAGGCACTAATTTAAAAACAAAAAAAAAAACAGCTTTAATAATAGTTCAGTTTCACAATCACAATTTTTCCAAACTCAAAGAGAAGTAAAACAGATCAAGACAAAAGAGACGGTAGAGAAAAGAAAAGGATACGGGTAATTGCATTAAAATTCTATCACAGCCCTGACTGGGTAGCTCAGTTGGTTAGAACATCATCCCAATATGCCAAGGTTGCAGGTTCAATCCCCAGTCAGGGCACATACAAGAATCAACCAATGAAAGCATAAATAAGTGGAACAACAAATCAATCTCTCTCTCTCTCTGTCTCTCTCTCTCTGTTTGTAAAATTAATACATTTTTTAGAAGTATTTAAAAATTCTATTACAGACAAGCATAGAACGTTTAATGTCTTATTTATATGTTTTAAATAAAGTTTCCACATATGGGCTGTTAGAATACATGGAAAAAATGTTTTCCTACTCTACGAGACTTCATTCAATCTAATAGCTGCACAGTGCTGTTTGCCCATCAATAAAGCAGGTATTGAAAAAAGAAAACTTATTCTACCATTTTTATTTACTTGAGAAGCTGAAATGGGAAGATCATGTTCCATCAGGAGCTTAATCAAGATATCTTCCCAAAGAGAAATGTAAGCAATGAGTTTTTACACAACTTGAAGGATGGCTGCATGTGTGTCTCGTTCCTTATTGTGAAAATTCTTTGTTGTTCCTCCTCTGTTTCCCCTTCCTGCTCATTCATCACCACATGACTTTTAAAATGTAACACTACTATCTCAAGGTTTTTGCTTTGCTGTCCATGTTCTCATGTGCTACACTCAATTTTTAATACAAATATGTAAACATCACAGTCTTAAAAAAACTAGACTTAGCAAGAATTTGGACACATATTATCAGCAATTTTCTGTAAATTCTTCTTAAGAGCAATGATTTTTATGTCTTGGAAGTATCTTTAATTAATTAATTAATTACTTTTTGGAACCTCATCATTATTAAATGTTCACTCCTTAGTCTGAAACATTTAGAATGCATATAGAATAAAGCCATTCAATGTATAGTACAGTAATCCAAATAATGGATATGGCTCCTCTTTTTCTCCTCTTAACTTATGTGGCTGCATTTTATTATAGTGACAATGAGGTTTTATCTCTGAAACCTTTAATAATAGCAATAGCCTACATTTCTAGTAGAAAATCATATCAATGGTAAGAGAAAATTGTTTTGGTAGGTTAAATAAATATTTTTTGGTACAGATAGTGGTAACTATCATATTCCATGTGACTGATGGATTGGGATGTGTTTTACTTTGAAATGTTATTAGGGATGTTAAATTGGTTATTATGTACAAAACACACACACACAAAGCATACTCAATGTGATTTTGAGAAGTTGCTCAGTTTGCCATCAATTTGCAATGCTTGTAAGAGAGGCCTGCTATTATTTTCTGATGTTACTTAATAAAATTTTTATCTGTACTGACATTATTACTGAGAATGACTTAACACTTAGTCATGAATGACAGTGTGACTTAACAGTCACAATAATCAGACATTTACAAAATTCGATTAAAGACCAATGGAGTCATTTTAAAAATACTAACTCCCAGGAAGTGGACCACAGGTCTAAATTGCACTGTTAATAATTGGCATTTATTCCATTTTATCTATTTGTGTATCTTCCCTTAGTTTCATTTACATCATTATATATGGCCATTTAGTGAGGCCACCTAATATGATACTCAGAAGATAAATGCAGGCATTGACTTTCCAACGATTCAGACAGGACAGATTTGGAAATTCAGAGCTAAATACTTTGATATCATAACCTGAAACTAATCTTTTCATTTAAACTTTAATTACCTCAGTATTACCACAAAATGCAAACAGTTTGCACAACTGATGTGTTTCCAAGAAAAAGGTCACGTTTATAGTTTATAGCACTTGCCTTGTAATCTGAATATGTAACTGAAAGAGCAGTAATTTGTGTGATGGGTAGATTGGAAAAGGACTGGAAGTTGGTTTCAAGAGGAGGGAGCATGTTAGGAAGGAGCAAAGAGTTCAAGTACAGGCTTGGAAATTTGTAAGGGGTTTCTGGAAGATGTCGATTGGGTTATAATCATTTATAATGGATCAGAACATCCTTGAGTACTAAAAGCATAGCCCAGCTCTTAAAAATAAGTGAAATCAAATTTTATGATCTGAAAATTTGTATAAATCATCTATTAAGTCAGATTTGTCTCCCAGTTCACTAGATTAAGAACAGCACTAAAGGGGGAGCTTCTCCCCTGCTGGATAAAAGCTCCGAGATTTCTTTATTTTCACATCAGTACCTAAGTAGCATTAGTCATTTGGGTATAAAAGCAATTATTGATTTTTTAAAAATACTATGTTGTAGTATTATTTAAGGAAGAGCCTAGCCAAGGAACATTGAACTTGATAGTTATCTGCAAGTTGTATGCACAGGTGTATTTAATACATTTCATAGTTTCTAAGCACTGCAAACCACTCAGAGAAAGTTAAATATTTGTAATATTTTCTAAAAATATTATTATCTGATGTTGTAAAATATTCTTGCTTATAACATCTCATTGAGGTGAATAACTTGCAGATACATTATCACCAGATATCTTCAACTCCAGCTTGGCCAGCGGGAAATAGTAAGATAATGAAGAAGTATTTCTCATTGACATATATGAAGTTGAATATTAGACTTGAGTTCTTACTGGAACCAAAAGAGTATGGTAACTTCCACAGCTAGAGATCCCTTTAGGTCACAATTTCACCTACTAGAAGTTTACAATGAAACAATAATAACATATGTTAGTGAGGATGTGAGACAAATTAGAATCCTCATATATTGCTGGCGGCCTTCTAAAATGGCGCAGCTAGCTACTTTGTAAAATAGTTGGGTAGATACTCAAAAAGCTAAACAAAGTTATCATATGACCTCGCAGTTCTACTACTAGGAAAAATGAAAACATAAATTCACTTGAAAACTTGTACACAGTGTTCATAGCAGCATTATTTATATTACGCAAAAAAATGGAAACACTCTGTGTCCATCAGTTAAAGAAAAGATAAACAAAATATAGTCTTTGTAGATGATAGAATATTATTTGGAAATCAAAATAAATGAAGCAAAAGCATTGATACATTCTTCAAAATAGATATGTCTGCAAAACATTCTGTGAAATGAAAAAATCGAATCACAAATGGCTGCACATTACATTATCTCATTTGTATGAAATGGTGGCAAGGACTGGGGAGAGTGACTGTAGATGGGTACACTTTTCATCTGTGTGCTGTGAAAGTATTATGAAATTAGACTACAGTGATCATCACACAACTTGAAATGTACTAAACACCCTTAAGTTGTACACTTTAAAAACAGATCCCTGAACATCATGGTTTTGAACTGTGCAGGCCCACTTAAAAGTATAAACAGATTTTTTTTTTTTTGATAAACACTGCAAGTGTGTTTTCTGTTCATTATGATTTTCTTAGTAACATTTTTTCTAGCTTAATTTATTATAGGAATATGTGATATAATACATATATAAAAATATTTGTCAGTCACTGTTCATCTTTTCAGTAAGGCTTCTGGTGGACAGGAAGCTATTAGCAGTTAAGTTTTGGGGTAGTCAAAAAGTGGTACAAGGATCTTTGACTGCACAGGGGCAGTGCCCTAGCCCCCACACTGTTCAGGGGCCAACGGGATACTGCAATACAACTGTTTTAAACTATCAAAATTTAAAATTAAAGTACTAAAATGTTTACTAATTTATCAAGAGATGATCTTATATTTAGAAAGATCTAATATTTTTACTGGAGATATGTTTCAAAAATCTGCTTGATGCACAGCAAATAAATATTATCATCCGTTCATTGAGAATATATAATTTTCAACAAAACTAGTTTTTATTTTATAACTTTGTGTCTTTATTCTTTTTGAGAAACATATAGTAGCCCCACAGACTTTGAGTCATGTAGAGTAGAATGAAATCAGTCTCAACCAACTATTAGTCATGCATCTGACATATATAAGCATGTATTAAATTAGAACCATCTTCACCTGTACTATTATTTGGTTGATACTAATGCAGAAATACAAATTTTATATTTAGTACAGTTTTAATTTTAATGAAATTTAAAATAAATTACAGTTAAAGCATTCAATTATGAGTAGTGATTACAATTCTTATACAATTGCTTCTTATTAATTTAAGCAACATGGGACTATGAGAATGATTCCAATATTTAGTTTTAATAATTTATAACAGATAGAGCTATTCACCTTTGTAGTCTACCATAAAAACATAGAAGCTATTTTGCTGGAAAAATAGCAAAACCCTTGTTTAAAAAAATAGCTTCTTGGGACATGAAGATAACATAATTTATATCTCATGTATGGGAGCTAGTTTTGAATTCTAAGATCCAGCACTGTAGCTGGACCACAAATGCTAGTCTTGACTACAGCTGATCACTTTCTTTTCCTGTATCACTTTGTCAACCTTTTTTTCCAGTTCATGCACTTGTTCACAAATTATTTCAAGATGAGATGTCTGAATGTGCTATGATGAAAATGGGATTTTAAAATTCTTAATAGATGTATTATTCAACAAGCTTAGAACTAAAGTAATTTTATGCTTGGAGTATGTATTGGTCCCTTTTCCTCTTTTCTCACCCCAATCTTCACAGATGTATGTAGTACAAATGGAGACATGCATCTGTTACAGAAAAAAAAGATTACGTAGTTTACAAACTCTCATAAACAGACTACTATAATTAACTCATTTAAATCCCATTGTCTAATAATAGCCAGAAAGTGTTTACTGGCTATTATTATGTTTGAAAGCAAGAGTAGTTTAGTCTTTGATTTAGGGTCCTATAGAAAAAGTAGCAAATATCATTGTTAATTTACATTACTTCAGAAAATCTGTTAATAGTCAGATGTCTACTCTGATAGTGTTTTAAACAGGCAAGAGAATACAAGATCCCAAGTCAACTCAATGTTACTACATTAAACATGCTAACTTTGAATAGGGGACTACATTCTGGCACTGTTACTAGTATCTAAAAGCATTTTAAAACATATGTTTTGGGTGACATTTATATATATGAGCAATTGACCTAACCTAACTATTTTCTTAAATATGGATTCAGAAATGACTGATGATAATGAAGTTGTGAGGAATAGTTTACTAGTAGAAGAGAATAAACTTTAAAAATGTAGTTTTCTATTGTCTTGTTTTGGGAAATTAATTTGGCTCATTATTTAATTTTTCTCTGTTTTGAGTAAACGGGAAGGTGATCTTTACAGGATTAGTAATTTACATTTTTATGGGAGGTTTATCCAGATATCAACATCTTTCCCACTTAATTTGTAATTATATTTCTTGTATTTTGGAAGAGAATAATTCTGGAAAAAAAACAATAGTTTATCCTTGTGGATTAACTCCATTCTTCAGTGTGTTAAGCTAATAAACTTGTATTGATGCAGTAAGAATTTATTATACAAGGTCTGTTCAGAAGGTATCTATCCATGTAATACGAAAAAGAGACATTTATTGAAGAAATTACAAGATACAGGAAAGATTGTACATAGGACAATGACACCTCAGTCCCCTTCAAAGTAGGCACCTTGGGACCTCACACAGTTCTAGTCACAATCAGCTGCCGCATCGTTTTTTCTTGAATCTCATCCATGGTGTGAAATTGCTTCCCTTTCAAAGGTGATTTTAGTTTTGGGAAAAACTAGAAGTCATAGGGTACTAAATCTTGGCTGTAGTGGTGCTAAGTCACCTGGGTGGTTTGATGTTTGGCTAAAAAATTCTGCAAGAGGTGGGATGCATGAATCGGTCCATTGTATTGATGAAGCTGACAATCAGCCCATAGCTGTGGCCTTCTGAATCATCCCAAAAGTTTCCACAGAGGAATGTTCAAGCTTAATGCAAAATTTGATGCAGTTGTATTGCTCTACTCACTCATTCATTTTGAATGAGATAGCCATACAATACACATGCTCACTCAGTGGTATCTACCCCCCCACTGACTAGCATGGTGAAGTTGTCATTTTGAGCACATGTGCATTCCAGTCCATTCTCCTTAGCTGCCAGGTTACGCTGATGTCATGTAAGTTGTTCTTGTTATATTAGCAATGGCTGAGGTTTTCCCTGACAGACCTCGTATATATTACTATATATGCTGCTATTATAATTTAAAGAAAATGTTACAAAAAGAATTTTAATAGCATCTTTGTACTAGATAAACTTTTTAAAACTCAAGATTTATGGTATATGACAAGTGCTCCTTTGCATTACAGAATACATCTGTTGTCATGCAATTCCTTTTCAGCATTGCTTCAAATAAACAGGCAGTGTGGTCAGAATTCACTTGCTTTTTGAACTTCAAGTCATCTCTTTTGTTATAGTACCACTGTAAACATAAATTATAGATTATACACATATGACTCACTTTCATTTATAAAAGAACACACATTAAAATGAACAGGAATGGCATGTTAAAATCAATTATTTAACAAAATAAATTCTGTTCCTCAATAGCAGGTCATTCTGGCCATTTGTGAGCTGGACTTTATTGTGCTTAGTGCAATAAGTTATTCTTCTAGTATTTGTTTTACTAATCTGCCCTTTTCTTGTCTTGACCAGTGATTTTGCATTGCATCCAAGTGACATTAAATAGCCAGGGGTTATAGAATACTATGACATGGGACATATGTGCCCAGGCATGTAATCTGTACCAGGTGTGATGTAACATACATGTAATATACAACACTTTCATCTTGAAGCCAGAGTGAATTGTTTTTACATCCACACAGGGAACTCAGGGACAGAATCATGAGAACTTTTAAGGTAGTTAGTGAATGGGATAGAGAGGAAATACAGAAAGCTTTGAGAAAGCAGCACATGGCCAAAAACAACAGCAGGTGTGGCCATATGGCAATCAAATTAGAAAAGGGATCCTTGCCACCCTGCCTTTCAGAAGACAGTCACACCCAGGCAGTGCTCAGGGAAGGATGATTTACTTCGTATGTTTTAAGTGTTTCATATTGCCTCTTTCACTGCTCAAATCTGAAGGGAATTTAAATCTATTGCAGCAAGTAGAAGTTGAGTTTTCTTAAAGAATAAAATTAGTAACTTCTAAATGATTTCATGTCCACATTTAGAGATAACTATACCAAAAACACATTAATTTCTAAATAAAGCATTTGCTAAGCTGAGATTGTTTTAAAAAATGTAAAACATTATAATGTCAAAATTTAATTAGTTTATTAAAGTTTACATTACTTTATCTTAACAAAATAGCTAATAAGATTATTTATAATTTGAAATTCCCTACTTAAGCAAAGATACCCTGTAATAATGTAATTAAAATTATTTCTCAAGAAGTCCATAAGCTGCAGCAATTTCAGAAGTTCTTGAAGGATTTTCTTTTAAAAAGAATTTCCTACAAACCTATTTTAATTCTCCGGTTGGGTTTCAAAAACTTGTTTGACCTACAAAAGAACAAGGGCTGTACTATTAACATTCATTCTTAAATGTAACATTAGTATGGCACCATGTTGTGATTTCAACAACATTCTTGAAGTGTGTGTATGTGTGTGTGTTCTAATCTGGTTACTCTTCCTATCTTTGAGGGAAAATATGGTCTTTGTTGAGAACTCAGAGAGACCCATGAATATTCCCACTGTTCTGATCTCCCTTCTGCCCATACACATCTCTATTATGGTAACAAACTATTCTATGGTCAGAATAGAGACAGTGTTCCTATTTCAACCTCAAGGTCTCTGGTCTGTTTCTGCCTGTTGGCAGCACCACACTCTTACTTTCCATGACCCAGTTTTTTAATAGCAGCACACACACACACACACACAAAAAGATAACCAATTACTTAACCTAATGGCTAATAGTTTGTTGATTGTTTCCCTAATAGTGTTTTTTCCAAATAAGATTCTTATGTCTATTTTGAATAAAGAGAAGTCATCTGTCCATGTAAAAACCATGAGCTTGTAGTTAGTTTCTTATTGGAGCACAAATATTATACTTCTGTTAAAATTAGTTTACATATATTTAACTTAGATGGTATCCACATTTTGTTGACTTGAGATATTTTTTTTTCAGGGAATATGGGAATTTTTTACTTAAAAACCTGGCTTTGAACTTTTTATGATTTTAAAAATCACAAAAAAAGTTTTAAAAAATCATAAATACCATTGCTTCTATCAATCATATGTTAAAACTATTAGTATTTTGTCACATTGCTTTCAGGGATTATTAGAATAAAACATGGCTGAAGCCTTTTTGGTCCACTTCTAATCCTTCCCATGTGAGAGTCAACTACTAAATGAGTTTGGTTATTTTTCCCCTTTCAATAAAAAAATATCACACATGCATATCTATCAAAAATGTATTACCTTAAGTATGAATATGTACAGTTCAAAGGTCTGTGGTATAAATTATTCATGTTACTTTTTCACTTAAATTTGTTATGGTGATCAATCCTACTGACATAAAGTTCTACTTCCTCCCTTTTAACTGTTGTGTAACATTACATCATATGAATTGGAAACACTTTATTTGCCTATTTCTCTGTTGATGGACAGTTATAAATTCCTTTCTTCATAGCTTTTCTAGTATTCCATTATTCCTGAGATTTAAGTAACATTTTTATTTAAAAAGCAGTATATTTACATACTTCAGATATAAGCTTTAGACCACTTAGCAAGTCACCCTTGAATAGTTTCAGCTGGAGATGTTTTATTTTTAAATTATGCCTCCAATATAGCAAAATGGCAAATAATTCAAGATATGATTTTTAACATCAAATGTAATTTGTTCAAAATTTACATTAATCTTTCTCATAACTAGTCACTTCCATTTTGTCTTCCTGTCATCCCATAGAATGAAAATGTAATTTCCCAGAGGCTTTAAGAATTGGGGAGTATTAAATGTAGCTGAAATTAAGTGATTAATAATTTACTTTGGGTCATGAATCAACTTCATGGGATGCTAAGGATCATTTGCGACCCCAGAAGCACTAGCGGTAACAATGCACTTTTTAAGACTCAAGAACTCTCAAAGGTTGGCTGCCCAACCTAATTAAACTTCAATCTTCTGATAGCAAATTTATTTCTTCTTTGTACAGAATGTCCTGAGATCTTCTTGACAGGAAAATGTCACTTTGCCTGACAGCTGATAGACAGGTTATGTAGCACCATAATTGGAGAGAAAAGGATAGCTTAAAGCTACTCTATTTAATGGCTGTGTGTATGGCTTTTTCTTTCTTCCTTTTTCTTTTTTTTTTAAGGTTTCTATGACAGACAAAGGCTTTAGCAAATAGGCTCTGTGCCATTTTTTCCTGCTTCCTCCAGGGGTAATTATCTTACTCCATCAATAGTGCTGTCAGAAATTGGGCAAGTAATTCAGCATTTAAATGAACAAGCAATGTAATATTTCCTGTCTCCCAGTGGAATGCTTTGCAACTCACATTCTTCTCTGTCACTCGCTCACTCTTGATGTATATCCCATAACCAGTCCTTGAATGCCTTCTCTCCCTTGTGTTTCATTGCAGATGTTGGCTCCGACTTGACACCTACTTCATTTGGAGTTTTATAGGACCAGCGACCTTGATAATTATGGTAAGAACTCCTAATTAACTATGTTTTCCAGGTCAAGAAATAAAGCTTTCACTATCCCTGTACTGACTATGTTTAATTTACATAGATTAATTTGGGGAAAGCCTATACTTATTTGACCCTACATAACTCAAGCAATTAGACACTCATTATAGTCTACTTTTATATCCGTAAAATACTTAACCAAAACCACTGGGAGAAGGAAACATGCATTTGCAAGTTTATGCTCCTCTGTGGCTCCTGAGGAGCCTGAGCTTACATAATCC
Source organism: Phyllostomus discolor (assembly GCF_004126475.2). NCBI lineage: Eukaryota > Metazoa > Chordata > Mammalia > Chiroptera > Phyllostomidae > Phyllostomus > Phyllostomus discolor. Next base: position 37,861,157 of record NC_040903.2, read on the forward strand.
ATTTGGGGTTTTTTTTGATTTTTGAATAGTGATGACTTTAGGTTGGACCAACATTACAGTGGCAAATGGATAATTTGAAGTATGAATTGAACCAAAAGTTCAAAAAATGGCAAAATAGCTTATTGATTTTTTAATATAAATCTTGAAATTTTAAAATTTAAAACAATTTTATGTAAAAATGCCACAAGCAAGCATCCTGGGGTCATTCATTTTGTTGTCATTTTTAAATACATAATATCTTGATTTCAAATATGAATTATTTATTCTCATTTATATATAATTGTTACTATCATTTGCAGACTGATAATTAAAAATACAAAGCTGTTATCCATTTTTTGAAAAAAATAGCCTCAGTTTTGAATAAAGTATTCAAAAGTCATTTTCTGAAATCCTTTGGGCCAGGTATATTTTGAAGTTCAGACATTTTTTCAGACTTTATAAAGATGATAAGGTACATGTGCTGCATATTATATATTATTTCTGGTGGTAAATAAGCAGTTGCCCCAAATCAAACATATCAACCAATACTCGCAGGAGAGACTAGGCAAGAGTCTGCAACCAGACACTAATAATTCAGCAGGAAAAAAATATGAAAAGCTGAAATAAAGACATGAAGAGCCTTATGTCCATTCAAATTAGGTCTCCCACCAACCAGGTTTCATTCAGGTTAGGCTTTTTGGCTACCCAATGAATTTTTTTTAAAACTTTTACTTTCTTACGCTTTTTAAATGTGATAACCCTATATTACTTTATTTAAATGTGATAACCCTATATTACAAAAGAGCTTTTGTGGGACTTAGTATTGGATTTTCTTAGTCTCCCCAAACCCAAATTCTGGAATATATAAACAATTAAGGTGATCAAGGGCAATTTGACATGGTGGTTTTCTATAATTTACATATATATATGGTATATGGAATTTCACTGGAAGTATTTGTTTTGTATTGTTTTAAATCATATACTCTGTCTGACCTCAGTAATATAACAACTTCATCGCATGCCCCTTCTACTTTAATCCTGCTTGTTTTAACATCAGAATTTAACCAGAATTTTATAACCCTTTTGATCTGTTGGTTCAAAACTAGATCAATTTTAGTATTTGTATGTACTTGGCATAACAGTGCTTTGTACCTCATTGGTATTCCAATTCCCCAAACTGGCTTCTTGCCTTTACTAAAAGACTAGGCAATCATCTATGATCCAATTTCTTTAAAAGTGTAGTGAGAGCTAATTTCCCAGAACAACTCATCTGTTATGTTGAATAGACTTACTTTACTCCAGTTATGGTACATAACAGTACCTTTTACATTTCAGCTTAATGTAATCTTCCTTGGGATTGCTTTGTATAAAATGTTTCATCATACTGCCATTCTGAAACCTGAATCGGGCTGTCTTGATAATATCAAGTAAGTGATTTTTCTTTTCATTCTTTTTTTTTTAAGCTGCCTTATTTTGATACACTAAACTATCCTTGCTTTTAATTGTATTGAAATTTTATAACAGAATGCTAAAAATCAGTATGTTGTCTTTGCTGAATAAAATCGTTTATTGACTATTAAGGTAACTTGATCTGCTTACTTGAAATGAGTATGATGAAGCTCTGTCTTCAAAGAAACACCCCCAACTCTGATTTACTGCATGATAAGATTTTAATATATACATTTGTTTATTTTGTTCTGAAAGCAAACATGAAGTTTCTGGATCCAGGCAGAGTATTGTTTCTTAGCACAATAAAGGCATCAGTTCCCAACAGTCCATGTCCCCATCAGAACAATGTGAAGAGAGCCAGATGGTGGCATCTGCGAGTACCAGAAGGGGGATTCTACACCACAGAGAGGAGCCCCCTAATCATGAATCTGGGCATTTATACAGGAACTGTTATATAGGTGTCCATCTCTCAGGGGAAGAGATTAATTTCTCCTCCTGAGATAGGAGGAGAAACTTCAATTTCCTGATATACAATCAATCATTTGGAACATAAATATATGGTTCCAGGCTTTACCTCCTCTCACCTTTAAAATGTTAACCTTTTTACCTCATAGGAAGTAAATCCCTCCAGATGTCTATCACTATCTACTCAGTCACTAAATCATCTTTTAACTTCCCAGGTTTGCTTTTTAACCCAAATTCCACTTGTCTATGTGCAGAAAACCCTAGCCATGCAGATGTATGAAAATATTCACATTACTTTCCACCCTAGTAGTACTTCCTTAATACATACAAAAAAAAGAAGCTAATTTACATTTTCTGAAAAGAAATACGGTTCCTTGGTATAACCAAAATATTTATCTTGTTCCTTTAGAGTCTATGACATTTAAGAAGACAAATATGTTCAGATGCATTTTATTCATTAATATATATTGTATATTAAATTACCTTTGTGTATAATCTGTCTATGTGTTAATTTGGTTAAATGTTTGGATTTAAATGAATGCACTTTCTGAAATTTCCTGAGGTCACCTGTGCTTTTCATGTGTGGCTGACATTCTCCTTGAACTACTCAGATAGCAGCTCTGTCACCCATTTCCCATCTTTCTACATTGAGTGCCTGACACAGTTCCTTGCCCATAGTAGAGCCTCAACAAATGTCCACAGAATAAATTAATGCATTAAAGACTTTAGTGACAAAAATATATTGATGTTAAGTGATTCATTTTATAGAATCAAATATCTGCCTAAATTAATTGAGAAGGAGAGCTAAGGAATTAGAAAATAATAATATAATGAAGTAAACTAAAATTATCTACTGCAAGTAATAGTCTTTTGTAAGTCTTAATAATACTTAGTTGAGATGATAGTCATTATGTTGTTGATTTGTGTACAATTAGACTGCCCTTCTAAAATATAGTTAAAAAAACAGCCCTCGTTGGTGTGTGGCTCACTGGATTGAGCACCAACCTGTGAAACAAAGGGTTACCAGTTCAATTCCCAGCCAGGGCACATGCCTGGGTTGCGGGTGAGGTCCCCTGTTAGGGGTGTGCAAGAAGCAACCACACATTGATGTTTCTGTCCCTCTCTTTCTCTCTCCCTCCCCTCTGTCTAAAAATAAATAAATAAAATATTTTAAAAAATAAAACAGTTAAAAAACAAAAACAAAAATATGTAGTTTTAGTTCCTTGGACTATATGATCCTGGTAAAATTGTGTTTAGGTAAATTAAATGAAATATTTTCTTTATCACAACATACATTTACTCACTTTCATATAATTACAACATCTTAGTATCTTATTCTTTAGTATAAAACAACATAAAAATAATGATTGTCATTTGTCATGTTTTTAAAGTACTACCAAAAATAAGCAAATAAAACATTGATATTTATGTACTAGCCTTTAACATGTTCAGAATGAGAAAAAGGTCATGTACTTAGTGCAATCATGTATTTTAAAAGATAGATTTGTTCTTTCATTATTCACATATATTTCTTTAGGTAGTATGAAATAACTTTTATGATATTACTATTTAGAAAAACAAACATACAAAAGGAAATAATTACATAGTAGCATTGATGGCATCAAGCTTTATATTTCAAATTAAAGCCTTAAATAAGAAAATTTTGATTAGAATTCTGTCTAAACTGTTCCATACTATAGAAACTTTGGAAAGTTTATTAACCTTACTGAGCCTCCCTATCCTATTTAGAATGGCATAATAATGAAACATACCCAAGCATCAAATGAGCAGAGGAAATCAAACAGCTCATTATGATGCTTTTTAAAAAGTCAATACAGTAAAAAGAGAAATTGGGTACTTTATTAGAAAAGGTATAGAAGGTAGTTTTAAGATGTAGGAAACATGAAGATGGGTATGCGAATAGGAAAGAACAAGGAATAGAGTGGGCAGAAATGTGAGAAAGGGAATCATTGTTACACTTGTGACCCGAGGAACTGTGGGAAATGAGAGCCAGACCATGGTAAAGCAACTCTGCTGCATTAGATTTCATGAAGGACCCTTTTCCAGAGTTACCAGAAGCCAGGCAGGAGGACCATTTTCCACTGAGACTGGGTGAGATAAATGAGTGTGGTGTAGACATGTTGGAACCAGCATAAGGCAGTTAATTGAGGGATTTCTGTCTATTCCACTCTATGAAGTAGGAAAGATGGTCATCTACAGGATATATGGGACTGTTGAAGAGAGATAATAAGAAAGGAAATATATCTTAGAACTTTCCGGAATCCGAAGGACATTTCATTTTATTTTAAATATCTTAACTATTTAAGAAGTGCTTGTAAAGAAATCAATAGGGCATAATTGATCAGGAAAGAAGAATTTAAGAAAACTAATAATGATTTTGAACATTAACCAAAGCACAGAATTTGTCATTTAAAAATTTTGAACAAAAATAAATATTTGTATTTTTAAATGGTATGGGTGATGTTAGAATATTCCTTTTAATGTTATACACATCATTTGTCTGCAAAGTCTTTTTTTTTTGAGTACATGAGATAAAGTATAGACATTAATAATGTTTACTTGCTGTGGTTTCCTATAATTTTATAAGCTTTGTTCAGTTTATTAAAAGAAAAGTATACCATATAAGACTTTCTAGAAGTTGTCTTTCTAAAACAATTCCTTCATTTTTCAAAATCTGTATTGCTTTTACTATACATGTTCTTTCACACCAAATATGTCCTCTACTGGAAATGGGTTTGCTTCTCCCTAATTCACTGCCACCCTTACCTTTTAGGCCGCCATCAACTCTTTACAGAGCCATTGCAGTGGTCTCCTCACTGCTTTCCACATATTGATTCTTGCCCCTGTCTTGATCAGCAAGAGTGATCTTTTCAAAAGTTTAAATCTGACCATGCAACTCTCTTTGGTAAAACTCTTTAGTGGCTTCCTGTTGCTCTTACATGAAAGTCTAGCTCCCTTACGATGGGCTAATAAGTCCTCTTGATCTGGTGTCCCATTCTTTCATCAGCCTCTTTTTAATCCATGTGTGCCTCTGGCCATTCTAGATGTGTTTCTTTGGCTTCATGTTTTATCCCTGCTGTGTTTCTACTGATGTTCTCGTCCTTAATCCTGTACCTTGCTGACTCCAATTGATATAATTTAATTATCATTTAAAAAAATAATTGAATTACATTTTAATTCCAAATTTACTTCACTCATTATAAACACATTTGATTTTAAGCACAGAATATTCATTTCACTTGCTGGTTACTGTATTAATGCTATACTCTGGAAAAAATAAACAAATAAAGTGAATTATATAATATGATTAAAGAGAAAATGAGGTATGACAGTTTTTAAATTTTACTGAAAATAATTAAATTTAAACAATATTTTTACTTGCTATTTGTTTACTTGTACTTTGTCTCTTTTCTATCAAAGTTGGTAATTATATCTGGAAGAATAAAATAGTTCCAATCATTTAAACTTTGTGGTTGAATTTTTGACAAGTTGAAATTGGAGCTTACAGTAACCATTGCAAAACTGTAACCTAATTTTGAAAATATGTATGTATTTTACAATCATACATGTAAAGCATACAGCACATAATTTAATGCCCATATAGAATAGTTTCATTATCTTTAACACCCTATGTGGAAATGTATTGCTGCAATCGGTCCTTAGTGTTTTTCATCATGAAATTTGCTCAACCTCTTATTAAAACCCCATTAAAAATTTACTGGCTCAGCCCTGGCTGGCGTAGCTCAGTGGACTGAGCATGGGCTATGAACCAAAGTATCGCAGGTTCAATTCCCAGTCAGGGGACATGCCTGGGTTGCAGGCCACTGCCCCTGGCAGCCACTCATTGATGTTTCTCTCTCTCTCTCTCTCTCTCTCTTTCTTCCTCCCTTCCCTCTCTAAAAGTAAATAAATAAAACCTTAAAAATAATTTACTGGCTCTGTTTACATATGGAGTTGTTAAGAAGTTGCATGACATGATTCTGTTTTTATTAAAGTCAGACAAACTATCATGAAGAATTGGCTTCAGGAGTGAAATGCTCATTTGATTAACAAATAGCAAGTTCTGTAATTAGTTCTGAAGGAAAAAAAAACAAGTGTCTTCAGTGAGCTTGGACATCTACCACATGCAAAGAAATCTAAGAAGTCTTCTGAATAACTTAAGGGAGGAATAGAAAATGCACCCATAATAACTTACTCTGTTACTCTAGAAGGTAAATTTCATTTTGAGGACTGTTTCTAAATATTGGTAGAAACAGTAAAGTCAGAATTCCATTCAGCTTGACTAGCTATATCATATTAGTCTGTTCCGGAGTCAAGGGTTGTAGGGTTCTAAAAAAACTGAAGGCAGAAAAACAAATTGATATAACCTTGAAAAATGCAATAATCTCACAAGAATATTTTAGCACTTTAAGTTTTCTACTTTAGAATAATATCTTAATAATGATCATTTATATTATTAGATAATATATTAATATATAGCTTGCTTTTTATAATGTATCATCTTTATAGTATAGTTAGAGCAATGTCCAAGAGTTGGAACCTTTTTATGAGAACAATATATCTAGTTCTGAGCTGTGTTAATAAAAATATTCATCTACTTCAACATTTTCTGGATGTTTTGAGGAATTTATTTTTAGTAAATTCCCATTCTTTTCAAAATGTTAACTAACAATATAATATTTTGACATATTAATTTGCATTTTTGAAAAGGAAGCTCAATATAGCCATATAATTCATAAAAAATTAGCTTACATCTCCATTCAATTAACTGTGTTACAGTTTACCTCTCACCACTCAACCACTAAATTAAAATGAAAATTTCAGAGATTTCACATTATTTTCAATATTTAGGTGTGTTGAGACTGCCATCTATCTTGTAAAAAGATTATTAGGTTGACAAATTATTCTGAAGATGTGTATACTACCACATGCCCATAGGTACCACAAATACTTCAATTCTGGGAAATAGTCAGAACCTCAAATAGGTTTATTATATTTATTGTAATAAGGTAAAACAATGTTTAAGGAAATTCTGAAAATGAATATCATCTGTCAGTTTTCTTATTTTCTCCAGAAAATATCCTTGGTCTGTGGGTATATAACAGCAGAAATGCACTGTAACCTTGTCATAAATGATTCAGGTGCATTTGCAGTGTAATACAATCCAAGCAACACTTTTTGGAACTCTCTGTGTTGTTGTGCTATCACTAGATTTGCTTCAAACAAGGTCAGAGATTATTTAGATAGCAGTTAATCCTTTGCTGATTAACTTAATTCCAGCATTTAACACTCATGTCTTTAGAAAATAAATTTTAGTCATTGATTCACAAATCTCAGCTTTATGCAAGTTTTACTGCAAATCTCGTTGTATTATGCTATTTGGTTGCAGCTTTAAGTTTTCTGAAATGTAAAACAGGTGATCTCTTTTGGGGGCCTTTTCTTTAACATGCACTCAAATCCTCCTATAACCTTTCTAGCAACCAGTGTTTTATGCATCGTCGTATTCAGTGCACTTCACACACTGGGAGCTGACTTTTGAGAAAACAAGTTTGAAGGATGACTGTTACAGGCACTCTGGAATTGCTGTGCATTATACCTTGAGATCAAATAATAGTTTCACTCATCGCCAACATAATTAGATTTATATCAGACTTAGGAGAATCGATTTTAGTTTAAGATTGAGAAAGCCTGAAACAATACCTAAGGGAAAAATATTTTTTTTTATAATAAAGCCAAAAAATTAGCAGCTCCTTCATCCTATGTATTTGGCTTGGATTCAGATTACCTTATATCCAAAATAAAATGTGCATTCAGACTTTGGAAAAGGTTGAAAATCAGTTTTTGTTTTTGTTTTTTTTTATGAAACCAGCATTTCTGAAGTAATTGTATACATCACAGCAGAATTAATCTAAACTAACTATTCATAAGACTCTTAGTTTCCCCCCTGAGTGGGATCATGGTAATTTTCATAAGAGTGGAAGAAATAGGAGAATAACTGTGACTATATAACATTTGTTTCATATTACTTACATATTTTCCCACTATAAATGGCATTATATTACAAAGATTTATATTTTAATTTTTTAACCTTTTTTTATTGTTGTTCACAGTTGTCCCACCTTTCCCTGTTGCTCTCCCCTGACCTGTCTCCCCTATCCCCACATCAGTCCCCCCATTGTCCATACCCATGAGTCCTCTATTCATGTTCCCTGACTTGCCTTGTCCCCTTGTTTTCTGTGTTATTCCCTGCCCCTCCCCTCTGATCACTGTCAGTGTGGTCTTTATTTCCATGTCTCTGGTTCCGTTTTGCTTTCCTGTTTGTTTTGTTGATTAGGTTCCACTTATAGATGAGATCATATAGTACTTGTTTTTCACTGCCTGGCTTGGTTTACTTAGCCTAACACTGTCTAGTTCCATCCATGCTGTCACAAAAGGTAGGAGTTCCTTCTTTCTTTCTATTGCTTAGTATTCCATTATGTAAGTGAACCATAGTTTTTTGATCCACTCATTTACTGATGGACACTTATTTTATTTAATTTTTAACTTATGATCTTTGATTTTATTGTTTATCCTTTAATTAGTCATTCATTTATTTAATAAGTAAGAAATGCTAAGATTGTGAGTATATTTTGAAGAGAATTTACAGAATTTGCTCGTTTAATTTATACAGGCTATAAGGGAAAGGAGTGGAGTGTGACTGCAAGGTTTTTGGCTCAGAGTACTGGGAGGGTGAAGTGTTATTACTGAAATGTGCAAAACTGTAGGACAAAACACATTAGAGGTTGATCAGAAGGGAGTGGGTGCAACCTAACTTTTAAACACTTAATAAACACTGCATTGTAAATGCTGAGTAGGCAGTTGAAATAGTGAGAGCTGGAGACTTAAATTTGGTGTCCTCAACTGTATAGATTGAATTTGATCTGATTTAATTTTGTATTTAGTGTTTGCTTTGTATTTATTTTCAGTATTGCTTTCATTTTATATATCTTTATCATCTTCTATAATGGCAAATGATTCTTCTTTTAAAATTTATGACTCATATATTTCCTTTAAAACCTTGACACAGAGATAATTGAAAAAGTAATAACAGTAAAAGCGGTATGCAGGTATGGCAAAAAATTGAGAGTGACTTTGTCACCAGATTGTTTCTCTTGCTGGAGTGTATGTTGCTGTGAAGATGGCCCCTGCTGATCCACACAGTAGCTTGAATTACAATGACACTGGTGATAGGTGGTTCCAGTGCTGGTTCAGTGCCTCAGTGGTGTTAGTCAGGACCAAAGCTCTTTCTATGTTTTATCATTCCCCCCATGTTTGCTGTTGTCATTCACTGTGTCACCTCGAGGTCCAAAGATGGCTCCCTCAGCTCCCGGCATCATTCCTTCAGCTGCATTCACAAGCAGGAAAGAAGAGAGAAAAAAAAGGCCTCTTTTCCTAAGCCTTTCTTCATGGATTTTTTTTCCATGATCACAGTGGGAAATACTTCCCAGAAGCTCCTTGCTAGCATCATGTGTCTGGATCACATCACCATCTGTCATTGCAAGAGTATGGGAAGAGAGCATGTTCTGGCAAAGGGAGCAGGCTCAAACGCCTGTGGAAAGGAATAAGCCAGTCTCAACATTTGCAGAGCTCAAGGCAAGAGTACAAAATTGTAAACAAAACATACTCTAATCTCTGACAGATATACCTTAAAAACCAGTTGGAAAATCAGGTCTAAATTTGGAATCCTTGGACTCCTCAGTTTTATACCAGGATGTGGCCCCTGGTTCAATACCCTTCTTTGTTCTCCTCCTACCCCCCAGTTCTATCCCATACTATATGACACATGGGTCCTCACTCACAGGCATGCGGACATGGACACTCCCGCCTGTATATCTAACTTCTGACCATCCCTTCCACAAACAGCTGTCCCTTGGCTACTCCTGAGGTATAGCAGTACAGGAACTGACTATTTTCTTGGAAGAGTGGGTCAGGGTAGATTTATTTTTAAATGCATGAGACTGGGTAAAATAAAGGGATTGAAGATAGACACATAAAATACAAATACTAAGTATGGAAATCTTTGGTGATGTTAACTTTTAGAGATCTTGAAGAGCATGCAAAGTAGATTGAGAAAGAGTAGCCAGTGGAATTGAAAGAAAGCTTGATCTGGAAGTTGGGTGAATCAAGCATTTTAATTAAAATGGGGATTTAGGCTTGACCACTGGATTTAACAACAGGAGGCTTTATGCATTTGACAATTAGCTGTTTTGGTAGGGTGGTTGATGAAACCTTATTATTTTGATACCTTTGATATCTCAGAACCAACCATTTACCTAGCTCTGTCCCTAAAAATAAAATAGGTTAGATTGCAAATAAAATGGAAAGGGAGATGTTAAACACTACTTGTAAAAACAACTCTTTTCAGATTTTTTTCTGTAAATAAGAGTTGAAATAAAGTAGCTGGAAGAACAAACAGGGTCATCTTGACTCTTTAGTTTTTTGTTTTTGTTTGGTTGATTGTTTCAATTTTAGCATGAGAGACAATACAGCCTTTTTAAATCTTGTATGAATAGACAATTGGTGTTGACAGGAGAAGGGACAATTGCATGGTGTCTACAGGTGAGTAGGCAAGGGAGGGTGAGATCTAATGTACAAGTGAAGACTGGTCTTAGATATTAAATAAGAAGGAGGACAGACAAGACAGTTCATCCTTATGTGATGAAATTATGACTGGGTTATGATAACTTACTGAGCAGCAGATATTTTCCTTTAAAGCCATGTGATAAATTATCATGACTCAGAAGCAGCAAGTATTTATTATGTTCAGAAACATTCATCTACCTGGAAAGAAAGTTACATAATCTTAAAAAAATGTAACATTATTACAAGAATTTTTAATCCTCTGTTTTATATATATGTGTGTGTGTACACACACAGGTCATAAACTCAATATTCTGTTTATAAGATCTATCCATATCTATGTGTGTATGTATTATATTATATAATATATACTATATATAATGTATATGCTTTTCATAAATGCAAATGTCCAAATACTTTATTAACAAGTAAACATGTTATATTTGATACATATTTATTAATATTTATGTGTAATTTCATGAATTTAAGAGACAAAAAATAGGTTATACAGTTTGCAGAAGAATTAGTCATCGATAAAAATTATCCAAGCAACAAAATTCCTGAAAAAGTGTTACAAAATCAAGCCTAAGTTTCTCTTGTGAATATGCTACTATGGATATGGCTATATAATGAAAATGTAATGAAGTCTTATGAAAATGAGAATATTTAATTACTGTAATTAATTTGTCTTCAAATTCTTTGTGAGGTATAACTTGTTCTGGTGTTTTAAATCGTTTATTTATATAATTTTAAAAATTAATGGGCCCTGGCTGGTGTGGCTCAGTGGATTGAATGCCAGCCTGCAAACCAAAAGGTTGCTGATTGGATTCCTGGTCAGAACACATGCCTGGGTTGCAGGCCAGGTCCCCAGTAGAGGGCGTGTGAGTGGCAGCCACACATTGGTTTCTCTCGCTCTTTTTCTCCCTCCCTCCCCCTCCCTGTAAAAATTAATAAATAAAATCTTTAAAAAAATTTTTTAAATTAATGGAAGATCCATAATAGTTCAGATTTTGAAACAAAGAAAATTTAAACTTACTGTTTTTATTTTTTGGGTTTATTTTTAACAGGTAACTGCTATTTATTTTCCTTGAATTTTAAACATTTCACTAAAGATTAAAATCAGCTACATATCTTTAATAATACCATTTAATTCTATTTGGTAAAATTAATTCTTACACATTATGGGCAAAACTTAAAAATATTATCCTAAAATGATTTCATTCACTTTTAACACTTAATTTAATATGGTTTCAGCTTATAAATAATTACACAAGGAATGAGTAGATTGAAAACTTACAACCCAAATATAAATAAAAGAATTTGAATCATTTTTAATTATTTCCAAGCAGATCATTTTAAATATATAAGCCATTTTTTTACCCAGTGATTATTTAAGATCATAATTTTTCAAAGTCTTCAATGAGTGAAGTGCACAGGAAATCTCATTGATACCATCATCCTCTTGTGGTTTTAGAGAGTTTGCCTTGGTTACTGTAATCAGAAACAATTAGAAATACATTTTGCTAACATAGCTTTGTTTAAAGTGATGGAAATTAATTTAAATTAAAATTTTTATTTAGCACAATGATTATATGTTTATAACATTTTCTGAAAATTGACCAAAACTTACTGATTTTATGATTTTGTTGTGAGAAACTTTGAACAGGTAATGTTGGACTGAAAAGATTTTAGCCTCCAAATCCTAGTCAACTCACATTTTGGATGCCTTTTGGAGATATTTAAAGTAAAATTGTTTGGGTGATAAGTTAAATATTGTGTTGTATTTTGAGTCACATACTATAAGTAAAAATTTAGTCGTAGGTTCTGAAACAAAAGATAGATACCCCCTGGTTCTGCCCCCAAGCCAACTGTAATTGCTGTACATAATCAAACATCAATTTGAAATGGTATGTCTTGTTTCTGTTGAAAGTATGTAAAAAACAAATGACAAATAGTTAATTTACTAAACTTTTACCACGTGCAAGGCACAATTCTCAGTCCTTTATAATTGGAAATGTAATCTTTGCTATAGCCATTGGAGGTTTCTAAGAGGGTGATTATTGCACCTCAAGACCTCACTGCTAGTGTCAGAATCTGAATTCCAACAGGCAATCTGGGTTCAGAGTCCATTTTCTTAACCATTCCTATGTACTCTTTGTCCTGTCACATTGCACATCGGTAAGTAAATTAAGTTGTTTAATTTTAAAATACACAATTTCACCTTCAGTTACACATCAGTTTGGACAGAACACATGCTTAATCTTTAAATCCCAATATTGATTGGATTACATGATTACTAAGGGCCCCATTTTTAAAACCCTTAATACTTTAAGTTATGAACTATAAAGACAAGCTAGCAAAATGCAATTGTCAGAACTTTTCCTGTCGTATTAGTCTTTTCAGGATTAGAGATAAAGATTTCAGAACTACTGAATGCTGCTACCCAAGAAGAATGTTGTTCTGGTGATGGTGACTCAGAAAGTACAGTCAGCAAGGTGAATGTAAAAACATTACTGTATGTCATCAAAGCCAAAAATAGAAGGGAACAGTCAGTCACCTGTAGAATATTGCTGAGTGGTCAAGTGTGAGGAGATGAAACAAAACACTTTGGCAATGAGAGGTGCATTGTGGAAATCATGCCTGAATGGAGTAGTTTTTAAGAAAACGAGAAGCAAGCAAGTATGGATTACAAGTACAGAAAACCCTTAGTAAATGTTTAACACACAGGATTCTTAGAGAATTTTGGGGATCTAGGAAAAAGGTTTGTTTGATTATAAGAGTAAGGAATACTAAATTACATATGTTTGATGGGAGTGGACCAGAGAGAGGGAGATAGTGCTGAATGAAGAGAGAGAATGATCATTGCGTGAGCACAGTTCTTGAGAAGCATCAGGGTGTGGATATGCTGGCCTTGTGAAAAGGGCCTTCTTTCATTATAGTAGGAGGAAGGCAATGTGTGAGTGCTGTTGAATGCAAGTTGATAGATTTGCTGTTGGAAAGATGAGAGCATTTCTGCCACTATTTTTGATTGAGTTCTTCCAGAAAAGACTATGAACCAAGAATTCAATGCAGTTTATTAAGAAAGGCTTCAAAAAGATATCAGTAAGAATATAAGGGGTAGCAGGATAGGTAAGAGGAAGGCGCTATTCAAGTGTATGGTTTTGTGTGAAATTTTGTACTGACCCAGACCCAATGGGATCTGTGGAGTGTAAATTATAGTCTGGAGCTGTCCATCTTTGGGAAAACGGAGCTGGGATGATGTAATTCCATACCTGTTAGTAATTGACTGCAGACTTGCTTGGAGGTGGGAGTGAAATGTAAATTCCCAAGCACTTCAGCTGTATGGGAACAGCAGCTGTAGTGCCCAAGGACAATCAAGTGCAGGTCACAGAGGCAAGCCTTTAGCAGGTAAGCCTGCAGCAGGTGGAGGAATTAGTTCAGGAGCTGTACAAGGGATTGTGAGGTTCAGACAGTGCACTGATGCATTTGCAACTGTCCAGTTGTTTCTAATGTTTTAAGGGAACAGGAGGCGGTATTCTGTTAAGGGGGTTGGGCTGAGGAGGAGGTTTGGGATTAAAGGGAAAGGTGAAAATAATCCCCATGGAGAATGGGAGAATCTGTGTGCTAGGGAAATAAAGTTGGCTTGTCAGTCACTGTTAAGTGCCATTACAAATTTGTTGTCATGAATTTAAAATGTCTTCAGTAATCATGTTTGTGTGGTATTATATGAGTGGTATTCATATATCCAAGGGTGGGCTTTTTAACATTGTACAAGGGGAAAGAGGATATTAGAAAGTAAGACCGAATGATCTCATCTGGCTAAGGAGGAAAATGTGAACACGAAGGGAGTGATATGTAGTGGAAAATGGAGAGACAGAAAAACAGAAGGTGTGGAGATGTTAGTAAACAACGATAACAAGGAATAAAAGGTGACAGCAAATATCTGATGACACTAGCATCAAAGGAGTGGGTTTTAGAGAAAGGGTGAGTCATGACTTGGTTCTACTGCCTAAAGGTTGTCATAGAACCAATACTAGAATTTGCATGATCTTCAGGGAAAACACTGTCAGCAGGGGAAATTTTCACTTCGATCATGAAGGTGACAGAAATACCCAAGGATGAAGTTTAGGATGTGGGAGGATTTGTTGATATTGGACTGTGAGTTCAAAGGATAGGATGGAATTTTTAGGGAAGAAGGGAAATGGTGCAAAGGTGAACTGGGAAGGTGACATACAAAGAAATGTTGGAGTAAATGGAAGCAATAACCTGTAACCATTATTGTTGTCCACATGTATCACCTACTATCTTTTCATGATCGATTACCGTCTTGGTCAGTAGAGTCCTACCCAGTAGCTATGGAAAGGTCCCCTAGAGGGGTGGCAACACTATTTAGACTCTGCCTAGAGACATACATGTTCTCCCCAAATTCTGGAAAAAAACCAACATACGTAGATCTTGTTAAGAATCATAACTCAAGCTATACCCAGTTCTTTAAAGAAACCTGAAGGGCTCTAGGATTAAAGGTAATAAGTAGATCACCAGTGATTGGCAAATTAAGGTCATAAACTAACTAAATGGACTGAAAAACTTAACTTACCCTGGATGCATATTAGTGTCCCCCAATTTCAAGAGAGTACCCCATTTAAGTAAAAACAACAAAAAGATAATACATTTCAGTCTTCAATTTTTCTCATTCTCCTATTTTCTAGGAGTGCTAACAGATGTTACTTTGTTATAAAATATTTTTTCTTTACTTCATATTGAAATTGGTGAAAACATACAAACCATAGTTACTTTACATTTAAAAAATATATTAAGTTATTGGATTTGACCCTGGCTGGTGTGACTCAGTGGATTGACTGCTGGCCTGTGAACCAAAGGGTCACTGATTCAATTCCCAGTCAGTGCACATGCCTGGATTGCAGGCCTGGTTCCCAGTTGGGGGCACATGAGAAGCAACCACATGTTGATGTTTCTCTGCCTCTCTTTCTCCCTCTATTCCCCTCTCTCTCAAAATAAATAAATAAAATCTTTTAAAAAATAGTTGGATTTGTAATTAAAAGATGTAGACAGTATAGTGGAATGGTAGGCGTCTCGATCTGCTCAATTCACACTTGAAAACTTCCTAATCTAATTTTCTCTTGGCTAAATCCTAGTTGTTGAGTTTTTCCACTGCATTTAATTATGTATTTTTAAAAGGTCTGCCACCCAAGGCCCTGACACTTTTGTAAATGTCCTGTGTGAGTATGCATCCTATATAGAAGAATGCCAAAAATTGGTATTTTAAATCAGATACTTCAATGTGCTAACACAAAACCCCTCTCAATTCCAGAACTGAAATTGATAGTCTAAAGTTATAATTTAAAACTTTTTAATTGTGTGATTAAGAAAACAGCCATGAGCATGAAAATTAAAAATGTATCAGCATAAAAATTGACATTAATGCTTATTAATATATTACATATCCCAAGTCAAAAAATAGCACATTTTCTCTGTAATAGTCATTGTCGATGCAGTCCTCTGATTTTTCTACCTTCTTTGAATTTATCATATCTCATTCAATTAACTGTAAAAAGGTTTCTAAAATGGCCAGATCTCTCATTCCATAACTTTGATAAGGCAATATAATGAAACAGCAAATATGCAACATCTCAGTTAGTGCTCACAGGACATCTGCTAGTGAAATTATTGTGCTCATTTGTTTCTCCTAGAATTTTTTTCTTTTTTAATGCTTTCATTTTTGTTAGCTTTTCTGTACTTTTTTCTTTTACTAGCTGATAAATGATTTGAATTATTTTATGGTGTGTAACTTCTCCCAGAGTGTCATGACTCTTAATTTTTTCTCTGTTAAAGGGAAATACTTGAATTAGAGCATCAATATTCATCTCTGTGGTATGTGATTTTGAGGTCAGTTTTAATCTTGTTGTTTTTGTTGTTCAGTTATAGTTGTCTCCTTCTGAGGTCTTTTCACAGAAATCCTTTTAAAGTAAGAGTAGAGAATATATACTTCCTTTATTTCCTTTTATGCCCTGTATTGTCTTTTATTAGTCTTAGAGCTTTACAATGCACATTAAGATTTTACATCCTTTAATATCTGTGGAAGACATTTTGTTTCCTTTACTAAATGATCCAAATTTTCAACATCATTTGCTAAATAATCCATCCTTTTCCGCAGAATTGTGTTGTCATGCTGTCCTGTGGCAAATCTCTGTTTCTGTGCCCTCTATTCCGTTCCACGGACACACACTTTGTTCCTTTACTGTTACCACATTATTACCAGGGCGTGTTTACAATCTGGTAGAGTAAGTCCTTCTATTTTGATTACCTCTTTCAAAATTGCACAATCCTAATGGACTTTTACTATTCTTCCACATAAATTTCAGAATCAGTTGTTAAAGCTCTTCTGAAATAGTTCTTATAGTTCCAGGGTAACTTAATCAGTCATGGTGTTTATGCACAATTGTATTTTCCTGCTTAGCAGCTTGTATAGGATTTTTATTAAGTTCTTAAGTGAAATATTCTTAGTTTTTAATTCTCTTAAACTGTACTTATCTGGTAAGTTATTGTCATCTCATAAGTTGTTTTTCTTCTTTTCTATTTAGTTTTAACCTATATGAGAAAAAGGATTATTTGTTACTCGAATATTAGAAATCATATTTGTAACATGTTTTGGGGCTGGAGGCTTTTTTGGGATGTAGCAGCAGATGGATATGTATGTATATTTATTATTGATTTCTAATTAAATTTTATTATCATCAGAGATACATTCTGATTGATGTCCATTTTCAGTCCTTTATTGAGGTTGCCCTTTGGCCTAAAATGTGATTGAGTTAAGAGTTGTTATTTTGCTACTCAGAGCTTTGTATATGGCAACAAAATTGCGTTTATTTATTGTATTGCTTAAATTTTGTCTTACATTTCTTAATTTTTCTCATTAACACACTTTTACAATATCATGTTTAAATTTGTAGTAACAAATTTAATGAAGAACAATACCTCACAGAGGTTCTGTACTAAAGCAGACCTGAAATAGAGACCCTGGGCCTCTCAGTAGGCCTACTCACTGTGCAAGTACCTGGCTTTTGCGCACCCTCTGTGCCAGGTGACTCCTCTACAGTGGCCTTCCACCGTTCCATGTGAATGACAGATTCAAGAATTCAGAGTTCTCATCAATACTCCTACTAATTGATAACCAAGAAATCATAGAGTGACTATTCTTTCCTCGGTTCCATTCAACTCCAAAAAAGATGCTAATGAGATCACTTTATTCATAGTGGAAGTGAGTAAACTAGTGCTTATTAAGATTTAGTTACTCATCCAAAATTAAATAAAACCTGTCCCCAACTATGTTTCAAGGCCTCCCTTGGTTCCATTCATTAGGATATTTAGTGAGTACAGACATGTTTTAAATAGTCATGCTTTTTTTTTATATTTTAGTTATTCTTACAAATAGTTTATAATAAGGTATTTATTCACAGAGGGAGTATGATGAATGTTTCTGTTGCAAGTTGTTGAAAGGAAAGATGATGATACTATGTTGTATGAGAAAGTATAACAGCAGTTCAACCTGTCAAAACACATTTGACAGAATACATGGAAAAGTTATTAATTTCCTGAATTATTTTTCTTGACTGTAAAAGTTTGTATGTCTTCTAAGTTGAAAAAAAAGGATATTGAAAGACTGTAATATATTCTTTAAAGTACATCATCTCTCTGCCTACCAAGGACTTCAGTTTGTCAGCTCTACAGTCATATGTTTTAAAGGGTCAGTGAATTCTGAGACTCAAAGTAAGTCTACAAATTATTGGCCTGTTGATAGCCAGGAAACATTGTGATTTTAATTGTAAGTATCAATAAATAAAAGATGTCAACTTGTAGCTAATAATTTCTGGATCTTGAAATGTTACTGACTAAAGCAACAGTTTTCTTTGATTATAAGATAAAAATTTTTTAAAAATATACTTTTTCTTTACATAGGTATATTGTCAATTATGTGATCATTCATATTCATGGTTTCAAATTTTCAAAAAATTATAAGAAAAGAGATTAACGAAGTTTAATTTTAGAACATATATCTCTTAATGAATTTTAATGAATATTTCCTGTATGATTTTATGCCTTTTTTTAAACATATGATCCAATGACTACATTTAGTGAAATGTTACAGGGCTTTAGTGAAACTGAGTGGGTCTTTGACACTGAGGATATATTGTATTTATGAATTAAATTTAGATTTTGTCATGTAATCCACATAAATCTAGGTTTCTATTTTAATGCTCATTAGGAATCTGGATATACCACATTTCAATTGAAAATATAAAAATTCATAGCATTTATTAAGCTTAAAGAAACTTAAAATGAAACATTGTATAAATAGGCTTCTTAAAGTGTAAATATTAAAGATAACTTCAGAAAGAGGCAGTGATGTCTTCTTTGGATTTCTACTTAATATATGAATTTATAAAACACTTAAAAGCAAACATAATATAGTACTGTGTTTGTATGTTTTCCTATGACCCCTTTTTTGAGGTCATAGGGTCAATATACATCATCAATTTTAACAGCAAATATTTATGTAGTGCTTGTATATATTAAATTTTTGTGTATTTGGATACTTCAAAAGGAAAAGGACTTCTCTTTTTAATCTTCATATAATGGTTAAGAGAGAGAGAGAATAGAAATAAATAATGTAACATTAGAGTGGTATGGTCCCAGCAATATAAAATGCATTTGAATGAAATATAAAGAACCTGAACTTTTTATTGAATATGCACAGCAGCTTTATGAAGAAAGTTCTGTATTTGTCCCCATCGTACAGATGAGGAATCCGAGGCTCAGAGAGGTTAAATAATTATCCCAAGGTTGCAAATGCTCAATGGGCATTCAAGCTCAGGCAGGCTGATGCAGAAGTCCATGCATTCAGTCACTATGATAAACTGGACTTTCTTATATTAATATGAATCATCACATGGTGATATTATTTACTTGCAACATGAGATCTTAAAAATTTATATCTTATTTTCATGAAACATACTAATTCATTTTTATAATAGATGGAGGTATTAAATTTGATGTTTGTAGCTGTCTATGAGCAATATAATAATTCATTATTCATTCTTATAATTGATACATTTTTATACATATATAAAGAAATGTGGTTCTTTGACCATATTGTATAGAATTATAAACATTTGCATAACATTGCCCTGGTTCATGTAATTCAGTAGGTTGAGCACGGGCCTGGAAACCAAAGGGTCCCTGGTTTGATTCCCAATCTAGGGCTCTTCCTGGGTTGTGGGCCAGGTCCATGATAGGGGGCGCACGAGAGGCAACCACACATTGATGTTTCTCTCCCTCTCTTTGTCCCTCCCTTCCCTTCTCTCTAAAAATAAATAAATAAAACCTTAAAATTTTTTTTTAATTGCATAACATGGAGTTGTGGAGATAATACAGTTAAAGTTTCTTTAGTCATTGATTTAATACTTATTGATCTTAATTTATTATACTCAATTCAGCCTAATTTCAGATATTTAACTCATCAACAGTGTGAAATCTGTGTTTAAAATTTTAATATTGGCATTGCTTTCAAATCTACAGTGTTATTGGGATATTGAGGCATGGAAATTAAAATGTTTCTGATATATTTTAAATAATTTATTTTTTTTTGCTTCATTTCATTTTCCTCTTAATAAATTTCATATGAACAAAACAACAATATGTGGCTTTTAGCAGTAATGTTTAATATCAATAAAATAAATGTAATATAATCAATATAATCATCTTTTTTGTTCATAACATTTACATTCATGTTATGACTTTAATACTTTAAAGAATTTTATATATTTATTTATATATTTCATAGTGATTTAAACATATAGCTGTAGTGAAATATAATTCATATTTCTTTCAGAAATGTTGAATTAAATTCTTAAGGACTTTTCCTTTTATCCTTCTTATAATGGTTAAAAAAAAAACAGAAATAGAATGGTGGTATGGTCCCAGGAATATATATTACATTTGAAAGAAATAAATGTCAGTCAGGATTTCTACAGTGTTACAAATTGAGCATTTTCCTCAGTGGGGTACAAACAAAATTTTTAGATTTTTCTCTCATCAGTACTCTTGTAGCTATACTACCTTAAATATCTCTTAACTACTGGTTAGCAAGTTTTGTAATCTTACCTTAGATGTTGATATTTTGCTAGTCTATTCTGGTTAGTAAGTGCCTGATCAATTTAAAAATAAATAACGTCCCATTTAAAACATCCTTCCTAGCCCATGGCAGCATGGCTCAGTTGCTCGGGCATTGTCCCACAAGGCAAAAGGTCACCAGTCCAATCCTTGGTCAGGGCACATGCCTGGGCTGCTGGCCCGTCCCCAGGTGGGGCTCGTGTGACGGGCAACCAATTGATATTTCTTTGTCACATCGATGTTTATCTTCCTCTCTTTCTTCCCACCTTCCCCTCTCTCTAAATAAATAAATAAATACAATCTTTTAAAAATAAATAAATAAAACATTCTTCCTCCATTGCCTGCTAAAATTTGTGGCTGGAGCATTAGTGTAAGTAAAGGCTTCTTTTTCCTTCCTATTTCCATTTTTTCATATATTCTATGAACATTGCAATCCTACAGGCCCTGTCTTTACTCTTCCAGTTTTAAAAACTGGGGATCCCAGGTTAGTAGTGTGGCAAAACATGGTCTCAGAAATTGCTTCTAAGTGAAGTCGATGAACTTGACTTCTTTTAGAATATAGGTAACTGAGTCTTCTTAGTTCTCAGCTTGAGAGATTCACTGTTGATTGAAGGGCAATAGGGAAAACACTGCTTAATATACAGATATGTAAGTATTTATTACCTTTTTCCTTCTTTGAAGAATAAAGAATAATTTTATCTCGAGAAGCTCACCCACATCACTTTATTATTCCTACAGTAACACAAACCAAATTCAAGGGAAAAGTCTTTACCCCTTTGATCTAATTAGTTTTATACTAAGGAAAGTAAATGTAGTTGCATAGTGAACTTGGAAATATTTGTATACTAATCGGGATATAGAGCATGATAACTCTCTTTCTTACCACTAAAGATTGAGCTCAGTCAGCAAGCCAGTTAGCTAATTCCCCACCAATTCCAGAGGATCCCAGAATGTATGAATGTTTAAACTGATGGGGTCAACAATTTTGCTTAATCATTCATTTTCCTTTACTTGTGGGTGATTTATCAATGATCAGATCTTTTAGCTTGAGGATTAAATATGCAAATATGCCTCTCATCATTTCATTTTTCTTTACATCAAAGCTTACCCATCTCTCTATTTTAAAAAGTTCTGTACCATCTAAATATACTATCAGGTTAACCAAAAAGTTTGTTTAGTTTTTTCCATATGATGGCCCTGTTAGTGCCTAGTTGTCTTTAACTTCATTCCAAATAAGTTTGTTAGCTTGTATTGTGACAGCTGTCATATCAGCATGCATTAACAAAAAACACCAAAATTGGTGATTTTTGTGTAGGTATTTTAATATTGGAGATGGAAGAAAACATACAATATATTCAGCATATGATGCTTTATTATTTCAAGAAAGGTAAAAATGCAACTGAAGAGCTAAAAAATTGTGCAGTATATGGAGAAGGTGCTGTGACTTATCAAATGTGTCAAAAGGGGTTTGCAAAATTTCTTGGTACTATTGACATTTTGGCCAAATAATTCTTTGTTGTGGGGCTGCTTTATGCATTGGAAGATGTTTAGCACTACCCCTGGCCTCTACCCACTAGAAGCCAATAGTAGGAGATAGCCAGCATTCTCAAAATATTCAAATCAATAAAGTCATTGGTGAAAGTGAAAATGTGTCTTTTATTTTATGGAAAAAACTAAATGGACTTTTTGGTCAACCTTATAGAAGGGAAATATAAGGAAAAGTTTTAAACCATTTAAAAGAATTTATCTCCTTTATATTAGATTTTAGATTAAATTATTTTATTTTGAACTTGAAATTAGAGAAAGCATATTTTATAGCTAACTTGGTTTTGTCATTCATCATCTGTCTATTTTGACATACTATGAGTCTTTACATCATAGCATTAATTTGTAAATTCATATTTTGGTCAGGACATTTATTCTCTTGAAGATGTATTTTGAGTTACACTTACATGGTACTAGATATTAATAGCCCTTTTTGTGCTTTTGAATTGTTATAGAATATATAAAAATCTGTATAATTACTATTATCTATGTAGAGATCCATAAAAATTTAACTTTGATTCTAATGATCACTTTTAAATATAATCACATTAATATTTAAATTATTATTAATTTTAGAGGTTAGTAAGAACAAAATAATAAAATATTTGACAAAAATGTATGTACTAAGGGAGGGCCCATTTTATTGTTTGTTCCTTCAAAATTGCATATACAAATAATTTTATCTTCAACATGTCATTTATTATAAACCAGAAGATAACATGTTTGTTAAGAATTGCCAGGAGTATCTTAAGCCTTGAGTCATATTTTATCAAATATTTGAAAAGCTGTAAAATAATTGGTTTAGTTTTTTATCCTGGAATGAGATTTTGTTTTAGTAGACCTGTATTGGTAAATCAGAATGGAAATTACTTAGCATTAGAAACTAGTTTTGTAGATTTTTTTTTAGAATTAAAATAATGAATCAGGAGTGTATAACCTTCCCAGCATAACTAGTGACAACATCACAATCACTTTAGTTTGGATCTGGGGAGAGACATTGAAAAAAAAAAAGGTAGATTCTCTAAGCCAGGGGAGAAAACCTGACAAAATGATGGACGGCACTGCCATTTTGTAGGTGATCTATAGTGATGTCTGGATTTTGAACCATTGTATATTATGTAGGTCATTCTAGAAGCAAAATTATTGAAAGGTACTTTTTCATTAACATGAAATTTTATTTTGGACATGAACTGATAAGTGCTCTATTAATTATTACACAGGCTAAGCTGCTATAAAAATACTCTAAAATATGGCAGCTTAAACTTATTATATAAGAACGTAGGAGTTGGTGTACATCTAATGTGTTACCTCCATGTCAATAAATAGCTTCAATTTATAGATCCGAGGCTCTACTGTCACTTTCTCCTAGCAAAAGTGGAGAGAAAAATGGTCAAGAGAAGACCAATTCCAACCATTTAATTGGCAAGACCCAGAAATGTCACAATTCACTTCTCTTCACATCCCAATGGACACTATTTATACACAGGGCTATAGCTAACTGTAAGTGGAAGCAGAACTACAATCTTTATTATTGACTGGCACAACTGGCTGATCCCCACAATTGCCAATAAAATCTGCTGTGTCACACCTTGATATCTCTCTTTTTGATATTTCACATCAAAGGTAAAACATCTCACTCCAGCAATTATAGTGCAAGTACTGTATTTTATATTTTGAAACATTTAGACAGCTTAGTACAGTTTTGTAGAGCATTTCAGCATGTATTTCTGTATGCTAACTTCTGTAACTTTCTTTACTGGATATTGTACTATTCAAATTAAGGTAGAAAGTCATTCCAATCATGAACTTGGCATCAGATTCAATGAGAATGCATACAATGGAATAATTATCACATGTTATATAACTTTTTAATGTTAATGTACATACAAAACTTTCTAGGCACAGCTCACAATATTAAATATGATCATTTATTTGAAATGCTTCTCTTTCACACATCCATAGCATTATTTAAATATCTTTTGGAATTTCATTTCCTAGTTTAAACATCTTTTAATGTCCTAGTCAGGCACTGTCCAATATAACTTTCTGTGAGGACAGAAATGTTCTAGAACTGCACTGACCAATACAGTAGCTATGGAAGCTTTTGAGTACTTGTAGTGTGACTAGAGTGACTAAGGAACTGAACCTTACACTTGATTTCATCTTAATGAATTTAACTCTAAATACACCCATGTAACCAGTAGTTGCCATATTAACACAGTTAGTCACTGCCTGCTCCATCTACAAACTTATTTCCACTGTATCTACTTTACTGCATAATATTACTCCTGAAACATGCTCAAATGAATTTAGGTACTTAATGTTTATGAGTCGGTGCTTTATTTCTTGGAGGAGAAATTCTGTATTTTCAGTGTGACTGTATTCTAGCTTTAAAAACATAATCACTATGTAATATTTACTGAACACAATATAGTCTGGCACTGTTTTTAGCCATTTATATGTGACATATTTCATTATTACAAGAAAGTTATAAATATCACCATTTTGTAGATGGATAAATGGACAAAACCACAGGTTAAAATTTTCCCTACATCAAATAACTAGTAGGTGGCTGAGCTAGGGTGTAAATGCCAAGCAAACTGGCTTCAAATCTCAAGATCTCACTCCATTCTTTACTCTGTCATCATTCTGGAGAGTGAGGTTTTCATCAGTAGTTCTCTTTATTCAAAATGCATCACAGTGGGGGCGTTTCTGAAAGCTGATTTGTGTATGCATACTGTCAGAAACTATTGCCTCTGGCAAGAGGTAAGAGAAAAGAGTGGGCAATTGCTCTTCCTTTTCTGTCTCAGTTCACTGAGCAGCATTTGTGTTTGTAAAAAAATATGATCCAAAATGTCCCTTACTTTTGCTTGCACTGGGATCTTATTTTATCAGAATGATACTAAAAAAATTAGTAAACATAAGTGATCATGAACAGGTGCTTTATGTTTGCTTCTATTATTACAAAAGATTATTCAAATTTTTCTCTGTAAACTAACAGAAAGAATTCTAAAGTAGTCAGGATCAATTATTTTCAAAGGGCTATAATGTTCGGATTTAACTCGGGTCAATTATCTGAAGTTAAAATTACTTAGAAGCATACTGTCCATAATTAAGTAATCTCACCTACTAATATTACAGAATAAGGTGACATGAAATCTGTCATTTTAAGTATGCCCCTAAGCCTTTTCCAGATTGCTCATAAGATTTCTCATTCTCCAGAGAAATGCAATCTCAAGGAAATAAATGTCTCTGTCAAGTCACAAGTAATATGAGTACATGATGAAAAAAATGGAATTTCTTATTCTCATAAGGGATATTACAGTTTTGTAAAATTGACTTTATTCCTTGTTATTTAAGTTCTCATGCTCATTTTAGGATCTGCCTTTTTGATATAAAGGGAAGGTTATGCTGCCTCTTAGGGAGGTGGGGGTCAGAGGCCTTTGGGGACCAGGAGAATATTTTTCATATGAAATTCTTTGTCACAAAATGCTAATGTTGGTGTTCTTGTCTTTATGTCTATGCATTCTTTAGCTATGAGGATAACAGACCCTTCATCAAGTAAGAATGACCTGAATGGCTGATAAATTCTGTTTATCAGTGTGGTCCCATGAACCAGCTGTCAGATCCGTACTAAAAAGTCATTAGAGCTTCTGTCATTCACATTGAGGCAGAAGAGCAAACTGTGCAGGAAAGAAAGAAACAGGCATACAGCTTCTTTGCAGAATTAACATGCTGCAGGTGTACTACCAAAAAAATTCTGCTTCACCTTTTTTAATTGGACATCACCTGTGTTCAGTGCCTCAGTATTAGTAGTTCATGTGGTACAGACTGGTCGCACTATTAATAGCTTTCTCCTTTTGTTGTGATGTGTTCCCCTGTATTGCATTATGTCCTCCCTTCTGTTGTCCGGTTGGACATCATCTAAAATTATTTCCTGATATTTTCAAAGTGATCTATGGGTATGAAACTACCCAATTGCAATTAGTATTAATGACTTTCTATATTACATACCCGAAAAGGAGAAACATGCTTCCTTGAAAAATTATATTTTACATTTCTAATATTATCTCATTCAGTTTGACACATCGCTTGATTAATTATCTAATTGTTTATAAATGTATTTTTTAAATTTCTGAAGCAAAGATACAAGTCTGTACTAATCAAATAAAAATGAACATAAATGTTAATATTTGGATTTCTTATTTGAGCATTTGAAAATTATATGTCCTGCAACAATAAACACTTAAGATTGGCAACCTCTGGGTGACCTTGTTCTAGACTTTCAGTTTGTTCTTCTGGTGAAGAGTCCTTTGTTTTCATTTTCCCCAATGCCATTTCACTTATTTTTTCATGCAGTTGCTTATTTTTTCCTGAGAAATTGGGCTCATAGAAGTTTTATATTATTAACTCCTGGGACCATAATGCATCTTCTAGTGGATAATAGCAATTTGTCTGATTTAATGGCAATTCTTCCCATTTTTCCTTTTTTCCAATGTCTGTAAGAAGCTGAGAGCTTTACCTTGAAAGTTCCCATATTTGGATCTAAATTGTAGGATAAAATATGAATATCCAAGATGTTTTCTAAAACATAAGCCAACATGCCACATACAATTGCAAGTCTCCTTTAGGAATTCTTTACTCAAGAATGTCAGTGTTCTAAATTATACATGTTAACTTTAGTAGATCTTTAAATCTGAAATACAGTGGCTCATGTAAAAGAAAAATGGTAAATATTTGAGATTAATTTGAATAAGACTTTTATAATATTTGACTACTTTGGGACCATATCTTTCTTAAGATGTAATTCTCTTTGAAAACTTTATTAAACCCAGCTTCAACTATGGCAAACATATGAGATTTTGTACCTCTTCATTTTGCAAAGTTTATGTCCCCATAAATAGTTCCCCCTTAATGTAAGTGGAGGATAATAGTCTGGTGAAAATAAATTAGTGTCCCCTATTCAAGGAAGGTGGGTGGCTGGGAAAGCAAAGGTGGGTTGTTTTCATGAGTGTATAGCAATCTAGACTGGTTTGGTCCTATTTGCCTATATACTTTGCAGTTGAGATGTATTCCATTTTCAGTTATTGATTTCTTGTCTATTGGAAATATTTATTTTATATTGATAGTAAATACATAGCACATAACCACAAATATATAGACTTTTGCTGCTGGTTGTTTACTGTTATGCACAGCTTGGAGGAAACTAGGGGAATGGAGTGCGATTGAGAATTTGTCTTCCTTTCTAGACTACTTTGTTCATACCACTCCATCCCCATTCTCAGCTTCATTTTCTTCCTTGAATTTACAGACACTTCAAAGAAGTGAAGGTGCCCTGAGCCTTTAAGCTTCTGTTCAACAGAGCTTCCAATTACCTGATTTCCAAAGTCTAGTCCAACATTTATATATTTATATATATGAATATATGTGTATATATGTATGTATCTATATGCATATATATGCATATATGCATGTATATGCAGAGAGAGAGAGAGAGAGAGCAGTCCAAAGGCTGAAAGAAAGTAGATCATGACCTAGAATGGAGCTATTTTTTTCCCCATCCACTATACCTCACACATATTCTACATAATTATGGTATCAAGTGGAACTTTTAATATTTATATATGTATTCCATATATGTACTGGTTCTTTCAAAATTTCTGTTTTTTATCAGTAAACACTAAATTTTTTATGGAAAAGAGGAAATATGGAAAAATGGGGCAAAAGGGTATCAGTTGATGCACTAATGGAAAGAGATCAATCAAATAAATGTCATCATACCAATGAGACCAGTGGAGACACTCATAGCTTTATAGACTTTTCCCCCTTGTCATGCATCCTAATTACATCTCCATATCATTTGCATATGTGCTGCAAATACGTGAATAATTTAACAGTACAAATCTGCTTTGGCTTAAATGAATTTCTGTGTTCATAACATTTTCATGTATGTCCTTAAACTTGAAAACTTGCATCGCCATGAAAACGTTAAAGTACTTATTACCACCTGTCTTACATTTTCTGTGAATAAAACTTACTGTAACATTATTTTTTAGTGTCAGTCTCTTGGTATGATATGATTCTGTTAATTAAGGACCAATTATTTGATAACCTTTACTTTTCTCTTCTCTCTACAGGTCATGGGTTATAGGTGCAATAGCTCTTCTCTGCCTGTTAGGATTGACCTGGGCCTTTGGACTCATGTATATTAATGAAAGCACAGTCATCATGGCATATCTCTTCACCATTTTCAATTCTCTACAGGGAATGTTTATATTCATATTCCATTGTGTTCTACAAAAGAAGGTAAGCTAGATTCCTCTATTTAAGAATAAATGACCTACCTCCCATGCTGGCAAAGCAACCATAACAAAACCATTCCTGATATGTTTGTCTCTAAGAAGTAGTTACTTCATTGGTTTAATCTTTAAAATAGTAAGAATAAAACAGACACAAAATATAAGCATAATAGTGTTAGTATATGTGGTTAACCTAAGAAAACAAAAACAAAATATTTTTTATTTGGACAGTGGACAAAAAGTATATTCTTGTAGACTTCAACTTATGGTCTTTAATATTCGTATTGGAAGATACATGGAATTGGCATAATAAGAAGTAGCTTCTCTAAGATGTTATGGAGTCATAGTATTTACATGCATGTACATATATATACATTATATATAAATTATGTATACATATATGTGGCATGGCATAAGGAATATATACATTAGTTTCTTTAAAAACTAGTTTTATATACTAGGAAATATACATTTCTAAACATTTTATGATAACATGACATTTCTATTTTTTGAATGAATGATGTAGTACTCAGTAATGATCTCTACTTTTCTTCCAAAACATCCTTTATACAATGTAGGACTTGGATGATATAGAATGCAATAAATAATTTTTACACTAGTATACTTTTGTGATTTTTCACATCTACAAGGACCTAAAATATTCATTGTCAAAGTTAATTTTAACAACTAAATACTTTTATTGCATTCTTTAAATCTCAAGCTATACTATTTAACTCTATTAAAAATGTGGTATTCATAGTTATGATCAAACAGACCCCCAGCTAAGACTGTCTGATCAGAATCCTAGTTCCTCCATTTAAAGTGTATGTGACTTAGGCAAAGTAATTAATCTTTATGCTCCAGCTTCCTCATGTGCAAAATGGGGTAGTAATTAGGAGATATTAAGAGATGACTCTGCAAATGAAATAGCAAAATGTGAACATTTTTTTCTAAGAAATAAACAAAAATAATTATGTTTTTAACACAAAGATAATAAAGAGTAAAGATGTCTCTCTCTTTAGAATTTTGGTTTGAGAGTCTAGCAGCATGAGAAACAAAAGTTGAAAGGATGTCTACAAATACATGTCACTACTATAGCTGGATTGCATTTGATGTCCAGGTATAGATCACCATTCAAAACCAAGTCTTATGTTTTTAGTATATGCAACTTATTTAACATAATTGAAAAAAGTTTAAAAATGCGTAGTCAAACTCAATTTTGTTATTCATTCCTTAGAACAAAGTTCAGCAAATTACAGCTTTTTGGCCAAATTTATTCAGCTTCCTTTAATTTTTAAAGCCTATCAGCCAAAAATGACTTGTACATTTTAAATGGTCACATTTAAAATTTAAAATAAGTACATAAAAAAGATCCTTGGTTTTGCCTCTTGGCTTACAAAGCTTAAAATACTGATTGCCTGGCCCTTCATGAAAAAAATTGCCAGGCTTTTATATAGAAGCTTACTTTTATGTTTTGTAATAACATGTATTAGCATATTGTTCTTTCATTCATTCTGTGTTTGGAATTTTTTTCAATTTTTGTGACACTTTTATTGGCTTCAAGAACACAGCCTAAATCAAAGAACATGAAGAACACAGAATTTTCCCCTTTTTTTCTACAAAAAGAAAATGTACTTCTTTTTTAAAATAGCAGAAATGGTCTTAGGAGATTTTTCTTTTATTATTTTCTTTTAAATTGAGATATAATTAAAATATAGCATTCTATAAATTTAAGATTTACAGTGTATTCATTTGATACACATATATGTTGCAAAATGATAACCCTTGGAGTGTTAGCTAATACCTCCATCACCTCACATAATTACTTTTTTTGTGGTGGTGAGAACATTTAAGATCTCTTTTCTTACCAACTCTTAAATATATCATACTGTATTGTTAACTATAATCATCATCTTGTCCATTAGATCCCCAAACTTGTTCATCTTTGACCTAGCTCATACCATTTGACCAACATCTCCACATTTTCCCACCCCCAAACCTCTGGTAACCAACATTCTACTCTGTTGCTTTGAGTTCAACTTTTTTAGATTCTACATGTAGGTGAGGTCATACAGTATTTTTCTTTCTCTGTCTTATTTCACTCAGCATAATGCCCTCTAGGTCTACCCATATTGTTGCAAATGGCAGGATTTCCTTCTTTCTCCTGGCTGAAAAAATAGTCCATTGCATACATGTAGCATATTGCCTTAACAATTCATTTATTTATGGACACTTACGTTGTTTCCATATCTTGGCCATTGTGAATAATGCTGCAGGAAACATGGAGTGCACATATCTCTTCGAGAACCTGATTTTATTTCTGGGATATATACCCAGCAGTGGAGTTGCTAGGTCATATGGTAGTTCCATTTTTGATTTTGTGAGAAATCTCCATACTATTTTTCATAGTTGTGCCAATTTTTGTTCCCACCAACAGTGCACAGGGGCTCTCTTTTCTCCATATCCTCACCAACACTTATCTCTTGTCTTCATGAAGATTACCATTCTAACAAACGTGAGATGATGTCTCATTGTGGTTTTTATTTGCATTGCTCATCTTAGTGATTTTGAGCATCTTTCATATTGGCCATTTGTATGTCTTCTTAGAAAAAAAAAAACTATTTGTTTCCTCTGTCCATTTTATTACTGGATAGTTTGGGGATTTTGCTATTTATTTGTATGAGTTTGTTATAAACTTTGGATATTAGCCCATTATCAGATATATTATTTGCAAATATTTTCTTCCATTGTTTAGATTGCCTTTTCTTTTGTTGATTGTTTTTTATTGTCTAGAAGCATTTTAGTTTGATGTAATGTCACTTATTAATTGTTGCTTTTTGTTATGCTTTTGATGCCATATTCATAAAATCATTATGAAGACCAATGTCCAGGGGCTTTCCCCTCTGTTTTCTTTTTTCTTAGGACTATTATGGTTTCATGTCTTATGTTTAAGTCTTTAATCCATTTTTAGTTAAATTTTCTGAGTTGTGTAAGATAGGGGTTCAATTTCATTTGTCTGCATGTAGTTATCCAGTTTTCTCAACATTATTTATTGAAGTAATTATTCCTTCCCTACTGAGTATTCTTGGGTTCATTGTCAATTATTAGTTAACTATATACACAAGGTTTTATTTCTGGGCTCTCTATGTTGTTGTTGCATGTGCCTATTTTTATAACAATGCCATACTGTATTACTATAGCTTTATGGCATGCTCGCATACCCAGAAGTATGATACCTATAGCTTTGTTCTTTTCACAATTGTTTTGGCTATTGAGAATCTTTTGTGATTTTAGGATTTTTTTTCTAAGTCTGTGAAAAATACCATTGAACTTTTGACTGCATTAAATATAAACATGGCTTTGGGTAATATGGATACTTTAAAACCTTAATTCTTTTAGGAAGTTTTTCTTAAGCCATCTGATTGAATTTCAGCAATATGCCCCTGCTACTGTAGTTGCTCATGTTTTCATTAAATATAAAATATTCCCTTTGTGAGATATTTTGGTTTATAAGATTCAACTCATTAGCAAAATCAAACTCTGAGTTGTGGTTTGTTGTTCAAAGTATCAATTGCATGTTTGTGTCACTAGTATTTCCACTGGTGACATTAAAGTTGTCAGTTTTTCTTTTGTCATGCATTCAATTATGTGTTACATCTCGGAGGGTTTCATGATTATTTTATTTCTGACCTGAATGTATAAAAGAAATGTCCCATTGGTAAGGCATATTTTCTTTCCCATCTTCTTATTCTAAAACAACCTCATATTAAAAGAATAACATATTATACATGATTCAGGTAAGGTGGAATATCAGGTGGATTAGAATACACAAATGGTTAAATAATCAAATAACTTTTATTGTAGTCTAATGATAAACATCTCATGGGCATGGTCCAGTAAGTAATATAAGTTCAATATGGGACTCAGCATCACTAGATATCTTGACTTGCTGGTTGTTTATATAGTCAGTTCAGAACATTAAACTTTGCTCGAAAATGTAAATAGTCCATGATGAATTCCTGTGGCATATTCAATACTGCTGCCTTTGTAACAGGAAGGGAAGTGGTTCTCTTTCTCTTTACTCTCTCTTTTGTCTCTTCTCTCTCTTTTCTAAAATATTTGTTTAGATTTAAATCACTTTATTAAAAAAAAAAACACTTTCTCATCTGAAAAGAATATCCCTGGTGGAGTATATGAGAAAAACAAAGTAGGATTTAGGTTCTGATCAAAGTTGAGGTTCTTGGAGATGCTTCATAAATTCATTACAAACTCTAAACTATAATTGATAGTACCTACCTTTGAGTAGAGGTAATTTTAAGCTCTGTCAAATCTAATTAAAGCAGTAGTCCTTATTTTTTCCAGATGCAGAAAAGGAAATAACCTAATGGATCACTTTAGTAATGTTATTAATATAGAATGCTTTATTCAGTCATATATTAATGTTACAAATGTGGTCCCTGAGAAAGAATTTTCTGATTATAAAACATCCATGAAACTTGGATTTTATTCACATAAAACACATTGCTTAATCTATTTGTCTTTCAGGTTACTTTTATTACTTAACATTTTCATTGTTACTTATCTGTAAAATGTAGATAATAATTATTTTCCAGAGTTATTAAGAGGGCAGGGTCTAGTATAATTCCTGTGACTTCGTGATAAAAAATTGGAAGCTTCTTTATCCCACCCTTCCAAACTCACACATATCCTGGGCACATGCATGTGGGTCGGGCTTATTTATTTTAATAAAGTAAACAAAACATGAATTGGCTTCTAAACACTGAAAACAAATAATTATTTCTAATTAGTAATAAATGTAGCATGGAAGAGACTGATTTGAAAACAGATCAATGTCATTTTAAATATACTAAAGAATATATAATTTGACATTCCATACCAGAAAAAGGCCTCACACATGGGTACACCGTGCCTCTCTGATTTGCTCATGCTGTCCTAAACACTTGGAATGCCTTCTTGTCTCATTAATTTCTTCTTTTAACTTCATCCTCTAAACTGGCTAATACGGACATAGCTTTTGAAAATTCTCTCAGAAGTCCTCTTCTCTCAGAAACCTTCTCGTTTCCCCCGCCTGTTGTCAGCAGGCTCTCCTCCCTGCTTTGATTCGCCTGACTCCGTCATTGTGCCTATCACAGAGTAATCACACAATATATGTAGAAGTCCTTCAAATAAATCTGAACATACTCTGTCTCTGATTTGCTATAGTTTTAACAGAGTGAGCTTTAGGATATTAATACATAATGTTTTAGGTTTGATTACTAATTTTAATACATCATTCATACTTTATTTTAGTTTTAATTAGAAATAACATTCCTCAAAATGAATATATTCATAATTTGAAATAAAATTGCATTGGAATATTACATTGTTACAGTTGTGGGAAATATAAACTCATATGAAATCAGTGTATAAAGAGCTAAGAATAACCTTTTACAGTGTTACTTCATAATGAATGTAAATTTATGGCTATAAAACCAACTGATCACATGTTCCAGGATGTAGTTTCAGGTAGTGAACCTGTAGTTAGGATTATTTTTGTTGATGTTGATGGTAGAGGTATGAGTTAGGTCAGTTACTATTTATTTTTCTACATCTTGTTTGATTACATAGGCAATAACACAAAATTTAAATGTGATAAAAGTTATCCCAAAATTGTTGATGTAATAGTTTCCTGATTGAAAACATCCACTAAAAATGCTTATCTCAAGCCCTGGCTGGCATAGCTCAGTGGATTGAGTGTGGGCTGTGAACCAAAGTGTCGCAGGTTTGATTCCCAGTCAGGGCACATGCCTGGGTTGCAGGCCATGGTCCCCAGCAACTGCACATTGATGTTTCCCTCTCTCTCTCTCTCTCTCTCTCTTTCTCCCTCCCTTCCCTCTCTAAAAATAAATAAATAAAATCTTTTAAAAAATGCTTATCTCTCTTTTCCTGTGATTTTATATTGTAACCATGATTAAGAATTTAATCAGCAATTCTATAAAGCAAAGCAATCACATTTCTCTGTGATTATTGAATAAAAACTATTTTGAGAAAATAAATGTAAAATATTTAATCTTATATTCTGAAGTTGCAATTTTGATCTCTTTTAAAAGAAATGACCTTCAAAAAAATATAGATTTAAAAAAATGCTTAAGCCCAATGCATTCTTTTTTTCTGTATTTAAATATTCCCTCTCTTCTTTTTCTCCCACTCCTCCCTCCCTTTCTTTATCCCTGCTTCTCTCTATACATTCCTCATTACACTTCTGTGTAAAGTCAGTTGCACCAATAGCATACTTCATATTAAATTTATGAACCTAAAAATAGTGGCCAGAGGATTCCTACATTTTGGTTCTTTGAACTAAGAGGTAGTATTGTGGTGTGATTGGATGTGTGTGTATGTTTGTGTGTGTGTTAAAGTTTGCAAAATTTCATGCTTGATGGTATGAATATCATTATTCTATATTGTAAAAATATGCTGAACAGACTTTCTTGTTTCTGTAGGGCAAGGAATTATATCATCTAAAAGTAAACCCATATATTTTATACCATAGTTCCTAGCAGAAACAAATGACTCACTAACAAAAGCTAATATTTAATTGGCTAGGTAAGGAAAGAGTACGGGAAGTGCCTGCGGACGCATTGTTGTAGCGGCAAAAGTACAGAGAGTTCCATCGGCTCAGGGAAAACATCTGGTTCTCGGACTCCTGGGCGCTACTCCACGGGCTCACAGGTAAACCATGGTTGCTAATTAAAGTGAAATATCTTCTACCTATATTTTCTTATGGGTTGCTGCCCTTCCTTGATCAGCTCTAATTTCTACCCCAAGTGTTTGCACATCAACTGAATGACACAAATTTAAGAAACTAAATTGCAATAAAATCATGAAATGTAGGGTCTCTGTGTAATTAATGACATCAGATTGGTTCAGTTGAATGTGTACATAGGTAAGGAAAGGAATTTGGTACTTCAATCCAAATTATAAGAAAATAATATTTTATATGTGGGATCTTAATTGCATCTTTTAGCCAGTGTAATAATTGGTATCACACACTGAAAATATTTACTTATTAAATGGTATGTTTAGTAAAAAAAGTTATAACTCATACTGTATTGTTCACTAATTACTTGAAGAACAAGTCAAGGTAGTAAAGGATACTGTAACAGCTTATGTTTAAACTTGTCTAAATGCCGTTCCATCAGTCCAGCACTAGATAGAGTCGTTGCATTGTCCCCCACCAGGGAATCTGTAAACTTTTAGGTAACCTGCCAGCCATCTTCCCAGGCAACAGAACATCTAGAGCATCTACTGCCAAGCCCTTAAGGCAGCCAAGAACTAACAAATCCCAGAATAGAAAGAATGTCATTGGTCAAGTAGATGAGAAAATGAGTGGGAGACGAATTCAAAGGAAAAATCTAAAGACAGATCCATGAGTAATTGTAAGAGCATGTAAGAATAAATCTTATTTTGATTACTTTAGAAAGCAAGTGGAATGTTTTTTTAAAAAAGGAAGTGACAGGATATCATGAAAGTCACGTGACTACTATATAAATAATGGGGGCAAATCCATTGACAAGACAAAAAAGTGAAAATTCTATCCACCTGTTGCTCCTCTATATGTACTCCCTGTCTAATCACTTTTTAAAGTTTGGCAATATCTATAATCACAAAATTGTATTCACCGAGAAGTATATAGGATTGGTGTGAGTGTGTGTATGTAAAAATTATGAGTGAAGTATTGTCCTCCTCACTTTGGCCTTCCTTTAATTGTTGTCATTTATCTTTTACTTTCATTGACTTTTTAGGTGTATTTACTTTTATTGTATGATATTTGATATTTTAAAATGCATGTAACATTTATTAAATGAGAAGCATAGTAATAAAATGAACACTTGTGCATCAACATGCCGGCTAAAAAAGAGAGCATTTTCCAGAAGTCTGCTTTCCTCTTTCTTGAAACTTCTCCCCAATCAATCCCTATGCCATTCCACCAGAGAAAAACTTCTAACTTTTGTTTTTCTTTTTTTTTTTACTTATTTTAATAGCTTTTCCATCTCCAAAAAGGATGCTACTTAGTATAGCATTTTTAATTCTTTATTTTCAGCAATACCTTATAATATATAGTCTTCAGTACCTTGTTTTTTTTTAACCTCCATATTCTAAGCCTCACTGTGGTTCATTCCATGAATTTTTAAATGTTGGCTTTATGCTACATACTATATATTTTTTTCTTCTGCCAGTGATACTTTTTCCCTTTCCTTATTTTCATATTTAATTATTGTTTTATGTAGTAGAGAGAGCTAAGTTGTTAGCTTCCTAGAACCTGAGGTAAATAACTGAATTCAAATACGGGTTATTCCACTTCCTAGCTCTATAACATTGGACATTTTAATTAGCCTCTGAATTTCAGATGAGGCTAATGAATAAAAGAGTACCTATTCCAGGGAGTTTTTCTGAGGTTTCAAGGAGTGAATCCATGAAAAACCCATACAGTCATGCTTTGGTACTCGTTAATTCATTCTGGAACATGTGACAAGGGCCGAAACCAATGAGTAGTGATGATGAAGTGCTTTCTCTTGCTAGTGACATGTGACTCATACAAATTCTAGCAAGTGCAAGAGTCCTGAGCAAGTGCTGAATGCCAAAAACATTTTTTCACATAAAATTGCAATGAGTCCAGGATTTGACAAGCCCTGAAACTGTTGAGTACCAAGGTATGACTGTGTTATAGACCTACAACACATAAAGAATGGACATAAACTATGCATTACATATACCCACATATGATGTTTGCCATGTAGTAGGCATTATTTCAGTTGTGTGATACATCAGTTAAAAAAAGACAAAAATCTGTACAGGCTCTCAAATACGGGGTAGGCAAGAGTATGTTTACAGTTGTGAGTACACAAAACAATTTATTCTTGTATCATTTATTAATAAATGTATATCCATATGAACAACTGTATATTTACTTTTGCCCCCTGTATCATGTAGATATTAAACATTAGATACTGAACATTAAATGTAAATATAAGAAACAACGCATGGTGTTATAGAAAATGGTAATGTCTGTGGGAGGTAATAGTAGAGTTGAGTGCATGGAACACAATTCTAAATAAGGTAGTCTAGTTAGGTGTCTTGAAGGAGAATGAGCAGAACCTTAAAACTGATGAAGGAGCCCCACACCTATATATGGCAAAAGAGCACTCCAGGCAAAGGAAACAGGTATACCAAGCCCGAAGCAGAGGCATGTCTGGCATATTAAGGAATGGAAAAAGAACAGGTATGGCTAGCTTTGGTAGGAGAAGCTAATAGAAAATGAGATAATGGGGGCAGCTCATGTAAGTGTCACCTAACAAGATCACAATTTCATGAACTCTCAGTTACAATGTCACTTCTTCTGTGCAGTATCCTCAGAGTATCCTAGACAAGGACATATCCCATTTTATGTGCACTTTCTAAAAATTTTAGTTATGTGGTATGACATTTGCAAAAGTGCACAATGAATTCTTACACCTCCCCTTGTTAAATAACATAATATTGGGACCCCCGGGAAACCCTTTGAACCCTTCTCAATCATCCGCCTCCAAACATGACTATCTCAGCCTTTGTCAGTACATTTTGTTTCATGTGTGTTTGATACTTGTTCACATGAAACCATCCAGAACATGTCCTTTTTTACTTTGTTTCCTTCTTGAACATCTACATTGCTTCAGGAGGCTATGTTCCTTTTTTAATTTGGTGTTTTGGAATCATTCTATAATGTATTTATTCTTTCTACCATTGATTGTCATTTGGGTTCTTGATCGTTGTGGGTTGTAATAATTAATGTTTCTATGGACATTTCTGGGCACACTATTAGACATTTTGGGATTGCTTTTCTCCTTTGGATTTCCTAGGTTAGTATTTGGTATATAATAAAAGGTAATTAATATTTTAATTCATTAACAATAAAACAGATGTTGAAGCTTTGAAATATTTTTCAGTGGAAACATTCTCAATGTTTCTAACCCTACACCAGTTTTCTTATTGTGCCTTTGTTTATTAGATTTGCTCTGTGTGTGTGTGTGTGTGTGTGTGTGTGTGTGTGTGTGCATGTTTGCTGACCCACATAACAAAATAGACAATGTTGCTGAAGGATAAACATGTCCCTAGATTCATAAAACTGATTTCTAGATTGGGTACTCCTATTTTTCAAACACTTCAGATACGCTTGGCACAAAACCCATTTGTGAGCTTGGTTTCACTATTGGTAGTCATAATAAATAGTCCTTACAACTGTTTATCCTTGAAAAAATCTCTGCAAAGGTTTTGTTTTCTCCTCACAAGATTGTTTATACTCTTTTCGATCCCTAACACAATAAAATAGCAAAATAAAATTAACCAGAAAAATAATCCCCCCAAATGGAAAAATATTACACTACTTTCTTGAATTGTCCAACACTTAGAATATTGATTTTGAAAATATAAATAGCTATGGAAGAATTTTCAGTTTTCTATAAACTGAAGCAATGAATTTCCTTGTGAAGCAATGAATAAGAATAAATCAACTCTTTCTATCTCCTTCAAAAAATGAAAAGTCAAAATAATATGAAACTTATAAAATAACATTGGTATTCTTACAAATTAATGGAAATGTTAAGTTCAGAAGCATTTTCATAATATTCTATGTTCTTTTCTTGCCAAACTCTTTTTTGCAAGATTTTGAATTCTTGAACTAAATATTGTGTTAATAAAACTGATAATTTGATGCATATTTCAATATACCATTTTCATGAGAGTTACAATGAAAGTAATTTGTTTTATCTTGAAAAATAAAATTATACTATCTACATAGAGTACATTTCTGTATATCTTCAACATGTTTAAATTGGTAGAAAGCTACATTTATTCTTTTTCATAATTATAATTATTTTGGGTATAGGCATTGAGAATTATACTTAATAAGTACCAATTATTATTAATTTAGTTTCTAATGTTCTCATGCACCTGTACTGCAAGCATGTAGAAATTGTATAATTTCCAGATGCAATAACAAAGGTCTCATGCAATTCAAAAAGAAAAAAAAAAAAGATTTTTGTCAACATTCCCTGCATCGTGAGTTGATTTCCTTTTCCTTTCCTCCATCAAGAGCCGGATCCGCAGAATGTGGAATGACACGGTCCGAAAGCAGTCAGAGTCTTCCTTCATCACTGGGGATATAAACAGTTCAGCATCACTCAACAGAGGTAATTAGAAATGTTTTTTTCATATTTATTACTTTGTGATTACTTTAAGAAGTTCTTGAATTCAATGCTTTATTTGTAACTTCTGGCCCTTTTTGCATGTGGTAGGAATATTGCAAGGATATAAAACCTGGTTGAGTGTAGCAGTGTGTTCCATTATTCATAAGCCTTTTTTCTTTCAATCCTGAATTTTCAGGAAATCTTTTCTGAAAGGAAGTTAGAAAACAAGAACTTTCTTTTTTCTAGTCATCTGCCACTGCTATAAACTGGTGAGCTGTCAAGCCTCGCTGGAAGCAGAGAAAATGGGCAATTATGTGGCTATATAGTCTGCTAAGCATCGTAGAGTTCCACATTGTCCCACACATAGTGCAATTGCATAGTCTTTGTGGAAGTACAAATACACTGTCTAATACATACTTAAGGCAACCTGTGTACTTGGGGAGAAAAGTCACATCTAAATATCTAAAAGACTTATTCAGATAATATGCAATATTTAGAGATCTAAAAGAAAAATACTTTATATGTACATATACGTATATGTTATAATTTTTTTGTGTGTGTGTGTGCTTCAATTAAAATATTCCTAGGGCATAATTCAGTATTTTTAAATGAAGTTCACTTAATGTGCTATTTTGTTTCTGTTTTGTTTATGCTTGATTTATGTTTTATTCTTTCTCTCTCTCTCTTACTCTCTTATAGTGTGTGTGGGTATGTGTGTGTGTGTGATTAGAATTAATTTTACTGCAAATAAAAATGCATAGATGCATTATTTGTGGAGAACTAGAGTACACTACAGTCAGTGATGGCAAATATTTAGAATACAGTATAGTTTTTATCTAGGAAGGTGGTATTTGCGTGTTTATTCCAATCACACCATCTTAAAAGAGACATTTTTGATGCATATATTCAGAAGTTACTTTTATGATCAACATTGTTATTTTTTCTTACCAAGCTATGATTATCAGTTTGTTTTAAACCTGTGTCTGTCAGCTTCTCGTTACATTTAAAAAAAATTCTACATATAAACAAATAATTTAATGAAGTTATAGTTTATGATGAAGAAAGAGTCACATGCTCATGCTCTTAAATTACCTTTACTCAAGCAAGTCGTATCTTCTTTACATAAAAGAAGTTAGGATATGTAGCATCCCAAGTTGAATTTGATACAGGGATCCATGTTATATATAACCTTAATTGACTTTCATGTTGCTTTGGTAGTGATAGAGTTACAATCATCTGGTGATGATATTAAATACTCGGCATCACTTTTGCTTAGCTAAGAA
This sequence comes from Phyllostomus discolor, assembly GCF_004126475.2. Taxonomy (NCBI): domain Eukaryota; kingdom Metazoa; phylum Chordata; class Mammalia; order Chiroptera; family Phyllostomidae; genus Phyllostomus; species Phyllostomus discolor. The sequence goes on from NC_040903.2 coordinate 37,902,230, forward strand.
CAGGATACTAATGTACCTCCAAATATGAAGAAAATATATTAAAATAAATAATTTTGTGTTTATATTTTGTTTCATTATTAATTGATTTTTGTTTGCTAGAATATATTTATTTACATACTATCCGCTGAGTATTCTTCTCTTTTAACATTTATTTTTTATTTTTTATTGTTAGTTTGTGTTTATTCAAATATGAATACTTTTGACAAACTTTCAAATTATAGAGAACAAATTACTTAAAAATGCTTCCAAATTTTAAGAACTAATTTACTTCCAGAGTGACAGGTTTTCTTTATTTTTTTAGATAATCCCATCTAGAGAAAATTTACAGTATGTTCCTAGAAAGAAAACTATCTTTATTAATATGATTTATTTTCAGAAGTAACTTACATCTAATGATTGTAGAACCCATGGGATAATTGTTATTTAAACCAAAAATGAAATAATATGATTTTAAAGATGCACTGTTTATTTGCCTGCTATGATAATGAATAAATATATATAAAATTATTTTGTCTAGCAAAATGATCTAAATTTATGTAAAAACAATAAGGCATGCAAATTTAGCAAAACCTATTTTAAATGGTTAATTTTTATGACTTTCATTTTAAAGTCAATCACATTATATAATATTGCTGAGCCCTTTTTAGATCCTTTTCAAGAATTTTATCAATTTGAAATACATAAAATGTAAATGACTTGGTCAATTTGAAATATATTTATAGAAAATAACATTTTATATTAACTGATCTATTTTTTAAAATCTTTAGTTTTAAAAGATATTTCTTAAAGTTACTGAAGAAAGTATAAAATTTCTTGTGATATCTGGTAAGTCCCTGTAACGATGACTTTGGGAGAGAATTCAATTGTATTTATGATCGAAGTGTGTCCAGGCAGCCATCTGCCCCTGCAGGATGTATGTGCTTCCTTTCACCCAGTGACTTTGATGGTGGTAGACATCATAGTGATCTTCTTGATTTCCTGAATCAATTTTCTAGCTCCCCAAGTTAGAAACTCCTCAATTTATTCTCATCTCACTATTTTTTATCTTAGATGAGTGGAATACTTTAAAATTTTATTTCTTCGTATTATATCTCTGAAGATAGTCTTTAACCTCCTTCTTTAATCTTGTCTTATTTCCCAGGGTCCTATCTCCCCTGCATTCAGGCGTGTGTATCATATTTAGGTACGTGGCATCCAAGATTCACCTTTCCAGATAAACACGTCAGCCACCTCAGCCACATAATTATTCACCTCTGTTTATTCCAAAGATCATATTCTCTATTATTAAAATAAAAATTTTAGGTACTGCATCTCTACATCTTCATATATTCTAACTTCCCATTCATTCTTAGTTTCTTACAGCTAGCATTTTTTTTTAATTCAAACTCCATTTTCCTTTCTAAGTTAGTTATATTAAATCTCTTACTTTTGCCTTTAGAACAGAGCTGGCCTTTGAAAACCACAACACATTGTCTAAAAATTAGTCCTATTTTCACTGCAGGTTTTCTTCCCTATTCCTACCACTGCTTAATTCAGCAAAAGAATGATTGTTTCAAATTTCTGTATGGCATATCATCTATTCTTCTAAAAAAGAAACCATCATTATCATCTTTGGGATCCATTAAGAATAAAGCATCTACCATGCAGTGCAGATTCCTTCTCAATAGTTTTTATTTTTTAAAAAACATTTCTAATGTTCTGTTGAACAATCTCGTTGCTTTCTTATATATCAGATTAGCTGTCTACATTTCCCAATGTGATAAACTTTATTACTATTGGGATTTTACTCCTTGGAATCCTAGGAGACCCTAGAAGATTACCGATCATTTTCAATTTGTGTAATCATTCTTATATATTCTCTTTGGGATTTTGTCACTTTTCATCCCATCCCCTTAAAAACTTCCATTACATCTGCCCTTAGGATATCTATACTTATGAACACGACTTCCAAATGTTTCCTATACGTTTTCAAATATATTTTTCCCTGCTAACTTGTTTGCTACTATGTTACACACTCACACAGATCCAGAACTCTGAGCCCAATACCGTAGGACTACTATCACGTTAACTTCTCCTATGCCACTGTATACACACAGATAGAAGGACCTTTGCAGGAGACCTAAGGTGATGCTTAAATACAGAGTTTCAAGTAAGGTTAACTCTGATTGATCCAAACCCAAGTTTTCACAAACCCCACTGTAGGGCCTATTCAGTTGTTCACTTAAATATTTACTGTTTTCACACACCTCAAAGTCATTCCCCGGTCTTCAAGATCCTTTCAGGTCTATTGAAAATCTAATCCAAACATCTAGTAGCTCCAATTTTGTTGGAAAAGTAGAAACAATATGTAAATAAAGCAATCTTTCACACCTGTGCCCCCTACCCACAATGCCTGCTGGCCCAATCTCCTCTTGCACAGTTTAGATTAACATTGCCTCTAAAACTTGAGGTTGACCCACACATCAATCATTTGCTGAGAAATTTCTCTGGTCATTTAATTAATTGTTAAAAATATACTTTTTTGTGGATCTATGTAGAAATTGGGAGGTTTTCTAAAATTAGAATTTATTAGGCTTTTTTTCCATCATGAATAATGTAATTGCAATACCCATTTTTTATTGTTAGTTGAATTGACATCAGAAATTACAGTATGAAATTAAGTTTTCCTAAGTAGCTGCTATCAGTACATTATGGATGTGTGAATTACAAAAAGGTGCTCCCATGTCCACCACAGTGTGGATTTATTGCAAAAACATGCCCCACCTGTGTGGCAGATTTAGCAAAAAGGTGTTTCTTCTTTTGGAACAGTGGCTTGGCGAGCGTCGTGGGCTTTTATTTCCCCTGCCTCTCATTGTCCATCTCATCAGCCTCCCACACAACGCAGGGTAGATTTTTATACATGGTGAGCTGACTGCTAACTCTGTACTTATTTAAGCCAGATCGAGGTGTTCTGTGGCAGAAGACTGATCTGTAGAGGTGCAGCACTTATTTCTTAATGCTAATGCATTCTCCTATGGAGGTTCAGAGTCGTATTAATCTGTACCTACATTCTTAGTAAATGCATGTAATCAGTAAACTTATGATGTCTTTTGGCAATCTTTTCATAAATTTTAAGGGTAAATTTAGACTCAGTGACACATTACCTACTGAAAAGCGATCTCCCTTGTTAGAAACATAGTAAATAAAAAGGAGAAAGGTGCCATCAAATAGACATTTGCAAGTAGTTGACTTATGTACAATAGTTTTGAGAATGGAGTTTAACCCAGAGATTTCAGTAAACTGCTTAACTTCTCAATAGCCATACACTAGGGATATAAATAATTCCCACTTCAGGGGCACCTTGAGGACACTAAGTCAGTTAATGTGTGTTAATTGGTTACAACAGTGCCTGGAACGTAAACCTTATTGTTATTATTTTATTCAGAAGTTTACTTATATTTTCTACAAATGAAAACTGGTTCTTGCCAGTTTACATCCGTAAACTTTACAGTTTACATCTGATTACTTGTAAGTAAAATTTATCATTCAGTACTGAAGGTTTCCTTTCCTTTTTTTAATTTTCTAGTAACAGGTAGGATGAATGAGATTGTTACATGAATATCAAGTAAAAGAAATAATTTACCTAAAGTGTTGCTACCCTTGGTGGTAACAAAAAGATCCGAACTAATAAAGTCAAATTGTCTCTTCTAAATCAGAAGTTAATCATCTGCCTTAGTTATACTTTTCACTTCTGATTTGTGACCCTGTGGTAGCACTTAGGAAATACAGGTAAAATATTTCTTCTTCCTGCCTTAGATAATGATATAAGCGAGCACTGTCTTCCGCTCTTTCGTTCAGGCCTTATCCTGCCCCCAGAACACTAGTTCGATTCAGACAGCCCTGCTGAATAACCGGTTCTATAGTGGAGCCGAGCTGTGACTCATTCCCATTTTAAACTCTAAGCCTGTATTGTCTTTCCCAGCGGGCTGGTCACTGAGACAGAAGAAACTCCACAATACATCACCTGCCACCTCATTAATATTCAAGCTACTAAGCATATTTTGCTTTTTATGTTTTTGAGGAAAAATGCAAATGAAAACATGTAAGTGGTGTTTTACTATAATTAATGATTTCTGTAAATTAAAGCTACTAGGGCGAAGCACTCCTCATTCACTGCACTTTATTAATGTCAGTAAATACAGTTTGGCTCATATGCATGAAATATGTCATATGGCCCCAAAGCCTTGCTGTTAGGAAGGATTGCAAAATCACTGTTTGTAAATATTAACCAGATCCTAATAGAATCAGACACCTATTTGTGAAACGTTTAACAGCAGTTAATGATGTGCCTAAGAGTCCTTGCAGAGCTAACTAATCAGAGTGGCCTCTATAATGAATTACTTTTTGTTATAAGCAGGCACTATGAAGATATGAGTGCAAATATAGGATGTTATAGCATATATAAATATTTTTTGAGATTTGCCGTTATATTTATGCCAAGTGTTATTTTACCTTTATATTTTTTATTCATAATTGAGGCAACAGAACTGTCAGTTTCTTTCCTTTGTACATGTCACCAGTAAAGAGAGTGAGAAATGTACAATAAGAAAATCTGCATTAGGAAAATCATTTCAACAGCACAAGAGCAAAATAGCTACAGATTTTAAGTGAGACGCTCTGTCAAATAGATAACTAAACAATGCTCTTAATATCCTGATTTTTAACTCAAGGAGACTGAATAATTTTCACAATGAACTCTCCTTTAAAAAATGAAAAATATTAAATGTTGATTTCTAGTCAGTCAGAGGCAAATGTTCTTGCTGTAAACTGTTAGCAGGACCTGAAAAATAAAAAGTGTTAAATGCTTACCCAGTGAGACCTTTCAGTGCTTTGCTTTTAATTTTCTCTTTGATAAGAATTCTTCAAAGCATCCAGCCTCTCATGGCCAGCTATGCAATAGTGAGAATTATTATTGGTATTGTTACTATTATGTCTTTCATAGGCCTTTTCATAAAGAGAATTCTTCATCTATGTAGAGTAGATTTCTTATTTTATGGTTTATTATATTTTTGCCTTATATAATTGGAAGTATTTCTTACCTCTTTAATATCAAACAGCTACAATGAGATACCACTTAGTTTTGAAACATTACTGCTGTTTCATATAAGTTGCTAATATGTAATAATTTAATAATATCATCTCTTTTAGAACTTAATGTGAATACTCCCAACCTATCATCAGAAATTGCCAATATTCTTTTCTCTGATAGAATACAATTGCCCCTTTATACTTTTTGATAAATTTGGGATTTCTCCTTTGGTGTGCATAGCCATCACTAATCTATTGCACACTGTTAATTATTCATTATTGTCTTTATGTCTATAAAGAAGCTGTTTTTTTTTTTTTTAAATAACTTGTCTAAGATAAGATGGCAAAGTCTAGATTCCAAACCAGGTTTTCTGACCACAAAGCTCTACTCATGATAACAAAAATTTTCATTCTTTTCTCTTAACTGTTTTTCATGAATCTTGCTCAAGCTTAGAATAAAGACATTTTTCCAAGATTATTTCAAAATGATTTTTGAAATATATTCAGCTTGCATGAATATAAGATATTCTTAACAGCATAATTATTCATACATTTACTTCTTATTTTCCTTCTACTTAATTATTTTCTAAGTATAATTCTTTAGTGTGGGTTTATCCAAATCATTTAAAGAAAGAAAAACTTTAAAATACTGTGGATATATCAATTCACAGTCAGGGCACACGCCTTGGTTGTAGGCCAGGTCCCCAGTAGGGGGCATGTGAAAGGCAACCACAAATTGATGTGTCTCTCCCTTTTTTCTCCCTCCCTTCCCCACTCTCCCTCCCTTCACCATCTCTCTAAAAATAAATAAATAAATCTTTAAAAAATAAAATACTTGAGAAAAAATACTGTGGATATATGGGGAGATGGACTGGCCAATACATATGACTTTTATAAAACTATTTGATGTGGAAGATGCTAAAGTTCAATGGTAACACTTAGGTTGCAAGAAGAATTTTATAATCATTCTTCTTTCCTGGAAGCACTCAAGGTATTTCATTGGTAGAATCCCTTTATATTAATTTGTAATTTCTTATATTTCAGTAAAAGGATGAGCATTTTAGTTGGGAAAAAGAGCCTGTTAATAAATCAGGCAAAAAACTTCAGCCTATAATCACTTAGTAATAGAACCAAATATGTAACTTTTCCCAGATCTTTGTACTCCTGAACTTGGTAGTCCTTGAAATTGTGTTCTCTGTCAGGACAACAGAGCAATGCCTAGGGCAAGTAAAAAATCTATTTGAGCTGACTTCAAATAGACAGTGATAATGTTATACACTCAACTTCTTATTACATGTATGTGCTAACTTGGTTTTAACAAAACTGAAAAGTCTTATAATTCCAAATCTAAAAACAAACAAAACTTAACCATACCTCTCATCTGAAAAATATTCTTAGTCTATTATAAACATAAAAGTTGTGATGATATAACATACAATATATAATAGTTAACTAACAGAATGGTCACTTTTCAGATTATTATTCTAAGAAGTAGATCATATTAACTTACATCTGATATTTTGAAAGTGCATAGAAATTAATTCAATTACATGAAAAATTAACATGTGGAAGGAGAAGTTAGATTTGGCAAGAATATTATCTACATTTAGAAGAAAAGATAAATTGTTATTACAAATAATTATGTGGTATCCGGTTAAAATAGAAAGTGTTGAATTGTATGCAAAGACTTCCACTTCACGTAGCTCAACTTTATTATACTTCATGCTAGTTAAAAGTAAGTGTTTAGTCCTGGCCCCATAGCTCTGTTGGTTAAATGATCATCCCAACACACCAAGTTTGTGGGTTTGCTCCCGGTCAGGGCACATACAAGAAACAGCCAATGAATGCATAAATAGGTGGAACAAAAAACTAACGTTTCTTCCTCTCCATGGCTCCTCCTCCTCTTTCTAAAAATACATTAAAAGTAAGTGCTTATATGATAGGTTCTCCCACAATTTTCATAATAGGCTTTCTTTATAATTTATCATTATAAGGAATGACAGTGCTTTAAGAACTAAGACATTGACAAAAAGTAATTTCCAGCCCCAGAAAACAACTGGTGAATTAAGAAAGATTTGAGAGGATATACAGATTGAAGGGAGATAGTTAATCTTGATATAGAAAAGTAGAAACAATATAATTTTCCTGAAACAGCCTCAGTCTAAAAACAGATTTGATTATGATTATGATGTAAGTCTTCTCTGAACAGCATTGTCAGGAATATCTTTATTCACAGGAGCCTTTTTAAATTCTTACCCACTTTCTCAGACCTACTTTTTTCAAATGTAGGTGCCAAATTTAAAATTCAAGTTTTAGCCAGAATAGATCTTCTGCATGTATGCTCAAATAATTGGCACAATATCAGAAAGCATGCTAACATTGGGCAGAGAATAATATGAAAAGTCATGTTTTCTTCACATTGGTAAATTATTTTATACTGTTAGAGAGTTATTATACTTCTCCTTGTTTTAAGTTTTGTTTTACTCAGCAAAAGTGCAGAAGCAATGTGGGATTTACAAATAAATATAGCTGTGGATTGACTATGTACCAAATACTACATACTATATTCTTCCTAAAAATGACTGTGATTTACTGCTGTACTGCCTGTGGTGAAGCAAACTTGGTCTGCTTGGTTTGGGTTCAGTATTTTTTGTTTTGAATTAGACTGATATATTCAAAATATCCAAATTAATAGCACATGGAAATACATGCATTTGACCATAAAAGATAACTTTTCAAGATGAATGACTGTATAGTATAGGTCATCATTTCTTCTGTAGACTAACTACTTCCTCTATTCTGAAGCAATGATTTACCAAGAAATTTGTGTTCCAGTTCTATTCGTGTTGGCTTGAGCAGTCAGAAAATTCAAAGCAGAAAATGTTAACTGCTTTGCTTTCAGCTAATTATGCAAAATACAACAATGGCTATAAATGGCACCAATTACTTCATCTGCAACACAATCATGTTGCATTTCATGGCAACAAAAATATCTAATAATAAAATATAAAAATAATAATGTAAAGCTTTTAGAAGAAAATACTTTAGATTTAGTTAAAGTTCTCAAAAACAAAATAAAATTCATACCTAAAAGAACAAGGCAGATAAGGTTCTTTTCTCAAAATGTAAAACCCACTCATAACAGGTGAAATATTGGGAGAAGGCATAAGCTACACACAATGACCAACAAAGTGTTAGTACCTGCATTGCATAAAGAATGTCTAAAACTCAGTAAATAAAACTCACCAACTCGATATATACATATATGTGGGAAAAAAGATAAAAACAGGCAATTCATGGAATAAGAAACCTTTATTGCCAATAAAAAGGTGAAAAATTACCTATCTCTCTGGCAATCAGGGAAATGCAACATGTAACACTGTCAAACTGGCAAACACGTCAGCCCATCAGTACTGAGTCCTGGCCACAGTTAGGGAAACATACATTGCTCACGGACGTGTGAACTGGCACAAGTACATTTGGCAGCATTTGACAATATATAGTACATTGAAAATGTGGACAGCATATCACCCAGTCATTTAATTTCTTAGTACAGTATTTATTGTAGAAAAATGCATGTGTCTGGACAGAAAAACATACATAAAGGCAGTTAATGCAGAAAAGGGGGGAGTAAACTAGGTAATCTAGGATTCACAACTCTAAATCTTTTAATTTATATATTAAAATGGAGGGATTACTTCTGCACTAAGAATGTTTCATTTGTTATTGAACTAACAATAATCCAATATGTACTCTGGAGAAAACATGTCATTGAAATCCATATTAATAGATTCCCAGTGAATGAATTAGCTATTAAAAGAACCTGAAGTATCTCAGAACCATTTGAAAGAAATTTAATAGGCAGGTTGATTAAATTTTAATAGCAAACTTGTTGGCTATTAAAAGTACACAGTGTGATAAATCAAGATGTCAGCTCTTCAATTTATAACTTTAGAAAAAAATGATCAAAGAGTCATTGGCTTTCAAGAGAATATTTCTTCCCTGACACTTTGTAATTCCATTGATTGTCTGAACACAAAGAGTAAAAAAAAAGTATGAAATTATGGTGTCTGTGGTTTTTAAAGTTACTTCATTTAACTTTTAAGTATAGCATTCAGGTTCTTTTCGTGTTGTTATTATAAACAGCTGGGTCTTTATTCACATGGCTGTCTCTGCTGTATAAAGTCGCCTTTGAAATGGATCAATCATTGCCTGAACTGTCTTTCCGTAGATTATGTGTTGATATTGTTTTATTAGACAGAAAAGGGAAAAAAAAAGGCAACAACATACTTAAAATAGGAAAGGCCTATTGAATCAGTTCTTCATAGTTCTGGAAGCCTTTTTTACATATTTACATTTCTTTTATTTATTTATGTTATATAACTTATATAACACATGTACCTAATGCATTTTACATACAATTGTGACAGTTTCATAATTTCATAGATGCTATCTCCTGGTAAAATGCCCCTTGTGTTACAGCGAATTAGTATTTTATTTCTATAGAAAACACTAAAAACACTATCACTAGTGACATTCTACAATGTGGGCCAAAGGAGGTTTACGGTTTTTTGTGTGGAAAATAATACAACACATAAATAATACAGGAATGAACTCTGTTTCACATCGCACCTGTGAAACAACTCTTGCCCCACCCTATATTTACTTGCACAAGATGAAGTCTCCACTGTGGACCACAATTAAGGTGTGAAAACCAAAGAGGAGGCATTGATCAATAATAACTCTGCTTTAACTGTAACTCTTAATTTATGTATATCAGCCAATGTATATCATGGAGATGACTTCGTAAATGAAAAAATATGTCAAATCAAGGGAGAGAGAACCATCTCTCTCCCAAGGGAGAGCAAATGGAATGGGGGATGAAGTATATTATGAGGTATATTAAGGAAGAAAGAACTATCTGGTTAAAAGTGTTTTACTGAGATAAAATAAAGAGAACATCTACCATCCTATATATTTATAACTTACAAGAATTTGATAATTGAGGTATATTGATACAGGACTGCTCAAGAACAGTTGTATTAATTTGGTTCATTAGATCACCATGGTCTTGAAATACAGAGTTTTGCCCATTCAATATGATCAATAAGAATGTAAGTACATTTTAAAAAATGTAGTACATTTTTAAAGAGAAGTATGTGAGACAGAGCAGAATGACAATTCAAGTTATTTTAAGAGCTTTGCAGTACACTCTTGTTAGCCTGCTGTCAGGAAGAAACGTTGTTTGAATTATGTTTCTGAGTGATATAATACAGATTCAAGTGGGATCCAACTGTCAGCTTTTTTCAGATCTGTTCTTTACTTCATGATTTCAAAGCACACTGATCTGCCTTGGATCATTTTTTTCCAGTCCTCAATTATATGCATCACACTGAACTGGCCTAGACAGTACTGTCATTCAGAGCCTTCCAATGTCAAAACACCTATTTTATTTTCATGCAGAAAGACATATAACAGTGTCATGGTAAAACTGTACATTCAAAAAGAGCATAGTCATTATTACTCCACATAAATTTCTCTCATTGAAAAACATTTATATCAGACCTGGCTGGTGTGGCTGAGTGGATTGAGTGCCAGCCTGTGAACCAAAGAGTCGTCTGTTCGATTCCCAATCAGGACACATGTCTGGGCTGAGGGCCAGATCACCCCCAGTAGGGGGTGGGTAAGAGAGGCAACCACACATTGTTGTTTCTCTCCCACTTCCCCTCCTTTCCTCTGTCTCTAAAAATAAATAAATAAAATATTTTTTAAAAGAAAGCCGTTTATATCAGCCTCCATCTTCACGTATAAATACATAAAAAGAAAAAGACTCTTTTTAAAATGAGTATGATTTTACACTTAATCTTTTTTTAGTAGCTGTAGGGTCTGACTTTCAAGTAATTGTTAGAAAAACATTCCTAAGTTTTCATATTAAATGTGAAAACCCTATTTGCTTTGTATCACACTTTCATCAGAAATAAAGATTTTGTGGTTTGGCTTTTTGTCGATTGCTTTGGTAGTGATTCACATATAATGAAATTCAATGCTAATTCCTTTTCTATGGAGCTAATTCTTGGTTCCTATGGCCAATAAGCAGGTATTACTAGACTACAGCCAGGATTTAGTGAGTCGCATCATTAAGGAAAGACTATTTTTACATATCTACTTCGAACTTTTCACTTTCTGCCTCTTTTCCCAATTGGAGCTTTTTATTTTGATTCATTGTTTTCCCCTCTACTTATTAACTACATTTAGTATTGACTGTTTATTTCTGCTTTAAAAGTTTCACTATCGTAGGACCTAGTATAATGTTAGAAGAAAATAAATCACATTAGGTATTACACAATAGACACTCTTAAAAAATGTGCTCCAAGTATAAAACTACTCATAGTTGATAAAATGACTCTGTTTTAGTTCTGTATTTTCTTGATGCCATAGATTTCACAATAAGATTTTTCATTAATTAAGCAGATACACATTGAGCTATAGCAACTATTCTAGATGCTTGGAATGGAACAATGAAAAAACCCCACATACTCCCTGTTTTCCTGGGGCTTACATTCTAGTGAAATTTGCACATAAACATTCTTTCACAGTGTAGAGTTGTAACTTTCTTCCTCTCCATCCGCAGCATCAATTTACTTGTGTCTTCACACAGACCAAACAGTACGCTTAACTTTGCACCTGAAAAACAGTGACAGGTGGCCTGTAAACAATGATCCTGGAAGTCATCATCGATTTCACAGCTTTAGAAGGAAAGTTTTCAAATCAGAAGTTGAAGGGAAGCAGAATAGATAGGATGGACAGAACCTGGGAAAACAGCATCAGTATTCAGAGAGACCTGAGTAAACTGGGCAAACAACCAGAGACAAACACAATGGACTCTAGAAGTCAAGTGAAATGCAGTGTAGCTCAAAAGAAAAGTTAAAAGTAACTACACATTAAAGGTAGCAGAAGACAGGTTCTTTACAAATTTGGGGGTAAAAGACCTGGGCATTGGCAACAAGCTGTTTAGTTTTCAACACAGTGATTGCCACCTTTCGAGGTATAATTGAAATTCTTAAAGGTGAATAGGGAGTGTAGGAACCGTGTGGTAATAACTCCTAGGAAAATTATGCTTGTTTTGGAGAGTAACAGAAAGAATGATCTCTTTAAGTCACTGCAAGCCTTGGTGTCCAGGAAAAACATGAAAAAGAACTGACTTCTTTCAACAAGTGAATCAAATGAATAATTGTTTGGTTACTGGCTCATATCTCTTTCTTTAGAACCATCCAACCCCATAGAGCTTTAACATAACTATACCCCTCGCAAAGCACTAATCACCAAACTTAACATTCTACTTTGGATTTCCTGTTACTGAGCCCTCACTTGAATTATAACCCTCCATATTCAGGACTAAAGTTAGTTCAGTAACCTTGATTGCATTGGTTTCAAATAGTGCCTGGTATATAATAGTGAGTGATAGTAAAAAGAAAATATGATTATTTTTCTACTAGAAAAAGGTCCTCAATATCAAGGATAAAGAGCACAGTGTTTCACTAAATTTTCACTTAATTAACTGATTCTGGGTAGTACCTAGATCTGAGGAAGCACACAACGGAAGCCATGTTGCCGAGACTGAATTTTGCCCCGTTCTGTAAACGTTGTGTCATAGCTCAATTGTGTGCCCATAGTGTTTCTGCTGTTGGTGCTGGCCTTTCAGCCTTACCAGGGACTGGTCACAAATACAATGAATTTTAAAACTCCATCTTCCTACGGTTCTACAAAATAGGAAGGTCACTTGAATAAAACATCTTCAGATCATGTTTGGGAAAAAAAACTGTCTTCCTACATTAATAGTTTCACAGATAAAAGTACTTTAAAGTACATCCCTGGACCTTTTTTCAAGTTAGAAAAATCTGAAAATGAATTTTATGCTGGAAAAAATATAACCAGCTGGGTTCTCTAGGAAAATGTTGATAGCTTCACTATGATTTTATTATTCCATTTTGGTGTGATTATGTTTTTCTGTTGTTGTCGTTCTGCTATTCTCAGATTTTTATAAATCAAATGATAAACAAAAACCAAAGTATTAAGTCACCAGCTTCTTGCTTTTGCTTGGTTCATCACAACTGAATACTTCCTTTATTCTAAAGCACAGATTATCATCTTTTTAAAATGTCTTTATACTTTATTTATTTTTAATGAAGTACAATTGATATAATGACATTATATTAGTTATAGGAGTGCAAAATTATGATTCCATATTTAATTTGCAAGATGGTCACAGCAATGAGTCTGGTAAACACCTGTCACCATATGTAGTTACAAAGTTTCTTTTCTTGTAATGAGAACACTTAAGCAGATCACCTTCCTTTACATCAGCACAAGAAAAAATGTATATAAAACAAAGGAATTTTTTATCTTTAAACTGTATAAAGCAAAGGGGGAAAGTAGCCTGCAATCTTCTCAGCCTACTGTTTGTTTTCCAATTAGTTCCAATGAAATAATGTGTAGTAATGAAGAGAAATATATAGAGATGTGGATACAAATCCCAGCCACAAAGATTTTACCCCTTTTTTTTGATCTGTGACAGATTGTAAAGAATATGAACTATTTTATATTTGTAAGGTTTTCCCTAGTTCATATTGTTACTTATATCTTTCATTTCCTATTAAAATGCTTAGAGTAATTTTAGAAAGTAATGATTTGTATTAGAAAATAACAAATAAAATCTTTTAAAAAAAAGAAAATAACTTTCCCTTTTACTTGAAAAATAGACTAGACTAATAAATATGTAGTAGCAGGTATAACTTATATGTAATTTGCTTTTTAAAAATTTTGTGCAGACCAAATCTTATATCTAAGAATTAATCTGAAATTTCAATATACATGTTTAAGATTTATAATATTTCATTTCTTAAGTGAAAGGCACTATAGCCAACTCTTTTTAGCTTTTCTTGTTAATTTTTATATATTTAATTTGCTAATGGGAAATAATATCCTGTTATATCCATTATATGATAAATCGATGATCTTCCTTTGCAATGTATAAAAGTACTGTACAATATCAGCCAACAGTCATCAGCACATATTGAAAATGTTGATTCTAGTTCTATGCTCATTCTTGTCAGATGTATAAGATGCAAACACGTTTTCTTTTTTCCTGAACAAACTGAAACTTTCCAGTTCTAGAGATCTGACAAGCTATATTGTCCTTTAAATGAAGAGGTGTTAACTACACAGGTTGGAGGTTAAAATATTTGTTATTTGGCTGAGAATTTACCATATAGCAAATAGCTATGGTTTCAACACTTTATTACTCCCAGGCCAATTTTTTTTCTTCTCATTTGTTTAACATACTCTACAAGTGATTAAATATTTATTGATTTATTCAATATCAATTACATTTTCCTTTGAGATCATTGTGGATTCACTGGCAGTCATATGAAATAATGCAAGTAATGAAGTAATGCTCTACTTGATCATCTTACCTTTTACTGGGTTTCCCTAAAAAATATCTTATAAAACTATACTACAATATCACAACCCAGATATTGACATTACTATAACCCTCCAATCTGATTCAGATTTCTTCAGTTTTTTTATATTTATCTGTATTTGTGTGTATGTTTAATTCTATTGCAAGAGTACATTTTTGTAATATACGAAGTCTGTCCAGAAGGTATCCAGCCATGTAATATGAAAAGAGACGTTTATTGAAGATGATACAAAAAACATTGTACATAGAACAATGATGCCTCAGTCCCCTTCAAAGTAGGTACCTTGGGACCTCAAACACTTCTAATTGCCATGAGCTACCCTGACATATTTTCCTGAATCTCACTGATGTTCCGAAATCTCTTCCCTTTCAAAGGTGATTTTAGTTTTGGAAAAAGTCAGGAGTTGCAGGGCACCAAATCTGGGCTGTAGAGGGGCTGAGCCATCTGAGTGACTCTTATGTTTCACCAAAAAACTCTGCATGAGACATGATGCATGATTGTTTTCATGATGAAGCTGCCAATCACCAGCTTCATAACTGCAGCCTTCTGAATCATCCTGATTGTTTCTGTGGAAGAATGTTCAAGCTTAACACAAAATTTGATGCAGGTTCGTTGCTCTACTTGCTCAGTCATTTTGAATATGATGGCCACACAGTATATGTGGTCACTCAACAGTGTCTAGTACCCCCACTGAAAAG